>NW_006408544.1:1477820-1485165 GCF_000296735.1 Chrysochloris asiatica | reverse complement strand
GGAGCGGGGGCGGAGCCCGGGAGCCGCAGGCGAGCAGTGGCGAGACAGACCCAGGACAACACGTGCCCAGTCCGGGACCCCTGGTGGGCGTGGCGCGAACCCCCACTGTGGCGCGGCCTGAGCGGGAGGGGCCCGGGCGGCGGCTCAGTGAGACTGTGAGAATGTCAGGGTTGACAGACAGCGCGAAGCGTCCCAAAGACCATCCGGAGCATCCGGGACTGGTAACAAGGCCAGGGCAGGACTCAGAGACATCCCAAGGGGAGAATCCCAAGCCTGGAGGAGGTCTCGCTGTTAGATCTCCAACTGGACTCTGGGTCCCTGGGTCCCTGGAGGTTTTGAATGGTGAGCGATTTCTCTGCCCAAATCCTGGCCTCAAGTCTGGGGCAGGGATGAATTAGGGTTTTAGCCTTCCATTTAGATCTTTTGAAGGTGCATTTCTGAGGGTCTCAGATTTTCTTCACTAGACACCCTTCTCTTGGCTTGAACAGTTATGAGTCTCCAGAATATGGATATGATAAAAATAAAAATAAATTAAATCCTACCTAATAGCCCGTTTAATCAGAAGGACCATAGGCTGATCCTTCCTCCTCCCCCGCACCACCCCCAGGCCATACAACTGAGTCATCTCTTCACACTGTCCTTGGTCTTTAGCCAGTTGCAAACCCTGCCTGCAAAAGTACTACCGTACATTGTTTGAAGCCAGGTTTTTCTTTCTAAAGTAGGACCGAAGTTTTAGAGATTGCATTTACTCTCGCAGCGTATTGAAATCTTTTATTTATTTATTTTAGCTTTGGACAGTAAAAGTAGTTTCAAGGTGGGCCTAGCAATCAAAGCTTAAAAATGGATTAGGATGTCTCAGGTAAGGTATAGGATTCATTGTAAATATTATGCAGATGTGTGCATTTGAAAAAGTTCCATGTAAATGGAGTTTAAAAGCTTAACTCCATTTTCAATCAATTCTAAGTGAATTCTTTAGTGTTGCAAAGCATCTCTCCCTAACTAATGTGTTTTCTTAAAATGAGCAACAGTAACCTGTTGTTAAGTGTCGTCCAGTGGATTCTGACACATAGTGATCCTGTATAGGGTTTCCAAGGAGCAGCTGGTGAGTTTGAACCATTGATCTAAAGGATAGGAGTCCAGTCCTTATCTCACAGCACCACAACAGGACTCCAACATTAACCTTGTTCATGTTAAGTGCCATAGAGTCTGTTGCAACTCATAATGACCTTGTGTTGTTTTTCCGAGGAGCGGCTAGTGGGTTTGAACCTACTACTTTGCAGTTAGCAAGCAGTCCAGTGCTTATCTTATAGTACTACACCAGGACTCCATCCAACAGTAACCTACTGCCCAGTAATACACTTTTCTTTTCTTTTCTTTTCTTCTAACCACAATTCAATTTGTTACACTTGTGTAAGGTTTTGCTATACCCCTGAAATTCCTCAAGTATAATAGCTGCCTCAGATAAGCATTTGTTACTAAGAGGTATTATTTTCTATAATGGTTCTCCATAGATGACACCAGATTTCAAATCTAACTCTGACATAGCCTGCCTTCAACAATGTAAAAGAATTCTATCATGCCTAAATTAAGGAGCTGTGATAGCTTAGCCCATTACGAGTTGGGCGGCTAACTGCAATGTCAGCAGTTTGAATCTGCCATTGAGAGAAGGGGTTTTTAATAAGTTTTCCCGCCTCTCTGTTCAAATCCTTTTAACCATTCTCTCTAATCATTACTGTCCTGACTAACCTCTGTCCTGTGCTCCAGGAACATATTGTTGTTGTTAAGTGCCATCGAGTCGATTCCGACCCATAGAGACCCTGTATAGGATTTCCAAGGAGCAGCTGGTGAGCTTGAACCACTGACCTTGCAGTTCAAATGACTTAGCAGTCTGACGCATTAACGCACAGCGCCACACCAGGACTCCCCGGGGAACATATAGGTTAAAGATTTAGTGCCACATTGTTGATTTAAACCTAGGATGAGAAGACAAGCAGGGTCATTATGAGTCAGAATTGATTTGGTTTAGGAAGAACGAAGGGTGACATAGATGTTCACCGGACAAACAATGGTATTTGATATAGCTGATAGTAAAGCCAAGTGTACAAGTCATGATAAACTAGATTGGACTCCTGGTGTGATCCTAAAGAGGATTACAACAACAAAGTTATAAACACCATTGGTGGTGTTAAGTGCTGTGGAGTCGGTTCCAACTCATAGCGACTCTATGTAGGGTTTCAGAGGAGCAGCTGGCAGGTTTGAACTGCTGATCTTTTGGGTCACAGTGCTGATCCTACTGCAAGCACCATACCATCTATAAACATCATTTATGTCTCAAAACACCATGTATGTCCGTAGCAGATCAGCTTGGCTTTGCTTCATGGATTGTCTTCATGTTGGGACCCAGGCTGCTAAAGAAACCTCTACCTAGCAATGCTGGCCTCGTGGAAGAAACACAGCGATCTTGGTGAGCCACATGTTGTTGTTGTTAAGAGACTGTGTGCAGGGTTTCCAGAGTGGCTGGTAGGTTTGTGGCACTGCTAATTAACCCCCTTTCCCTGGGGCTCCCAAGGGAACCCTAAGCAAGAAAGAAATTGGAATAGAAACCAAAGGATTATTTTATTCATAGATGAGCTAATGCCTAATAACCTCAGAGCAGAGCTTTGCCAACAGATTGAGTTGAATCATACGGTTTAAGTTGAAGTCTGAAGAGAATTTTCTCAGCTCTCTGGCCCCCAAGTCTAAAGTCTGGAACTAGAATGCTTAGTTAGGTATGCCTACAAGAAAGAAAGGACAAGATGATAAAATTTGCCAAGCAGACCAGGTTTAATCATCTAATCGTGTGCTCAATGGAAACTGGCCTATGCCTACATAGCAGGAAACAGGGAGTATGAGTACCACACAAGGGTATGTGACCGTCTACTGGTGAAATATGGACTAATTAATGTCCTGGATTCTGACCAATCAGAGATTAGCGAATCTTTCTCCCTTCAGAAAGGGGCAATGATTTGCTAATAAGACTTGCTAGTTAAGAGGACGCAGTGGAGGGCATTTCTTCCTGGCTTTCCCACATTTTAACTTTTGTTCTTAATCCACGGAGGAGATGAATGTAAATGTCCTCTACCAAATCGCATGTGCGATTTGCCACCTCAGCTAGACAACCAGCTCCTCCAGAACAGGGACCAATGCATTGTTTCTGTTGTTTTGACGTATGAGAACTACTCAGATATTTGTTAATAATAATCATGACCATTATTTAAGAGGCATCAAGGTTGTGGTCAGTAGACAAAATTCTGATCAGTTATAGATACATCAGGTTTTGGTAACCTAGGATGCCGGATCCATTTTTCTTGTCTCACTACCTACTTCTACTATGTTGTTGTTGTTTCTAAGTGCTGGTGAGTTGGTTCTGACTCATAGTGACTCTACATAGGGTTTTCAAGGAGCACCAGGTGGGTTTGAACTGCTGATCGTGTGGTTTGCAGTCCAGTGCTGATCCTACAGCACCACACCAGAAAGGTATTGAGATGTGGATCTGGCAGTGAAAAGAATGTGAAAGTCTTCATAAATATTACATCTGACCACAAACGATAGGTCTGTTAAGTATATGTTGTTGTTGTTAAGTGCCGTCGAGTTTGTTCTAACTTGTAGCAACCCTGTATAGGGTTACTGAGGAGCAGCTGGTGGGTTTGAACTGCCGACCTTGTGGCTTTCAGTGCAGTGCTGATTCTACAGAATCACTCCAGGAGTTCTATATAGAAGATCAAAATTTAACTTCCATCAATCAATCAATAAATGCTTATCAATACCAGGCTAAAATACACTAGAATAAGTGGAAAGTAGTACACTAAAAGAAAAAAAAGAAGCATCACATGCAGGTTCTAGAGAGAAACGCTGACTATGCAGAAGTGTGGCCAAGAAAGACCTGGTAGATGTGACTAACCATTAATGGACTGAATGGACAAAAATGAGGGAGATATTAACAGAAGATTGTGATATTAAATTCATCTTCATATCCTTGGACCTAGTACAGTGCCTTTGTTGTTGTTGTTGTCAGGTGCCATCGAGTTGGAACCGACTCATAGCGACCCCATGCACAGCAGAACGAAACAATGTCCGATCCTGGGCCAACCTCACTACCGCTGCCACACCCGAGTCCATCAATGATGCCACCTGGCTGATCCATCTCATTGGGGGTCTTCCTCTTTTTCTCTGACCCTCCACCCTACCCAGCATGACATCCTTCTCCAGCGATTGTTTCCTCCGGACAATATGTCCAAAGTAGGAGAGACGAAGTTTAGCCATCCTGGCCTCCAAGGAGCACTCTGGCTGCACTTCCTCCAAAACAGATTTATTGGTTCTTTTGGCAGTCCATGGCACCCTCAGTATTCTCCTCCAACACCACAACTCAAAGGCATCAATTCTTCTACGATCCTCCTTATTCACTGTGCAGCTCTCGCATCCATATGAGGCTATTGAAAACACAATGGCCTGGGTCAGGCGCACCCTAGTCCTCAAGCTGACATCTCTACTCTTCAACACTTTAAAAAGTTCCTGTGCAGCAGATTTGCCCAGTGCAATACGTCGTCTGATCTCTTGACTGCTACTTCCGCGAGTGTTGATAGTTGATCCAAGAAGAATGAAGTCCTTGACAACTTCAATCTTTTCTCCATTGATAAGAATGTTGTTTATTGGTCCAAGAAGAATGAAGTCCTTGACAACTTCAATCTTTTCTCCATTGATAAGAATGTTGTTTATTGGTACAGTGCCTTACATAACAGATATTGGTAAATATTCTTTAAAGAAAAATAAAAGCATTAATTTAGCTTTGGTCAGATTGCCGATACTGTTCCCTCCCTTTGAAAAGCATCTAGATTATTAAATTCTATCCACTTTTCAAGACCCTCATATAGCTTCTTTCATGTTGCCTTCCCTAAGACTGTCATTCCCTCAACTAGAAGAAAACTCTCCTTTTCTGAATTCTCAAAGGCAAATAATAATTGTTAACAATTACTATTCCATTAACACTGCTGTTGTTATTTGTCATTGAGTTGACCCTGAATCATAGAAATCCCATGCACAGCGAATGAAATATTGCCTGTGCCATCCCATGATTGGTTGGTTGCAGATTGGACTGTGAGTGATCCATAGGTTTTCATTGGCTGATTTTTCAGAAGTGGGTCACCAGACCTTTTTTCCTAGTCCATCTTAATCTGAAAGCTCTGCTGAAACCTGCTCAGCATCATAGCACAAATATTGTGGTTCATAGTCCAGGAACTTTCTGAAAAACTACCAAACTCTTTCCCACAGTGTTTGGACCAATTGGCATTCCCACCAGCAATGGATGAGGGTTCCAATTTCTCCAAATCTTCACCACTTGTTAGTTTCAGTTATTTATTTATTTAAAATATATAACCATTCATCCTAGCTACTTGGAAATGGTGTCTCGTAGTTTTGATTTGGCTCCATACAGTAAGCACTGGTCTGTGGGTCGACCCTACCAGCAGCTCCTCAGGAGAAAGATGAGGCTTTCTGCCCTTGCAAAGATTTGAAGTCTCAAAAACCTATATAGGGTCGCTATGAATCAGAGCGGACTTCATGGTACTGGGCAACAAGAATGACAGCTCTGGTGTAGAGTTTCATGTGATCTTGGGCAAGTTACTTTATTTTTTCTAATTCACCACCCCCTCTTTGGAAACTCTATACAGCGTTGCTGTGAGTCAGAATAGATTTGACGGCATTTAACAACAACAACCCACCACTCATCTGTCAGTTTGTTGTACTCTGGTGGCTTGTGAATTGCTGTGATTCTGAAAGCTATGCCACCTGTATTTTAAATACCAGCAGGGTCACCCATGGTGGACAGGTTTCAGATGAGCTTACAGACAAAGAAAGACTAAGAAGAAGGCTCTTCAATAATGGGTACTACAAAGCTATAAAATTAGAAATCAACAATTGGAAAATCAAGGAAACAAATACATGGAAACTGAATAACATCCCACTTAAAAGCTACTGGATAATAGAACAAACAAAAATTAAATAAAATTTTTTTTGAAACAAATGAGAATGAAAACACAACATGTCAAAATCTTTGGGACACAGCAAAATCAGTGGTTAGAGGGCAATTTATAGAAATCTACGCACACATCCAAAAAGAATCAAATTCAACACATTAACGCAACATCTCCAACAATTAAAAAAAGACCATCAAAGTAAGCCTATAGTCACCAGAAGAAATGAAATAATAAAGATTAGAGTAGAAATAAATCAATTAGAAAACAGAAAAACAATAGAAAGAATCACCAAGACAAGAGGCTGGTTCTTTGAAAGGATGAATATAACTGACAAACCATTAGCAAATCTAACAAAAGAAAAGAGGGAGAAAACTCAAATAACATGCATAAGAAATTATATAGATGATACACAACAGAACCCAAGTAAATTAAAAGGAATAATAACAGAATACTATGAAGAGCTGTACTCTCTAAGAAGTTTAAAAATCTAGAAGAAATGGATACATTTTTAGAAAAACACAATTTACCTAAATTAACACAGAATGAAGTAGAAAACTTGACCAGATCTATAACAAAAAAGAACTTTATCATGTCATTCGAAAACTCCCAACTAAAAAAATCCATCCCAGATGGCTTTACTGATGAATTCTACCAAATATTTGGAGAAGAGTTGACACCAATTTTACATAAATTATTCCAAAACGTAGCAAGGGATGGAAAACTCTCAAATACATTACATGAGGTGAGCATAACCCACATGCCAAAACTAAGATAAGGACATCACTAAAAAGTATTTACCTATATCACTCATTAACACAGATGCAAAAATTCTCAACAAAATCCTAGCCAATAGAATTCAACAACATAGCAAAAAATAATACATCATGGCCAAGTGAGATTCAGAACAGGGATGCAAGGAGGTTTAATATTAGAAAAACAATCAATGTGATCCAACATATAAATTTTTAAAAGTAAAAGAACTACATGATCATATCAAATGATACAGAAAACACATTTCACAAAATCCAGCATCCATTCTTCATAAAAACGCTCAACAATGTAGGAATTAAAGGGAGATTCTTCAACATACTTAAGAGCATATATGCAAATTCAACAGCCAATAATTACCCTCAATGAAGAGAAATTGGAAGTATTCCCTTTGTAAACAGGAGCCAGAAAAGGATGCCCTTTATCACCATTTTTATTCAATATGGTGTTGGAAGTCTTAACTAGAGTTACAAAGCAAGAAAGGGAATTTAAAGGTATCCAAATTGGCAAAGAAGAAGTAAAAATCTGTCTATTTTCAGATGATATGATCCTATACATAAAAAAAA
>NW_006408544.1:1476094-1477345 GCF_000296735.1 Chrysochloris asiatica | reverse complement strand
AATGATAAAACAGCCTGGTACTAGTACAATGAAAGATGCATAGATCAGTGGAACAGAATTGATAACCCAGAAGTAAATCCATCCACATAGAGTCAACTGATGTTTGACAAAGGGCAAAATTCCATGAAATGGGGAAGAGAGAGATTCTTCAACAAATGGTGCTGGCAAAACTGGAAATCCGTTTGCAGAAAAATGAAACAAGATCCATATCTCACTCCATATACAAAAAAAACTCAACATGAATTAAAGTTGTTGTTAAGTACCGCCAAGTCAGTTCTGACCCATAGTGACCCTGTATAGAGTTTCCAAGGAGCAGCTGGTGAGCTTGAACTGCCGGCCTTGAGACTTTGCCATCTGGCACATTAACCCACAGCACCACACCAGGACCTAAATGTAAAACCTGGAACTATAAAGATCATCAGTGAAACAATAGGGGCAGATTAGGGGTTCCAATACATGGCATGCAAACACATGGCATGCAAACATTACAAAAACCACACAAATAGTAGAAGACAGAATAAATGACTGGGACCTCCTAAATATGAGCAACTTATGTATGTCAAAAGATTTCACCAAAAGAGTGAAAAAGGAGCTTACAGTCTGGGAAAAAATTTTTTGAAATGATATACCAAACAAGAGACTAATATCTAAAATTTATAGAAAACTACATTTCTAAGGAGCTCTGGTAGCGTAGTGGTTACGAATTGGGCTGCAAACCACAAGGTCAGCAGTTCGAAAATACCAGCTCTTCTGCAGGAGAAAGATGAGGCATCCTGCTCCCATAAAGACTTACAGCCTCAGGAAACCCTGTACAGGATCGCTATGAGTTGGAACCGATTCCACAGCACATAGCCACCACAACATTTCTACAAGAAAAAGACAATACAACTTAAAAAATGAGCACAGGACGTGAACAGACATCTTACTAAGGAAGACATTCATGGGTCAACAACATATGAAGAAATGTTTATGATCATTAGCCATTGTTGTTGTTTTTAAGTGCCATTGAGTCTATTCCAACTCATAGTGACCTCGTATCGGGTTTTCAAGAGCTGCTGGTGAGTTTGAATCTACGACCTAACAGTCCAGTGCATTATCCTCAGAGCCACACCAAGAGTCCCAGTTAGCCACTGGTGGTGGTGGTGGAGGTGATGGTATGCTGTGGAGTCAGTTCCAACTCATAGCAACCTTGCATAGGGTTTCTAAGGCTGTAAATATTTATGGGAGCAGGAAGCCTCCTACGGAATGGCT
>NW_006408544.1:1456225-1457508 GCF_000296735.1 Chrysochloris asiatica | reverse complement strand
TATCATGTTTGGTAAAATGGAGGGTTGGAGAAAAAGAGGAAGACCCCCAGGGATATGGATTGGCACAGTGATGGCATCAACGGGCTCAAACATAGCAATGATTGTTAGGTTGGCCCAAGACCAGACGGTATTTCATCCTGTTGTGTATCAGGTCACTATGAGTCGGTACCAACTTGATGGCACCGAACCACAACAACAACAACCACACTCCCAAAAGGAAGGTGATAGAAGGGTTCTGCTATGCATACCCAGTTTCTCTCTTTAAATTTACCAATCTGATAAGACACTCCATGTAAAAATGGCATGGGAGCAATGTCTGACCTCCTCTGACTTCACAAGGAGGAAAGAGAATCACAATCATCATCAGCCCAAGGTCAATTCATTCCTATGAAATAAAGGTCAGACGTGCTTCCACTGTCCAACCTTTTCAGCACTTCAGATACTACTATCCCTTCTACTCTACTTCTCTGCTAGGTTCTATGATTCATTGGAATTGCCACACAAAACTCACAGATGACTCTCAAAATGATGGGGACTATTAGGGAAGCAACTAGTTACAACTGAGGATCAAAAATGCTCTGGATCTTCTGTCAGGGCAGTCTCATCTTAGCCATCCCACAACCTTGCCTCTCTTTGGTCCTAGGCCTCTCAGCTTGACCCCCAGCCTGGCTCCTGCCCTGCTGAGACAAGCCATACAAAGCTCTTAAAGCTCTGCCAGAGGGCCCAGGGTACCCTACTCTGGTAGCAAGCTTCTTGGCCAAAGGCAGTCAGCATTCTCACTCCATGGGCCGTGAAACCCATCTCAGTCTCCTTCAGGTTTTCCTGCTGCCACCAGTTCCCTGAAGCTTTCTGTCTTCTAGATTAAGGAAGTTCAGCACAGAGCTCTTGAGATTGCACTCCACTTCTGACTCTTCTTGATGGTAGGACAATCTTACAATCCACCTCTAGGATGCCTCATTTTAAGCCAAGTGAAATGACAAAACTTACCAGTTTCCACATTAGAGTTCCATACACTTTATTTGCATTGTCCCACCCCACAAATAAGGTGTATGGAACCCTAACGTGGCCAAAAAATTTGTGTCAAGAAATTTGGAAGACAGCTACTTGTCTAAGGTACTTGAAGAGATCCATGTTTGTGACAGTTCCACAGAAAGGTGACCCAACAGAATGTGGAAATCATTAAACAATATCATTAATATCACATGCAAGTAAAATTTTGCTGGAGATAATTCAAAAAGAATTGTAGCAGTATATCAAAAGGGAGCTGCCAGAAATTCAAGCCA
>NW_006408544.1:1443737-1455513 GCF_000296735.1 Chrysochloris asiatica | reverse complement strand
GCATTGGAAAGCTGAGCAATGAATAAGGAAGACTGTAGAATAATCGATGCATTTGAGTTACGGTGTTGTTGAAGAATATTGAAAATACCATGGACTGCCAGAATAACAAACAAGTTTGTATTGGAAGAAGTGCAGCCAGAATATTCCTTAGAAGTGAGAATGGCGAGAATTTGTCCCTCATATGTTGGACACAACATCATGAGGAACATCTGGAGGACATCTTGCTTGGTAAAGTGGAGGATAGCAAAAAAAGAGGAAGACCCCCCCCCTTCCAATTAGATGGATTGATTCAGTAGCAACAACAATGGGCTCAAGCATAGCAATGGTTGTGGGGATCGTGCAGGACCGCTGTGTTTTATTCTGTTATGCATAGAATCGCTATAAGTTGGAACTGACTTGACGGCACCTAACAACAGCAGCAATAATGCATTTGGTGGAAGAAGATCTCAAAAGCAAAGTACCATTCTCATCCTTTAAGATCGAAGGTACTTACAGTCAAAATAACTTATCGTGTTGATGTTGACCTTGGTCATCTGGCTGAAATAGTGTTTGTTAAGTTTCTCCCTTGTTGAACCACACCCCCTCCTTCTTTCTATATTTTATTCTTTGAAAGTAAGTCACTGTGTGTAGGTCACACTTAAGGAGTAGGGAGTTATGCCCAACCTCCATCAGGGCAGAGAATCTACATAAATTATTTGATTTTTTTAGGCATAGTAGATTTTCTCTTCTTCCCCAGTTATGTATTTATTCAATAATTTATATCAGTATAAACTCCTGGATATTCATTTTACACTTTGGGTTATAATTCAATACTACTTTATTAATTTTGGTGCTCAAATTGCTCCTGTTTTCGCTACTGGGGGCTCTTTCAGTTGATTCCTTTGACACATCTCCATTGTTGTAAAGTTTTGTTTGTTTTGAGCACTTCCTTACTTCCTGGCACTTACAGGATGCTCAGGCTCATCTTGTTTATTTTCTGCCCCAGTCCTAGAAACAGTCATTCTACCCAGGAGCTAGAGTTCATTCTTGATTGGCATATCTATTCCTAAAACAAACTCATTAGAAACTGATGAGAGAGAACTGGGATAGACTAGAAGGGATCTCATTTTTATGCAACTATTTTACCTTGCTTAACCAAATAAAACTTGGAAATCCTAAAACCAAAAAGTAACATCTACTGATAAAGTCATAGTTTTATCTACTTCCTTTATGGCACACAGGACAATCCAAACCTAAACATTGTCAATAACCTCAGACACTCATTGATCCTTTTCCTAAAAAGGAACCAGATATTTCTAACAGCTAACAACTAATGTCACTTTTTGATATTTTGTCAAAAAAAGTAGCACAATTTTCCTTTTTTATTCTAGTGATATTTTCCCCAGTAGCATTTTGGAATACTTGGGTTAAGTAGATTTCCTAAACTTTAAAGACAAAAAGGCAGGTCAATAGGTCCATGCTGACTCTAAAAAGAGATTGTGTCTCCTAAATCTTTTTCATCCTAATAGGATAAAGTACCATCAGTCAACCATGTAGATTAGAGAACCTCAAAATAGATTTAAGGATAAATAATTGTGAATTTTCCACTGAGAACAAAAAAGTTGTGTTAATGAATAAAATGCTATAAATTTCAAAAATATTCCCCAATGATTTTCATTAACACTGGCACCTTCTCCAATTTTTCTGTCAGTATGTAATAGCTTATTAAAAAAAAGTAAAAGCTTATTAAAAATAAGCTAATTTATATAAATGGAATAAAGTCAGAAGCAGCAAAAAGAAAACAAGTCATGCTTAGTCTCATAACTTGTGATTTTCTGTAATTTTATGTTACATACACATCTACTAGAGAAATAGTTTACTAACCAAATGCTTCATTACATGAACAAGTTGGGGAGCTTCAGGTGTAAATCATGAATAAATTTCAGTAAAAATTGTGCATCAACTACAATTTCTTTGTTGTATTGAGACTTTACAAAAGGACATGGCATCCTTCCTTATAAAAGAAAAATTTACTCCCGGTGAGGCAAAAATATTGGTTTTGGAGCCAAGTAAGTATGGACATCTTGTTTGCTGTATGATTTGTTGATGTTGTTAAGTGCCATCAAGTCTGTTCCCTTAGTAACCCTATATAGGGTTTCCGAGGAGTGGCTGGTGAGCTTGAACTGCCAACCTTGCGCTTCAAACTGACTTTGCAGTCCAACACATTAATCCACATCACCATACCGGTATGATTTAGAACACATCATTTAATTAAACAGTTTGAATTAGTTAGGCATTACATTTGGTTGTTTGCAGAGAAGATCATGACTAAAGCAACTTAAATATGTTGTTAGGTGCTGTCAAGACAGTTCCAACTCGCAGTGACCATATCTACAACAGAAGGAAATACTGTCCAATCCTGTGCCATCCTCACATTCATTGCTATGTTTGAGCCCATTATTTCACACACTGTGCCAATCCATCACGATGAGGGCCTTCCTCTTTTTCTCTGACCCTCTTTTTTACTAAGTATGATGTCCTTCTCTAGGGACCGTTGTTGTTGTTACGTGCCAGTGAGTCAGTTCCAACCCATAACGGGTTTGAACTGCCAATCTTGTGGCTTGCTGTCCAGTGTTGTTGGTATATTCAATATTCTTCAATTACGTATATTCAACACCATAATTTAAATATATCAATTACTCTTCCATCTTCCTTATTTATTGGCCAATCTTCACATGCAGATGAGGCTGTTGAAAATATCATGATTTCAGTCTGGTGTATTTTAGTTCTCAATCTGACATCTTTGTTTTTTAACACTTTTGTGTCAGATTTGTCCAGTGCAATACATCTTTGATTTCTTGACTGCTGCTTGTGGGTCCAAGTAAAATGAAATCCTTGATAGCTTAAATCTTTTCTCTATTTGTCATAATGTTGCTTAATGGTCCAGTTGTGAGGAGTGTTGTTTTCTTTATTTTATGGTGTAATCCATACTGAAGGATGTAATCTTTGATCTTCATCAGTGTTTCTAGACCTCTTCACGTTCAGCAAAGAAATTGTGTCATATGCATATCATAGATAGTTCATGAGTATTCCTCCAATCCTGATGCCATGTTTTTATTCATATAGTCCAATTTCTCATATTGTTTATTTAACATACAGACTGAATAAATATGGTTAAAGGATACAACACTGACAAACACCTTCCTGATTTTAAGCCAAGCAGTATCCCATTGTTCTGTTTGAATGACTACTCTTGATCTATGCACAGGTTCCACATGAGCACAGTTAAGTGTTTGGGAATTCCCATTCTTTGCAATGTCATGCATAATTTGTTATAGTCCACACAGTTGAATGCGTTTGGTTAGTCAATACAGCACAGGTAAACATTTTCTGGTATTCTCTGCTTAGAGCTAAGATCCATTTGACATCAGCAATGATATCGCTTGTCCCATGTCCTCTTCTGAATCCAACTTGAATTTCTGGCAGTTCCCAGTCTCTGTATGTCTGCAACTATTTTGGAATTATCTTCAGCAAAATTTTACTTGCATGTGATTTTAGTGATATTGTTTGATAATTTCCACATTCTGCTGGACTATCTTTCTTTGGGATGGGCACAAATATGCACCTCTTCTAGTTGGCTGGCCAGGTAGCTGTTTTATCAATTTCTTGACAGAGATGAGTGATCAGTTGTAGTGCTGCATCCGTTTATTTCAAAATTGCAATTCAATTTCATCATTTCCTGGCTCCTTTTTTACCCCTGCCAATGCCTCAGTGCAGCTGGGACATTTTCCTTCAGTGTCATCAATTCTTGGTCATATGTTATCTGCTGAAATGGATGAACATTGACCAATTATTTTTGTTAGAATGACTCTGTGTATTCTTTCCATCTTCTTTTTTTTTTTTTTGAGAAGAATTATTTTTTAATCTGAATTTAATGTGATCTTTTATTTTAACAATTGTTTTTTTTAAATTGTGCATTACAATTACTGCTACCCATGTCTGCTTTTCATTCCTTATCTGGCTATTTGGAGAAACAAAAGCAGTTCCTTAAATATGAATACAAAGAATTTTGCCTCTAAATGTTTCTGGCATACTTTTAATCTATTGCATAGCAATCTATGAAGAAATGTTAAATTGGTCTTTCCATCTTCTTTTGATGCTCCCTGAATCTTTCAATATTTTTCTCCTAGAAAACCCTTCAATATTGTAACTCAAGGCCTGAATTTTTTTCTTCAGTTCTTTCAACTTGAGAAATACCAAGTGTGTTCATCCCTTTTGGCTTTCTAACTTCAAGGTTTTGTACATTTCATGATAGTAGTTTACTTTATCTTCTCAAGCTGCCCTTTGAAATTTTCTGTTCAGTCTTTTTACTTTGCCATTTCTTCCTTTACTCTGTGTTCAAGAGCAAGTTTCAAAATCTCCTCTGACATCCACTTTGGTCTTTTCTTTCTTTCCTGCATCTTTCATGATAGTTTCCTTTTCATGTCATCCTACAATTAGTCTGGTCTTTGGTCATTAGTGTTCAATGTGTTAAATCAATTCTTGAGATGGTTTCTAAATTCAGGTGGGACACACTCAAGTTCATTCTTTGGTTCTTACATACTTGTTTTAGTTTTCTTCAGCTTTATCTTGAACTTGTATATGAGCGATTAATGGTCTGTTCTGCATTCAGCTTCTAGTCTTATTCTGACTGATGATACTGACCTCCTCCAATGTCGCTTTTCACAGATGTAGTTGATGATTCTGTGTATTCCATCTGGTGCGGTCCATATATATAGTTGTCATTTATGTTGTATAAGAAAGTATTTCCAATGAATATGTCATTGGTCTTGAAAAATTCTATCATGTGATTTTTGGCATCCTTTCTATTATGTAGGCCATATTTCCAATTATCATTCCTTCTCTTTTTTTCCCAACTTTTGCATTCCAATCATCAGTAGTTATGAATGCATCTTAAAATCGTAAATTTATTAATCTTTGGCATTAGTGGTTGGTACATAAATTTACATAATAGTCATATTAACTGGTCTGCCTTGTAGGAGTATGGATACTGTCCTATCATTGACAGTGTTGTACTTCAAGGTAGAGTTTGAAATGTTCTTTTTGACAGTAAATGCAATACTGTTACTCTTCAATCACTCCTGGCACAGACTACGTGATTATATGATTCAAAATAGCTAGCATCAATCCATTTCAGCTCACCAATTCCTAGGATATTGATCTTTCTATGTTCTATTTCATTTTTGATGACTTCAAATGTTCCTAGATTTCCTAAATATACTTCATAAATTCCACATTCTGATTACTAATGGATGTTTGTAGCTGTTTCTTGTCATTTTGAGTCATACAACACCAGAAAACGAAGGTCCCCAAAAGCTTTCTTCCATCCGTGATTTTAAGGTTGACTTAGAGGAGTGTCTTCCAACCTGGGGAGCTTATCCTCTAGCACAATATTCTGCTGATGTTCATAAGGTTTTCTTTTCAATTGCCAACTCTTTTAGAAGTAGAGCTCCTCATCCTTCTCCCAATCTTAGCCTGGAAACTCTGCTTCCACCAGGGGTGACCCTGCTGATTTTTGAAATACTGGAGGCATATCATAGCAACACCTATGACACCACAGTATGATAAATTGACAGATGTCTGGTGGAACTTAAATATAACAAAGATTTATTTCTCCCTGAACAAAAGAAGTGCAGAGTTAAGTAGTTCAGAATTGGTGTTGTGGCTCATAACTCATGAAGGTCTCAGGCTCCTTCATTCTATATGGCTTAACATCTTAGACAGGGCCTCCATGTGTTAGGTCACTCATGGTCTGATATGACTTTGGCAGCTTTAGTCCCATTTCCTGCAGACTTGATGTGATGCTATAAGATAAGCACTGGGTTGCTAACCACAAGGTCAATGATTCAAAGCCACCAAGAACTCCTTGGAAACCCTACAGAGGATCGCTATAAGTCTGAACCAAATCTATGGCACTTAACAACAACAAGAGCCACATTTCCCATATTCTAAGCAGCAAGAAGGATGAAGGGAAGAAAAATAATTGAAAATTTACTGGAAGCCCCACACAGTAATTTTGCTTACATCTATTGGCTGCTCCATCTACAAGAAAAGTGAGAAATGTAATTTTCACTTAAGCACATTGCTCAGAGATGGGAAGGAAAAGCTCAAATTGGATGCTGTGGTGGTGGTGGTGGTTATGTGCTGTGGAGTTGGTTTCAACTCATAGCAGTCCTGGAGAGGGTTTCTGAGGTCATATATCTTTATGGGAGCAGAAAGCATCTTTATCCTACAGAGCTGCTGGTAGATTTGAACCGATGACCGTGCAGTTAGCAGCCTAACTCATAATCCACTACACTACTATAGCTTCCTGGATTCTGTGGTTTGTTGTTGTTGTTAGGTGCCATCGAGTTGATACCAACTCATAGTGAGTGACCTTATGCACAGCAGAATGAAATGCTGCCCGATCCTGGGCCAACCTCACTACTGTTGACACACTTGAGTCCATCGATGCTGCCACTTGGCCAATCCATCTCGTTGGGGGTCTTCCTCTTTTTCTCTGACCCTCCACCCTACCAGACATGATATCCTTCTCTAGTGACTGATCCCGCCTGATAATATGTCAGAAGTATGAGAGATGATTTTCTGTTCAGTCTTTTTACTTTGCCATTTCTTCCTTTACTCTGTGTTCAAGAGCAAGTTTCAAAATCTCCTCTGACATCCACTTTGGTCTTTTCTTTCTTTCTTTTTTTAACTTTGCTATTAATAAATCATTGTTTTGATGCATTAGGCAAATCTACTGAATAAGAATTCTTTAATGTGTCCAAGAACAAAGATATAAGTTTGAAAGAAGAATGAAGTCCTTAACAACTTCAATCTTTTCTCCATTGATAAGAATGTTGTTTATTGGTCCAGTGGTAACTTTTGTTTTCTTTACATTGAGATGTAATCCATAAGGAAGGCTGTGCTCTTTGATCTTCATCAGTAAATGTTTTAAGTCCTCTTCACTTTCAGCAAGCAAGGTTATATCATTTGCATATCACACATTGTTAATGAGTCTTCCTCCAATCCTGATGCCCCGTTTTTCTTCATAAAACAATCTGTCTTCGTCTGGAAGCTCATCTGAAACCTCTCCACCATGGGTGACCCTGCTGGTATTTAAAATACCGGTGGCATAACTTTCAGAATCACAGTAGCTCACAAGCCACCAACCATAGTATGTCAAACTGACAGACGAGTGGTGGGAAGTCTGTGGTAGACACTCTAAATGATCCCCAAAATCCACTATTTCCTTCTTCTATTAGTAATAGAATCATCACTCCTACCCACCACTTGTTTTATCTTGGCATGTGATCACAGAGAGATGCTATACTTCTCAGTCTTCCTTGCAGTTAGTTGTAGCCATGTGATTATATTCTTTTGGCCAATGGTATATATATACTTGTGTACAATTTTCTTAAAACTTCCTGTTCCTTATGCTCTTTTCCTCCTTCTCTACAAGCTAGCACATGATGTGTGATGATGAGCCAGCTTTACCATTCAGTTGAGGACAATATCCTAGCCTATTGTAAAACAACAAGACCTACAACCCTGGATTTTCTACCTTCCTCTGTTGTGTTTTTTGAGAAACAAATAAACATCCGTAGGATTCAAGCCACTGCAATTGGCCATCTGTTTATTGCAGCAACTTAAACTGTAGCCCAATTAATGTAGTCACCTTTCTGTGCCTCATTTTCCTTTTCTCTAAAATGGTAATGAAATTATGTACTCTACTAGGTTGTTGCAAGAATTAGAAATAATATAAAAAAGGCTCCTGGGCCATACCTATTATATGTAATAGTTATTAGCATAGACTTTATGAGAGGTTTCTGAGAAACTGATGAAAATACTTGGAGAAAATAGGCAACATGCTCTACCACTTGTATAATGGAGGAATATTATGTGTAATTGAATCCTTGTTTAGCAACAAAAGCATAAGGACAATAAATGTCTTGGATTTAAATGCTTAGAAAAAGCATTTTAACGGGTGCATTTCTTAATAATTTGGATTCTTTTCATGCTGCCCACATACGCTCACTGTTCTTGTTTCAAGGTAAAAATCAGTTGCTACTGAGTTAATTCTGACTCATGGTGAGCCCATGTGAGTCAGAGTACAACTGAAGGGTTTCTTTTTTCTTTTTGTTTTAAGAGCACTTTTGAATGTGAATCGAGTGAAGGTTTACAGAGCAGATCTTCAGTTTTATATTCAACAAGTCATACACTTTGTTTCAATTCAATGATTGCAATCCCCTCCATGTGACATCAGTTATCCCACTTTGTCCCTGTGATTCTTGTTTCCATTCTACGCTCCTTCCCAACCCTTTTGAACTTTGTCCTTAGGTAAATGCTGCCCTTTTGATCTTGAATGGTTGACTGTTTTATGATGAGCATGCCTTACTAGTGTTGTTCTCCTTGCATATCTATCTACTTCTTGGCTGAAACTGAGTCATGTGGGTGAGTCCAGTTCCTGACTTGAAGGCTGACCAAGGACCATAGATGCATTGTTCCTCCAGTCTCTTTCTATCTAGTAAACCTGGTCATTTTTATAATGTTGAATTTTGTTTCACAGTTTCTTCCATTCTATCCAGGCCCTTCTAATGTGATCCCTTTCAGAGCAGTTGGTATTCATAACCAGACACGTGATCTCAGGAATATAGAAACTGATGTTTATGTGTTCCATTAGTCCTTTGGACTAAATGATTCCAAGCATCTTCAATTTTCATCACTCTTCTTTCCTCAGGACAGACAGACACCAATACTTGTATTTTAGATGGCCGTTCATGAGCTTTTATGATCTCAGTTGCTACTAACCAAAGTAGGATATAGAACATTGTTTTTGTGGACTATTGTTGTAAAGTGCCGTCAAGTCAGGTCCAAACCACAGTGACCCTGTATAGGGTTTCCAAGGAGCAGCTGGTGAGCTTGAATAGTGGACCTTGCAGTTCAAATCAACTTTGCAGTCGAGCATATTAACCCACAACACCACACCAGGACTCCTTTGTGTGTGTGTGTGGACTATGTTATACCAATTGACCAGGGAATCCCTTGAGACTATGATCCTGAGCCCCAGGACAAACTAAGTCATTCTCTCAAGGTATTTGTTAATGTATAAGAAGTTTTCATTATTTTGCCCCCTGTATGCTCCAACACATTTATAGATATGTTTGCAGTAAAGGTAAGTACCTATATACAAATATCCCCTGTCAAACCTTTATATTTGTAGATATAGTTCCACTCTCCTTCCCATACCTGTTCAGCCTGTGTATCTGTCCATGTATCTATCCATAGATCACTATTGTTACAAGGTTGTATATCAAACAGTATGTACCTCTAATCCCTCCAACTCTTGCACTCCTCCTTAGGTCTTCCCATGTCTTCATCAACTTCTGCCAACTTCCCTCTTGTATATTGCTTTCCCTGTCACCAAGGTTAATCCTCTACTTTTGGTCAGTGAATTATTCTCCCTTTCCTCCTAATCCAGTAACCATCAAAGAATGTTTCTTTTAGCATGAAAGCCTTTTCTTGACTTTTTACAGTAGTGTTCTTATACAATACTTGTTCTTTTGTGGTTGACTAATTTCACTTAGCATAATGTCCCCCAACAAAATGGATTCACACAGTGGCAGCAACAATGGACTCAAACATAGTAACAATTGTGACAATGGCTCAGGACCAGGCATTGTTTCCTACTGTTGTTCATAGGACCATTATGAGTCAGAACTGACTCCATGTCACCTAGCAAATGTCCTCCAGGTTCATCCATGTTATGAGGTGTTTCACAGATTCATTGTTATTCTTCACTGTTGTGGAATATTCCATTATATGTGTGTACTAAAGTTTGTTTCTCCATTATTCTACTGATGGGAATTTAGGCTGTCTCCAGCTTTTTCTATTGTGACTAGTGCTGCGAAAAACATGGATGTGCATTTATCTATTCATGTCACAGCTCTTATTGCTTTAGGATATATACCAACTAGAGAGATTTCTGGGTCATAAGGTATTTCTATTTCCATATTTTTAAGGAAGTGTCATACCATTTTCCACACTGGTTGCACCATTTTATAGTCCCACCAGTAGTATAGTAGGGTCCCAATCTCTCCATACTCTTTTCAGCATTTGTTGGTTTCTTTTCTTTCTTTCTTTTTTTAACTTTGCTATTAATAAATCATTGTTTTGATGCATTAGGCAAATCTACTGAATAAGAATTCTTTAATGTGTCCAAGAACAAAGATATAAGTTTGAGTACTAAGGTGCATTTGACTCAAGCCATGGAATTTTCAGTAGCCTCATATGTATGTGAAAGTTGGACAATGAATAAGGAAGACCCATAGAAGAATTGATGTATTTGAGCTATGATGTTGGAGAAGAATATTAAAAATATCATGGAATGCCAGAAGAACAAACAAATCTATGTTGGAATAAGTACATCCAGAACACTTCTTAAAAGCCAGGATAGCAAGACCTCATCTTTCATACTTCAGACATGTTATCAGGAGAGATCACTCCCTGGAGAAGGTCATCATGCTTTGTAAAATGGACGGTTAGCAAAAAGAGGAAGACCCCCAAGAAAATGGATTGGCACAGTGGCATCAGAAATTGGCTAATGTGTAGCAACAATTGTGAGGATGGTTTGTCACCAGGTAATGTTTCATTCTGTTGTGCATGAGGTTGCTATGTGTTGGAACCAACTCAACAGCATCTAACTACAGCAATAACAATGACTAATGACCAAGAACATTTCTTCATCTGTTTGTTGGTGACTGGAATGTCTACTTTGATAAAATGTCTGTTCATGTCATCTGCCCATTTTTAAATTGGATTGTCTTTTTCTTGTTGAGGTGTTGAAGTTTTTTTAAAAATAAATTTTCGAGAGTTCCTTGTTTGATATGTCATTACCAAATTTTTTTCTCAGTCTGTGGGTTCTTATTTTACTCTTTTGGTGAAATCTTTGATGTATACAAGTGTCTAATTTTGAGGAGGGCTCAGTCATTTATTTTGTGTTCTGTTGCTTGTGTGTTTTCAGTGGTAGTGTATTTATATTGTGTATCAGAACCTCTAAGTTTGTCCCTATGTTTTCATTGATGATGTTTATGGTTCTAGGTTTTATTTAGGTCTTTAATACATGTTGAATTAGTTTTTAGATATAGTGTGAGATATGGGTCTTTTCATTCTTCTGCAAATGGATTTCCAATTTTACCAGCACCATTTGTTTCTCTTCCCCATTTAATGTGTTTTGGCTCTTTGTCAAAGATCAGCTAACCATAAGTGAATGGATTTACTTCTGGGTTCTCAATTCTATTCCTCGGATCTATGTGTCTTTTGTTATACCAGTACTAGGTTGTTTTGACCACTGTGGCTGTTCAGTATGTTCTGAGATAGGGAATAAAGAGGCCTCATTTGTTCTTCTTATCCAGGGCCACTTTCCTTTCTATATAAAGTTAGTAATGAGTTTTTCTCTCTCTTTAGAGAATGATACTGAAAACAGGGTTAGGATTGGGTTATATATATAGATTGCTTTGGTAGTGTTAACATTTTCACAATGTCAAAAAGTCTTCCTATCCATGTGCATGACACATGGTTATTTATAGTGTTGTGATCTGAAATGATGCTTTGTAGGTCTTTTGTTCTCTGGTTAGATTTATCCCTAAATATTTAATCTTACACATGGACCTCGCCAGATGGAACACATAGAAATCAAATAGACTACATCTGTGGAAAGAGAAGATGGAAAAGCTCCATATCATCAGTGAAGACAAGA
>NW_006408544.1:1438073-1440892 GCF_000296735.1 Chrysochloris asiatica | reverse complement strand
GATTTTTAGCTATAGGTAGTATTTCTAGAATAATATTAAATAGGATTGGCAATAAAAGGCATCCTTGTCTGGTTCTCAGGAATACTTTCAGTTTCTCTCCATTGAGAGTAATGTTGGCTGTTGGTTTTGTATGTATGTCTTTAATTATGTTAAGGAATTTCCCTTCTATTCCTATTTTGTTGAGTGTTTTTATAAGGAATGGATGTTGGGCTTTGTCAAATCATTTTTCTGCATCAATCTATATGATTATGTGATTCTTTTCCTTTTTTTTATTTATGTGGTGGATTACATTGATTGTTTTTTTAATATTGAACCCATCCTTGTATACTTAATATGAATCCCACTTACTCATGAGATATTATATTTTTGATATGCTGTTGGATTCTATGGCTAAGATTTGGTGAAAAATTTTGCATTTATGTTTATATTGGTCTATAATTTTCTTTTTTAGTGATGTCTTTGCCTGGTTTTGTTATGAGGGTCATGCTAATGTCATAAAATAGTAGAATTCATCAGTAAAGACATCTGGACCCAGACTTTTTTGTTGTTGTTGGGAGATTTTTAATGACCTGATCAATTTCTTCTCTTGTGTGTCTGTTCAAGTTTTCTACCTCAAGTGTGTGCTAGTTTAAGTAGGTCATGTGTTTCTAGAAATTCATCCATTTTTTCTAGAATTTCATATTTTGTGGGGTACAGTTCTTCACAGTATTATGCTACTATCCTTTTTGTTTCCATTGTTTCTGTTATGACATCACCATGTCATTTATTTGCATCCTTTCCTTTTCTTTTGTTAGATTTGCAGTGGTTGGTGCTTTTATTAATCCTTTCAAATAACTGGCTTCTTGTCTTGTTGATTCTTTCCATTGTTTTTCTGTTTCATTTATTTATAAAACCATTTAAAAGGAAAATAAGAGAAAAAAAATTAAAAGAAAGAAAAAGCACTAAACATAATTAGGAAGAGGAGAGAATGAAAGAGAAAGAGACCAGAGAGGAAAAACAAAAAAGACGAGGGGGGCAAAGAGAAACAGAAGAAAAGAAAAACAAAGGAAGGGGATAGAAAGGGTGAAAAATAAGGGAAGAGAAAGAAAAGGAGAAGAATAAACAAAGACAAACAACAGAAGGGAAAAAACCAGGACAAGTGCCATATGCAGAGAGGAGAAAACTCTGGGGGCTCCTGCCAGGCAAGGAGCTCATGCTGTGGGTGGAGGAATGTAAGACGGTGGTGCTCTTGGCTCTAAATGGAGTTCTTATAGGCCTCCATGTTGTCTGTGTTCAGGGCACCTAATCTGAAAGTAGTCCTGCAGGCCCCAAAGCTAGCTGGGATCAGGGTATTTTAGTTCAAGAGGGCAGTCAGGTTCAGGGCAGCCAGCCATGAGAGTTCCCACTAGTCCATGGCTAATCAGGGCAAGCTCTGAAGGTCTGGAATGGGGCTCATCAAATCTAGGAGCTGGGGGTGGTGCAGATAACACCCAACTCACAATGGTGCAGTTCACAATAATGAGGCTCACAATTGCTATGTCTGCCTCCAAAGTCACTCACAAAAGTTCAAGATGGATATGATGCATTGAGTCAGCTGACACAGTTCACCTTTTTTTTTTGCCACACCTGTTCAGCTTCTTGTCCTAGTAAGCATTCAGTCCACTACTCTATCCCTTCCTCTAAAGCTCAGGGTTTCAGGGCTATCATCTGCTTCTGTTTCTGTTAGTCTTCTGTATCTTTGTTATAGAGGGTCTGTGTAACATGTCTGCCTAGCTCATCATCTTGTCAGAAATCTCTATGTGGATATCAATGACTGATTTTTCAGTAAATTATCAGGCTTTTCTTCCAAGGCACCTCTTGGTGGATTTGACCATCCGGTCTTTTGATTAGCATTTGAGAGCGTAAACAATTTGTACCACACAGCAATTTCATACTGTTAAGGTTGTGGATGTTGTTAGCGGCTGTAGAGTTGCCCCTAATTCAAGGCTGATGCCATGCACACTGGAACAGAATGGTGCCTGGTCTTTTATCATCTCTAAGATTAATAGCAGATTGTATCATTGTAATCCATAGAGTTTTCATTGACTGATTTTCAAAAGTAGAACAGCAGATATTTTCTCCTAGTCTGTGTTAGTCTGGAATTTTTCTGAAATCTGTTCAGCACCATGTTATTGTTGTTTGTGGACATCAAGTTGATTCTGGCTGAAGGAGACCCCTTATGTGCAAAGTAGAATCATTCCATAAGACTTTTAGACCCCTTATGTGCAAAGTAGAATCATTCCATAAGACTTTTAGACTCTGACTTTTGGGGAGCTGAGTTCCAGGCCTTTCTTTCAGGGTACTTCTAAGTGGGTTCAAACCACTAACCTTTCATCTAATAGTCAAGAATCATAGCAAAACACAATTTCCCACCAACATACAGGTGGTACCAGCACATGAGGTCATTGACTGTCAATCAAACCCAGGTCTCCTGCATGAAAGGTGAGGATTCTACTAATTAAAGTTGAGTTGTTAGGTGCCATCCAATCCGTTCTAACTCATAGCAATCCTATACACAACAGAATGAAACACTGCCCAGTCCTGTGCAATCCTCACAATTGTTGTGTTTGAGCCCATTGTGTCAGTCAATCTTGTTGGGAGCCTTCCTCTTTTTTCCTTACTGCCCACTTTTCTAAGCATGGTACCTTTCTCCAGGGACTGGTCCTTCCTGACAACATGTCCAAAGTATAAGATGAAGTCTTGCCATCTTGGCTTCTAAAGAGCATTCTGGCTGTGCTTTCAGCACAGATTTGTTTATTCTTTTGGCAGCCCATGGTGCTTTAAGTATTTTTGCCAATACC
>NW_006408544.1:1414524-1436637 GCF_000296735.1 Chrysochloris asiatica | reverse complement strand
GAGAAAAACTGAACATGTTCTTCCCTTTTGGTGTTTTAACTCCACGTCTTTGCACATTTCATGTTAATAGTTGATTTTGTCTTCTCAAGCTGCCCTTTGAAATTTTCTTTTCAACTTTTTTACTTCATTATTTTTTTCAAGTTACTTTTGTTTCTCTACACTCAAGAGTAAGTTGCAGAGTCTTTTCTGACATCCATTTTTGTCTTTTATTTCTTTCCTGTCTTGTTAATTACCTCTTGCTTTCTTTATAGATTATATATTTTTTTTATTTATTGTAAATTGAGTGAAGGTTTACAGATAACATCATTGGTTTTACATTTTAAAAATCATATATATTTTTTTTATCTGAGTGATTGCAATCCCTTCCATGCAACAATAGTTATCCTGCTTCCTCTCTGTGGTTGTTGTTGTTGTTGTTAAGTGCTTTGAGTCTATTTCAACTCATAAAGACCCAGTATAGGGTTTCCAAGAAGCAGCTGGTGGGTTTGAACTGCCAACTTTGGGGTTTGTAGTCCAGTGCTGACCCTACAGTCACACACCAGAACTCTCTGTGGTTACCCGTGTACAAATATCCTCTTTCAAACTCATGTATTTGTGGGATCTATAAATACACCCAGTGTTCATCCCATACCCACCCAGCCCATGTCTCTGTTCATGTAGCTACATACAGCATCCAAGTATCTACACACATGCATACAGTTCCAAGGTTGTATTTATATCATTATTAACCTCTATTCCCTTTAGCCCTTATATATTTCCCTGTGTCTTCACTTATCTTCATCATTCTTCGGCCAACCTCCTCTTCTTGTATATTGCCCTCCCCTAGTCACCAGAGTTAACATGTGTCTATCCTCTAGCCAGTGAAGTACTCTCTCTTACCTCCCACCCCTGGTAACCATCAAAGAATGTTTCCTTTAGTATGAAAATATTTTCTTGAGTTTTTACAGTAGTGGTCTCATACAATTATTTGTCCTTTTGTGATTGACCCAGCATAATATCCTCCTGGTTCATACACATTATGAGGCATTTCATAGAATCATCATTATTCTTCAGCATTTCATAATATTCCATTGTTTGTATGTACCAATGCTTGTTTATATGCTCTTCTATGCATGGGCTGTCTCCATCTGGTTGCTATAGGGAATAGTGCAGTGATAAACATCAATGTGCATGTATCTACTCATGTTCTGGCTCTTATTTCTTGTGAATATGCCAAGTAGAGGGATTGCTGGGTCAAACGGTATATCTATTTCCATCTCTTTAAGAAAGCACTAAAAAGAAAGAGACAAAGAAAGAAAGTACCAACCATTTCCCACAGAGATTGATCCATTTTACAGTCCCACCAGCAATGTAGAAAGGTCGCAGTCTCTCCACACCCTTGTCAACATTTGTTGTTTTCTGTTTTTTGGGACTTTGCTATTAATGCTAGTGTAGGATAATATCTCATTGTTGTTTTGATTTGCATTTCTATAATTAGGATAAGCACTGGATTGCTAACCACAAGGTTGGTGGTTCAAACCTACCAGCTGCTTCTTGGAAACCCTATAAAGGATCACTATGAGTCCGGACCAATTCAATGGTACTTAACAACAACAGCAATAGTTAATGTTAGTGGGCATCTCTTCATATGTTTGTTGACTTCCAGAATGTCTTATTTGGTGAAGTGTCTGTTCATATCCTGTGCCCATGTTTTAAAATCATGTTGTTTGTCTTTATCTTGTGGAGATGTTGTAGTTGTCTATAAATTTTAAAGATTAATCCCTTATTTGATATGTTGTTGCAAAAACATTTTTTCCCAGTCTGCTGGCTCCCTTTTAACTCTTTGGTGAACTCTTTTGATGCACATAAGTGTCTAATTTTTAGGAGATCCCAGTCATCTATTTTGTCTTCGGTTATTTTCAATGTTTGATAGTATATTTATGCCATGTACTAGAACCCCTAAGTTTGTCCATATATTTTCATTGATGGTCTTTCTAGTTCTAGGTTTTACATTTAGGTCTTTAATCCATGTTGAGTTTGCTTGCTTTTGTATATGGTGTGAAATATGGGTCTTGTTTCATTCTTCTGCAAATAGATTTCAAGTTTTGCCAACACCACTTATTGAAGACACGCTCTCTTTTCACTTCATGTGTTTTGGTCACTGTGGCTGTGTGGTAAAATTTGATATCAGGGAGTGGCAGTTCTCCAACTTTGTTTTTCTTCTTAAGCAGTGCTTTATCTGAGGACTCTTTCCTTTCCATATAAAATTAGTGATCATTTTTTCCATCTCTTTATAGAATTATATTAGAATCTGGATTGGGGTTGTGTTATATTTATATATTGCATTGGGTAGTGTTGACACCTTCAAAATGTTAAGCCTTACAATCCATGAGCATGGTATATTCTTACATTTTTGTAAGTCTCTTGATTTCTTGTAGTACTGTTTTGTAGTTTTCTTTATATAGGCCTTTTGTGTCTCTGGTTAGATTTAGTCCTAAGTATTTAATCTTTTGAGTGGCTATTGTAAATGGTATCGTTTTTTAAATTTTCTTTTCAGAGATGTCTTTATTAGTGTAGAGGAATATAACTGAATCTTTCAATGAGTTTCCTTGGCTGAATCTTTCAATAAGTTTCCTTGCTGAGTCTTTGGGGTTTTCTATATATGTTGTTGTTGTTAAGTGCCATCAAGTTGATTCCGACCCATAACGACTCTGTATAGGGTTTCCAAGGAGCAGCTGGTGAGCTTGAACCACTGGCCTTGCAATTCAAATGACTTTGCAGTCTGATGCAATTAGCCCACAGCACCACACCAGGACTCAGATTATATGATCCTATACGTCTATGTATGGTGGTGGTGCTTATGTGCTATGGAGTCGGTTCTGACTCATAGTGACCCTGTACAGGGTTTCCGAGACTGTAAATCTTTATGGGAGCATAAAGCCTTGTCTTTCTCCCATGGAACAGCTGGTAGTTTCGAATTGCTGACCTTAAGGTTCGCAGCCTGATTTGCAGCCACTACGCTACCAGAGCTCCTTACTTCTATGTATAGCATCATATAATCTGAAAAGAGACAGAGTTTTACTTCTTTTGTGCCAATTTGGATGCCTTTAACTTCCCTTTTTAGCTTTATAGTTCTGGCTAACACTTCCAACACAATGTTGAATATAAGTGATGATAAGGGAATCCTCGCCTGGTTCCTATTCATAAAGGGAATGCTTCCAGTTTCTCTTCATTGAGGATAATGTTGGCTGTTGAATTTGTATATGCCTATTAATTATGTTGAAGAATTTTCCTTTAATTCCTACATTGTTGAGTGTTTTTATGAAGAATGGATGTTGGATTTTGTGAAATGTATTTTCTGCATCAATCGATGCGATCATGTGGTTCTCTTCCTTTGTCTTTATTTATACAGTGGACTACATAGAATGTTTTTCTAATATTGAACCATCGTTGTATCTCTGGATAAATCTCACTTGGTGATGATGTGCTATTTGTTTGATATGTTGTTCAGTTCTATTGGGTAGGTTTTGTTGGGAATTTTTACGTCTATGTTTATAAGGGATTTTGTTGTTGTTAAGTGCCGTCAAGTTGGTTCCAACCCATAGCGACCCTGAACAGGGTTTCCAAGGCTATAAATCTTTACGGGAGCAGAAAGCCTCATCTTTCTCCCGTGGAGCAGCTGGTAGTTTCGAACTGCTAACCTTGTGGTTCACAGCCCGATATTGGTCTATAATTTTCTTTTTTAGTGAGGTCTTTGCCTGGTTTTGGTATGAGCATTATGCTTGCTTAATAAAATGTATTAGGAAATTTCCCATCTTTTCTATGTTCTGGAATAGTTTGAGTAAAATTGATGTCAGCCATAATGATGCTTTTGATGTCATCCCACAACCTTTCTGGTCTTTGGTCACTAGTGTCTAATGCATCAAATTTGTTTTGTTTTGGTCTCCAAATTCAGGTAGGATATATTCAAGGTCATATTTTGGTTCTCATGGGTTGTTCATTTTCTTCAGCTTCAGTCTGAATTTGCATATGATCAATTGAATTTCTGTTCCACAGTCTTTCTATGACCTTGTTTTGGCTGATGATATTGAGTTTCTTCTCATTTTAAAGTGTGCCACATCTGTAAAGTACAGTCATTTACTGATGTGGCACAATTCAAAATGAGAAGAAACAGCTGCAAACATCCATTAATAATCAGAAAATAAAATGTATAACTCCATCCAAGTCATTAAGGTCAACTCTATAAGCACTGGACTTCTGACCACAAGGTTGGTGGCTCAAATCCACCAGCTACTCCTTGGAAACTCTATGCAGCATTGCAATGGGTTAGAACTGATTCAACAGTACTTAACAACAACTACTTTGAGGAGGCAGCTCTTCCTTAGTCATATTTTGAGTGCCTTCCAATCTGAGGGACTCATCTGCCAGCACTGTATCTGACAATGTTCTGCTGGTCTTCATAAGGCATTCAGTGGCTAGCCTTTCAGAAGTGGCCCACCTCCCCTTCTTTCTGGTCCATCTTTTTCTGGAAGTTCTGCTGAAACTTGTGCATCCTTGGTGACCCTCCTGATATGACATGGCTTCCAGCACCACACAAGCCATCACAGAACAACAAATTCAAATGACTTTGTGGTAGACCACTCAAGGTCAGGTGGGAGAACAAATGCTGTCTTGCAAGGGAGAGGGTATTAGATAAAGGAAATATCTGAACAACAGGAAGAGAAAATAGAACGTTTTTCTAATGCTGAGAAAGAAGCTGAGAATGCATAAGAAAGGGACTCATGAGAGACAAAGAACAAGTGATTTAGGGGAATCTCAAAACAAGGTTAGGGCTCACTTGCCAGATTTTGTTTGGGAAGACTGTAAGTCCCTCAGAACAACTGTATTGTGTTTGATGCCATGTTCAGTATGGGTGGGACAGCAATGGCTGAGTAAGGAGGCTGAGAGTGGCCTCTCAGAGTCCCACACATCACACTAAGATGAGAAAGCAATCAAAAGGTCCTTGAATCCCTCAGAGGGCAGATAGGGATGAGGAGAGTATAGAATGCAGGGGCAGGGAATCTTAGTAGTAGAGAATCAAATGATACCCCAAAAGATAAAATGGAACCAGCTTTCCCTCAGTGGGACAAGGGACATCTCAGGCAAGTCCATAGTATAGTGAAGGCCTCCTCCACCAGCTGTTAGTCAGCAGGGAGTTTGAATTGATGAAATCCAATTTAAATTTATAAAGATGTAAATATAATTTAAAATTTCCCCTTGCTAGCAAGAATAAAGTTTTGAAGCTAAGATAGGATCAGTTACAGAAAATAATAAACATTACATTCTTTGGCACATCTGAGTCATAGTATGCAAATTTCTATGCTGCTATACAACACAAAGTCAGCACAAAAAAAGCACATTTACATAGGTCACTTTCGTTTATGAACATAGATTCCAAAATCTTAAGTAAAATATTAGCAAATCTAATCCATTAGGGTAGAAGAAGAGTAATATATCATATCCAGTAGTTTTTAACCATCTGTATGGATGGGATAGCAATGGCTAGGGGAGAAGCCTGAAAATAGCCCATCAGAGTCCCACACACCTCAATGTGTATGGAGAAAAGTAGCCACGTTCCTTGCATCCCTCAGAGGACAGACAGGATGGAGAGGAACCACTTGGCTGGAGTAGACTTGGGGTTAGCATGAAGAGAGTATAGAATGCAAGGATAATGAATCTTAGTAATAGGAAACAGAATGAAGTCTCCATAAGGGTTTCAGTGACTGATTTTTAGAAGTAGATCATCAGGCTTTTCTTCCAAGGCACATCTTGTAATAAATGTAATTGTTGTGGTGTACCATTGAATTGGTTCCAGTTCATAGTGACTGTCTAGGGTTTCCAAGGCCATAAATCTTTGTGGGAGCTGAAAGTCGCATCTTTTTCCCACAGAGTGACTGATGGGCTTGAACATCCAACCTTGTGTTCACAGTCTGGTGCTTTTCCTACAGAGCTGCCCCTAGGCAGTAGATGTTAGATAATGAAGTTGCCAGAAGACCATCTTATGTTGTTGTGGGTTGTTACATCAGTTCTGACTCATAGTAACCCTGTATAGGGTTTCTGAGAGTGGTAGTGGGTTTGAATTGCCAACTCATGGTTACCAATCCAGTGCTTATCCTGCAGCACCACACCAGGGCATGCCCATCTCACAGGAATTTCAAAATAGATAGTAATAAAGCAATTAAAGAGTTCTCAGTCCCCTTGCCCTCAGAGGACTTTGTGAAGAGGAATTCTCTGGAGAGAACTATACTGTGAGGGCTTACCTTCCCCTCTCCCAAGGAACAATGGTTGGGAATGCTTTCCCATTTTCTTCAAGCCAATAGGGAACAATTTCAATGGGATCATCTGGAGGACCATATTGAACTTCTTCAGGTGAACCAATATTTGACTCATACCATAAACACACACACATGCCCTGTTGTTGTCATGTCAGTTTGGGTTCATGGCAACCCCATGTGTGTCAGAATGTAACTGCGCTCTATAGGGTTTTCAGTGGCTGATTTTTTCAGATGATCACAGGCCTTTCTTCTAAGGTGCCGCTGGGTGGACTCAAGCCTCCAACTTTTCAGTTAGCAGCTGAGCTTGTTAACTGCTTGCACCACCCAGGGACTCCACATTAAACCATAATAAAGTTGATTTTTAAAATTGCCTCTGGTTACATTCTACAAATCCTGCTTGTAATACACTACCGATTATGCATGGATGGCTCAAAAGTATAAATGGTATCAATGTAATTAATTTTATAGTTGAGGCAAAGTATGAGGGTAAGTTAAAAAGATTGCTATTAGGGTTCTGATTCATACATGCATAAGCTGATTCTAAACAAATCATGTTTAAACATGTCTGTGATTAGTGAGTGGCTGTAGGTAAGTTTTTCAGTAATACATTTGTCTTGGTCTCATTAGAGTGATTTCAGTCACAACAGTGGCTTCTAAGGAGATCTGTGGAGCCAGTTAAATTCAAAGCAGGAAGATCAGCAGAAGATTATGGTGACTGTTTTTTTTTTTTTTTTAATCAAGATTCCCAAGGGGTAATCTTGATAAATTTACTTGAAGGACAGAGGACAATTTCAGAGTTTATTTAGAAGTTTTAAGAAAGCTGAAAACGCCATTGGTGAGAAGAGGCCAGGAAAGTGTCACCAGGGTATTTTTTCCCATCACAATAATGTACCTGCTCATTCTTTGAGGGTTGCAAGGGCTGTCCTATGAGAATTTTAATGGGAAACCTGAGTCCATCCACCCTACAGTCCTGATTTGACCCCTTCAAACTTTTTTTTTTTTCCTAAACTTCAAAGAACATTTTAAAGTAACATGATTTGAGTCCATTGAAAATGCTAGAACTGCCGTTTTGATGTGGTATAAATTGCAGAGCCCAGAATTCTTCAGAGAAGTATTAGAAATATGGAAACATTGCCCCCAGAAGTATATAGCTAGCTATAAATACAGACCATGTCAGGAAACAATAGCTTCACATTTTGAAATTTTTGTTTCTATGGTTTTGTAGTAATGCTTTTTTACTTGCCTTCATATTTGATAACATTCAACATAGGTATTTGTTAGGAAGAAACAGGATATGCTGTGGAAACAACTCTTAAGTTGAAGTGACTTAATATTTACTGATTTATTTCTCTCTTCTACAAAAATGATAATTCTGCAGGTTCTCCAACTCTCCATGGTAGTAGTCTCCTTCCAAGAAGTGAGTCAAGGATACAGGATTGTTGTTATTTTATGACTCTGCCTCATTATTTCTTGGTTTTGCTCTCCATAATGAGGGAAAAGGAGGATCTTTTCAATGCCTTAAACTGGAAATAACATATGTCATTTCTATTCATAATTCAGTGGTCAAAACTAGCGATATAGCTCCCTCAACAGCAAAAGAGTTAGGGTGTATGTGATACTTAAGGTTTTGTGTCAACTTGACTGGGCCAGGATTCCCAGTGGTTTGGCAGTTGAGAAGTGGTTATCCCCATGATGAGATCAAATACAGTGTAGATAATGCTATGATGGTTGGCTATGAGCAGCCAATCAATTAAAAGGATATTTCCTTGGGGGTGTGGCCTGCTTCCAATATAATGGACACTCAGGCAAAGCTTGTTCACTTTCTGCTGGGTCTGGATCTTACATTTGGCTTGTCCTCCAATCTCTGGTTCTTTGGACTTGAAGTAACGGCCTTCTTTATTATCTGTATGTTTGTCTGCCTGCAGGATCTGCCTGCCGATATTGGTCCTATTGACATGGATTTGAGATTCTCTCATCTCTACTATTGTGAGCCATTTTCTTAATATAAAGTTATCTCTCTGTATATATAAATTTTACTGATTTTGCTTCTCTTAGAGAACCAACCCAAACTAAGACAGTATATAATGTAGTCTGTTGTGGGCCTAAGAAAAGAGAATCAGATATTGATTCATTATAACTACTGCAACATCTATTCTTTAGAAAAGGTGGACTATTCTTAAAATCCACTGATAAAAAGACAAATAACCCAATTTTAAAAATTGACAAAGGATCTGGGTGGACATTTCTCTAAAAAAGATATACAAATGGTGCAAGTTGTTGTTATTAGTTGCCATTAAATGGATTCCAACTCATGGTGACCTTATGTGCTCAGAATAGAACCACTCCATAGGGTTTTCAGGGCTATGACCTTTGGGAAGCCAATCATCAATCCTGTTGTCTATGTTATCTCTGAGTAGGTTTGAACCTGTTTCTTTTGACTGGTAGTCCACATTTAGTTGGACCACCCAGGAACCTATAAATGGCTAATAAGTGCATGAAAAGGTGCCTGAAGTCATCAGTCATTAAGGAAATGCAAAACAAAACCAAAATAAGATACTCACTTTATTTGCACTAGGATGGCTAGAATCCAAAGATCAAATGGTAGGTATTGGCAAGGAATGTGAAGAAGTCAAAACTTTCATATGCTGCTGATAGGAACGTAAAATGCTCTCAAGTGCTTTGGAAAACAGTCTAGCAATTTCACTACTAGAATATACCTTACAGAAATGAAAACATATGTCCACACAGAAATGTGGACATGAATGCTTACAGCAGCATTATTCATACTACATAAAAAGTGAAAACAATCCAAAATTCCATCAATGGACAATTGGATATACAAAACCAGTTATGTATACATACATTGGAATATTATTTAGCCATGAGAAGGAATGAAGTACTGCTACTATATACTACAACATGGATGAACTTTAAAAACATTATGATAGGTAAAAAGAACCAATCACAAAGAATCAAATCAAATAAATATAATTCCATTCATATGAAAGTCTGTGGTGGTTATTGTTGTTAAATGTCATTGAGTTGGTTCTAACTCTTAGCGATCCCAGGAGCAGCTGGTGAGTTTGAACTGCTAATCTTATAGTTAGCAATCCAGTGTTTATCCTACAGTACCACATCAGGACTCCGATATGAAAGTCCAGAACAGGAAAATCTATAGACACAGAAAATACATCAGAGCCAAAGTATGACCTTGAGTATGTTGTTGTTGCATGTTGTCAGTCAGTTCTGACTCATAGCAAATCCTGTATAGGGTTTCCAGAGTGGCTGGTGGGTTTGAACTGCCAACCTTGTAATTAGCAGTCCAGTGCTTATTGTACAGTGCCACATCAAGACTTGACCTTGAATATATCCCACCTGAATTTAGAGACCATCTCAAGAACAGGTTGATGCATTAGATATTAGTGACCAAAGATCAGAGGAGTTGTGGGATAATATAAAAAACATAATCCATGAAGAAAGTAAAGGGTCATTTAAAAAAATAAAAACAAAAACAACAGGAAAGAAAGGAAAGACCAAAGTAGATGCAGAAGAGACTCTGAAACTTACTCTTGAACATAGGGAAGCTAAAGCAACTGGAAGAAATGATGAAGTAAAGAACTGAACAGAAATTTTCAAAGGACAGCTTGAAAGGACAAAATATTATAATGAAATGTACAAAGACCTAGAGTTAAAAAAACAAAACAATGAACACATTCAACGTTTCTCAAACTGAAAGAACTAAAGAAAAAAATCCAAGTCTCTATGAGCAAAATATTGAACGATGCAGGATGCATTAAAGAAGATGGAAGGAATACACAGAGTCACTATACAAAAAAACATTGGTTGACATTCAGTTATTTCAGGAGGTAGCATATGATCAAGAAGAAAGGGTGCTGAAGGAAGAAGTCCAAACTATACTGAAGGTATTGACAAAAAACAAGGCTTTAGGAATTGATGAATACAAACTGAAATATTTCAAAAACTGGTGCAGTGCTGGAACCATTCACTAGTCTATGCCAGGAAATTTGAAAGACAGTTACCTGATCAACCAACAGAAAGAATCCATATTTGTGCCCATTCTAAAGAAGATGACCCAATAGAATGTGAAAATTATAGCACAATATCATTAATGTCACATACAAGAAAAATTTTGCTAAAAATAATTTTTAAATGATTGCAGAAGTACATCGATAGGGAGTTGCCAGAAATTCAAGTCAGATTCAAATGAGTATGTGGAAAGAGGGATGTTATTGCTGATGTCAGATAGATCTTAGCTAACAGCAGAAAATACCAGAAAGATGTGGAAATGGGAGGATAGGGAAGTGATAGCTAAATGATATGGGGTTTCTTTTGTGTCTGATGAGACTATTCTAAAGTTGGTTTAGTAATAAACTCACTGCCATCTAGTTGATTCTGACTGATAGCCACCTTGTATAGGATTTCTGAAGCTGTAAATCGTTACAAAGCCTCATCTTTTGAAATGATGACTTTGTGGCTAGTAGCCACAAGTAAACCTTTATGTCTCCAGGGCTCCTGACATAGTAATAGTTGCAAATATCTGTGAATATAGTTAAAAACTCTTTTAACTTCCATACTTCAAATGGTTAAATTGTATGGTATATAAATCAGTAAAGCTGTTTAAAAAAAAGAAAGAAAGAAAACTCTGATTTGAAACCCTTACTCAGAAAAAAGATGCCTATAAAATCTAATTCAAATATCATATTTATTGATGAAACTTTGTTGTTGTTGTTGTTGCTAGGTGCCTTTGAGTCAATTCCAACTCATAGAGACCCTATATAGGGTTTCTGAGGAGTGGATAATGAACCTGAACCTTGCAGTTCCAACTGGCCTTGCAGCCCTGTGCATTAACCCACAGCATTCCTATTAATTTAGAAGGAAGTGATAGAACTATAATTAGAGTTTGGCAAAGAAGTTGGACAAATACATATTTTAAAACAATAGTTTTTATATGCAAGCAATAACATTATGAAAATTTAATATAAAAAGGACCTTTTTTTGGAAAGTAGGAATATAATAGCATTTACAATTGTTGTTGTTGTTATTGGGTACCATCAAGTTGGTACCAACTCATAGCGACCCTATGCACAACAGCACGAAATACTGCATGGTCCTGGGCTAACCTCACAATTGTTGCCACACTTGAGCCCATTGATGCTGCCACTTTGTCAATCCATCTTGCTGGGACTCTTCCTCTTTTCTTTTTCTCTGACCCTCCACCTTACCAAACATGATATTCTTCCTCAGTGGCTGGTCCCTCCTGACAATATGTCCGAAGTATAAGAGACAAACTGGCCATCTTGGCCTCAAAGGAGCACTCTGACTGCATTTCTTCCAACACAGATCTGTTTGTTCTTTTGGCAGTCCATGGCACTTTTCAATATTCTTCTCCAACACCATAACTCAAAAGCATCAATTCTTCTATGGTCTTCCTTACTCACTGTCCAGCTTTCGCATGCATATGAGGTTATTGAAAATACCATGGCTTGGGTCAGACGCACCTTTGTCCTCAAGCTGACATCTTTGCTCTTCAACACTTTAAAAAGGTCTTGTGCAGAAAATTTGCCTAATGCAATATGTCGTTTGATTTCTTAACTGCTGCATCTGTGAGTGTTGGTTATTGGTCCACTGGTGAGGATTTTTTTTTTTTTTTACATTGAGATGTAATCCATACCAAAGGCTGTGCTCTTTGATCTTCATCAGTAATTATTTTAAGTCCTCTTCACTTTCAGCAAGCAAGGTTGTATCATCTGCATATTATAAGTTGTTAATGAGTCTTCCTCCAATCCGGATGCCACGTTTTTCTTCATAGAACCCAGTTTCTCAGATTATTTGCTCAGCATACAGGTTGAATGAGTATGGTGAAAGAATACAACCTTGTTCCACACCTTTCTTAATTTTAAACCATTCAGTTCTCCCATGTTCTGTTTGAACAACTGCTTCTTGGTCATGTACAGATTCCTCATGAGCAAAATTATGTGTTCCGGAATACTCATACTTCAATGTTGTCCATAGCTTGTCATGATCCACACAATCGAAAGCCTTTGTGTAGTCAATAAAGCACAAGTAAACATCTCTCTGATATTCTCTGCTTTCAGCCAAGATCCATCGAACATCAGCAATGATATCCCTCATTCCATGGCTTCTTCTGAATCTGGCTTGAACCTCTGGAAGTTCTCTGTCAATGTATATCTGCAGCTGTTTCTGTACTACCTTTAGTAAAACCTTACTCACATGGGATATCAAAGAGATTGTCCCAAGATTTCCACATTCTGTTGGGTGACCTCTCTTTAGAATGGGCCCAAATATGGCTTTCTTCCAATCAGTCGGCCAGATAGTTGTCTTCCAAACTTCTTGGCAGAGATGACTGAGTGCCTCCTGTGCCGCCTCACTTTCTTGAAAGATTTTCATTTGTATTCCATCAATTCCTGGTGCCTTGTTCTTTGCCAATTCCTTCAATGCAACTTGGACTTTCTCCTTTAGTATCATTGGCTCTTGATCATATGTTACCTCTTGAAACGGTTGAACATGAACCATTTCCTTTGGTACAGTGATTCTGTGTATTCCTTCCATCTTCTCTTGATACTTTCTGCATCATTCAATAATTTGCCCAGAGAATCTTTCAGTAATGAAAGTCGAGGCTTGAATTTTTTCTTCAGTCCCTGCAGCTTGACAAATGCTGAGCATGTTCTTCCTTTTTGGTTTTCTGACTCCAGATCTTTGCATATTTTGTTGTAATATTTGACTATATCTTCTTGAGCTGATCTTTGAAATTTTCTGTTCAGCTCTTGTACCTCCTCATTTCTTCCATTTGCTTTAGCATCTCTACACTGGACAGCAAGTTTCAGAGTCTCTTCTAATATCCATTTTGACCTTTTCCTTGTCTTCTTAATGACTCTTTGCTTTCTTTATGTATGATGTTCTTTATGTCATCCCAGAACTCTTCTGGTCTTCGGTCTTTAGTGTTTAATGTATCAAATCTGTTTTTCAGATGATCCCTAAATTCAGGTGGGATATATTCAAGGTCATATTTTGGCTCTCGTGGACTTGTTTTCATTTTCTTCAGCTAGTTTGAATTTGCATATGAGTAATTGATGGTCTGTTCCACAGTTTGCCCCTGGCCTTGTTTTGACTGATGATATGGAGCTTTTCCATCTTCTCTTTTCACATATGTAGTCAATTTGATTTCTATGTATTCCATCTGGTGAAGTCCATGTGTATAGTTGTCTCTTATGCTGTCTAAAGAAGATGTTTGAAATGTACAAATCATTGGTTTTGCAGAACTCTATCATGTGATCTACAGCATCATTTGTATCACCAAGGCCATATTTTCCAACTACTGATCCTTCCTCTTTGCTCCCAACCTTTGCATTCCAATACATCTTGATTGCATGTTTGATCAATTTCAGATTTAAGAAGTTGGTAGAATTCTTCTATTTCATCCTCACTGGCTTTAGTGGTTGGTGTGTAAATTTGAGTACCAGTGGTATTAACTGGACTTCCCTGTAGGCGCATGGATATTATCCTATCACAGACTGTGTTATACCTCATGACTGATCTGGATATATTCTTTTTGACAATGAATGCAACACCATTCCTCTTCAATGTGTCATTCCTGGCATAGTAAACCATGTGGTTGTCAGATTCAAAATGGCCAATACCAGTCCATTTCAGCTCAGTAATGCCTAAGATATTGATGTTTATGCATTCCATTTCATTTTTGACAAGTTCCATTGTCCCAGATTCATACTTAGTACTTTCCATATTCTGATTTTCAATGCATGTTTACAGCTGTTTCTCTTCCTTTTAAGTTGTGCCCCATCAACAAATGAAGGTCCCGTGGTCTTTTCTCCCACAGATGTTACTTCATTTGCATCATCACAATCAACTGTACTTTGAGGAGGCAGCTCTTCCCCAGTCGCATTTTGAGCCTTCCAACCTTAGGACCTCATTTTCTGGCACTATATCTGACCTGTTTCTCTATTATTCATAAGGTTTTCAGTGACTAAATATTCGGAAGTAGTTCGTCACTCCTTCTTCCTAGTCTGTCTTCATCTGGAAGCTTATCTGAAACCTGTCCACCATGGGTGACTCTGCTGGTATTTAAAATACTAGTGACATAGCTTTCAGAATCACAGCAACTCACAAGCCACCACAGTACAACAAACTGACAGACGAGTGGTGGATTCTAGGCATTGGTGAGCTGAAATGGATAGATCTTGGCCATCTTGAATCTGACAATCATATGATTTATTATGTTGGGAATGAAAAATGGAAGAGCAATGGTGTCACATTCATTAATAAAATAACATTTCAAGATCTATCTTTTTTTTCATTAACAGAAAGCCAGCAGTCTAGAGGATGGTGAGAATAGCTTCTCAAGACTGTTCTGTCCATTATGAAGAGCAGGCACACTACATAGAGTAAGTTACATTTGGATGTACGCATAAGCTGTTTTAACATCAAGAAAGCATTCATGAAGTACAATGCTGTCTGTGATAGGATAATATCCATACAACTACAAGGAAGACCAGTTAATATCACTATTATTCAAATTTATGCACCCACCACTAAAGTGATGATGAAATTGAAGAATTCTATCAACTTCTTCAGCCTGTAACTGATCAAACATGCACTCAAGATTTACTGATAATTACTGATGATTGGAATGCAAAGATTGGAAACAAAGAGGAAGGATCAGTAGTTGGAAAAGATGGCACTGGTGATAGAAACAAAGTTAAAAATTGTATGATAGAATTTTGCAAGATGAATTACTTATTCATTGAAAATACCTTTTTAAAATAACAAAAAATGACTGTACACATGGACCTCCCCAAATGGAATACAAAGAAATCAAATTACTTCATCTGTGGGAAGACATGGTGGAAAAGCTACATATCATCAACCAAAACCAAGCCAGGAGCAGATTGTGGAACAGACCATCAGTTGTTCATATGCAAGTTCACACTGAAGCTGAATAAAATCTAAACAAGTCCACAAGAGCCAAAATTTGACTTTTAATATATCCTATCTGAATTTAAGGATCATTTCCAGAAGAGATTTGATACATTAGACACTAATGACTGAAAATTAGAGTTGTAGGAGGAGAGGACATCAAGAACATCAAACAAGAAAAAAAAACAAACGGTCAGTAAGAAGGCAAGAATGAAGGAAAATAACAAAATGGATGTCAGAAGAGGCTCTGAAACTTGCTCTCTAGCATAGAAATGTTAAAGTGAATGGAAAAATGAAAAAGTAAAAGCTGAATAGAAAATTTCAAAGGGAATCTCAAGAAGACAAAGTCCAGTAATATAATGAAATGTGCAAAGACCTGGAGTTAGAAAACCAAAGGGAAGAACACACCCTGCAGTTCTCAAAGTAAAAGAAATGAAGAAAAAATCAAGCCTTGACTTGCAATATTGAAGGATTCTATGGGCAAAATATTGAATGATGCAGAAAGCATCAAAAGAAGATGGAAAGAATAAACAAAGTCATACAAAAAAAGAAATGGTTGCTGCTCAGCAATTTCAAGAAATAGCTTATAATCAAGAGCCAATGGTACTGAAGGAAGAAAGTGCACTGAAGGCACTGACAAAGAACAAGTCTCTGGGAGTTGATGGAATATAAATTGAAATCTTTCAACAAATTGATGGAGAACTGGAGGCACTCACTCATCTATACCAAGAAATTTGGAAGACAGCTACCTGGCCAACTGTTTTGAAGAGATGCATATTTGTGTCAATTCTGAAGAGAGGTGACCCCCAACAGATTGTGGAAATCATTGAACAATAGCGTTAATATCACACACAAGTAAAATTTTACTAAAGATAATTCAAAAACTATTATAACAGTATATTGACAGGAAACTGCCAGAGGTTTAAGTCGAATTCAGACGAGGATGTGGAACAGGGATATCATTGATGATATCAGATGAATTTTGGCTGAAAGCAGAGAATACCAGAAATACATTTACCTAGGCTTTATTGATTATGCAAAGGCAGTCAATGTGGATCGTGACAAGCTATGGACAGCTTTTCAGAGAATGAGCATTTTGGAATACTTAATTGTGCTCATGAGGAACCTGTACATAGATCAAAAGGCAGTTGTTTGAACAGAACAATGGGACACTGAATGGTTTAAAATTAGGAAAGGTATGCACCAGGGTTGTGCTCTTTCATCATATGTATTCAATCTTTACATTAAGCAAATAATCCGAGAAACTGGATTATATGAACAAGAACATTGCATCAGGATTGAAGGAAGGCTCAATGACCTACAAGATGCAGATGATACAGCCTTGCTTGCTGAAAGCGAAGAGGACTTAAAATACTTACTTATGAAGATCTAAGACCACAACCTTTAGTGTGGGCTGCACCTCAGTGTAAAGAAAGCAAAAATCCTCACCACTGGATCATAATAACATCATGATAAATGGAGAACAGATTGAAGTTGGCAAAGCCATTTTGCTTGGATTCACTATCAACACTCAAGGAAGTAGTAGTCAAGAAATCAGATGACGTATTGCATTAGACAAATCAGTTTCAAAAGACCTCCTTAAAGTGTTCAAGAGCAAAGATACCAGTTTTTAGACTAAAGTGCACCAGACCCAAGCCATGGTATTTTTAATAGACTCAAGTGCCTGTCTGTGAAACTTGGACAGTGAATAAGGATGGCCATATTTTGAGTGTATTTAAGTGATGGTTTTGGAGAAGAATATTAAAACTACCATGGACTGCTAGAACAAAGAAATCTGTGTTGGAAGAAGTACAGCCAGAATGCTATTTAGAAGGCAGGTATAGCAAGAATTTGTCTCTCATACTTCGGACATATTATTAGGAAGGACCAGTCCCTGGAAAAGGATATCATGCTTGCTAAAGTGGAGGGTCAGCAAAAAAGAGGAAGACTCCCAAGAAGATGGAGTAGCACAATGGCAGCAGCAATGGACTCAAGCTTAAACCAATTATGAGGATAGCACAGGATCAGACAGTGTTTCCTTCTGTGTACATAAGGTCACTGTAAGTCAGAATCTACTCAATGACACCTTACAGCAACATAACGACATTAAGTAGTGAAGGCTTTCAAAAGTTGTTGTTCGTTGTTGTTGTTATGTGCCTTGGAGTCAGTTCTGACTCATAGTGACCCTGTATAGGGTTTCTGAGGCTGTAAATCTTTACGGGAGCAGAAAGCCTCATCTTTCTCCCGTGGAACAGCTGGTAATTTCGAACTGCTGACCTTGAGGTTCACAGCCCGATACGTAACAACTATGCTACCAGAGCTCCTTATTGTTGTTCATAGGTGCCATCAAATTGGTTATGACTCATAGTGACCCCATAGACTACAGAACAAAACAGTGTCCGGTCCTATGTCCTCCACATAATCATTGCTACGTTGTAGGCCACTGTTACAGCCAGTATATCAATCCATCTTTTGAGGGGCTTTCTTTTTTTCAGGGAGGACATGATATCCTATCTTACAAGCATGATGTCCTTCTTCAGTGACTAGTCTCTTCTGAACATGATCTCCAAAATACATGAGACAAAGTCTTGTCAACCTCAGTTTTCAGGAGCATTCTGGTTGTACTTCTCCTAAAATATTCTTCTAGAAGTCCATGGTGTATTTAATAGTCTTCACCAGCACCTTATTTCAAATACATCAGTCCTTTGGTCTTTCTTTTCATTATTAAATTTTAATAGCCATATTAAACATTAAAAAATGTAATCTGAAATTTTAATCATATACTTTACTTACTCAACATGCCCAAATGATGATAATTTCAGCATGTAATCAATATAAAAAATATGAACTAGTTTACATTCTTGTTTTTTTTTTTTTTTTGGTTGTTGTTGTTGTTGTTGTCTTTGTAATTCAGTATGCATTTTATCCTTGCAGCACATCTCAGTTCAGACTAATCACATTTCAAGTGCTCAATAGTCTTCAGGTGGCAGTGGCTATAATGTTGGACAGTGCAGTTTAGAGAAAGAGCAAGCACACACAAAAAGAACGCCTTATGTCTTGGGAGATATCAGCATTAAGGAGACAGAAGGAGGGAAAGGAGCCAGTGGAAAAACAGAGTGTGGTAGGAGAAAAACCAGGATAGCACAGTCTGAAAAGCCACATAAATTGGTAGGGGTGGGGGATCAAATTCTGTCTTTCTTTAATGCTTTGGCTCATTCCATGCCTTTCCTTCTGCCTATAATAAAGTTGTACACTACAAAGTCACTTTCATTAGTTTTATCTTTAACAGCTTCATGGATCCATCTAACCACAAGTTTAGGGACCAAATAGACATATAGAGATCATGTGGTGACTAGGGGGAAGAAGAAAGGAGCACTGAGGTGGTATGAAGCTGTTGGAAGATGACATGAATTAGAGCAGGTGCCTGGTGGGAGTAAGATGGAGATCGTGTTACCATGACAACTGATTATTTCATTGGTCCAATGACCAGTTGCCATGGTGACAAAATCTTTGTGTCAGTGTGACATGGATCCCAAGGGAAAGGATGCTTGTGCAAAGGACCCTTTTCTTATTGGTAAAGGTTTAATATTTGCAATGATTTCTGCATTGCTTGATGAAGTTTCCCCAAGAACTTCATTCAATATTGAAATCCTCTGCTCCTTCCTACTCATTTATAGCAGTTACCATTTGAAAAATACATACATTTTCATTGCTCACATTCTGTTTGGTGTTTTCTTGTTACTGTTGTTGTTGTTAAGTGTCATTGTGTTGGTTCCAACCCATAGCAACCCTGTATAGGGTTTCCAAGGAGCTGCTGGTGAGTTTGAACTGCCGACCTTGCAGTTCAAACCGACTTTGAAGTCCAGCGCATTAACCCACTGTGCCACATTTCTTAGGTGACATTAACATTTTTTTCAGTAATTTTCTTTTTTTTTTAAACAGATGTAATTCTGCTAAAGGCAGGGTTATTCTTATAATTCAATTGTGTTTTCAATGGACTAGGGGTTAATGGGAAAAAGCAGATCCTTGGGAACCAGATAGCTCTGGATTTATATCCTACATGCGTTTCTGTCCAATTGGATGGTCTTGGTAAAGTAATTGGTCATGTTGAGATTTAATTTTATTATTCTATAAAATTAGGATAATAAAAGTTGTACTGTGGGGTTCTTGGACTCTGGTGTGGCGCTGTAGGATCACAAGGTCATCAGTTCAAACCCACCAGCTGCTCCTCAGAAACCCTATACAGGGTTGCTATAAGTCAAAACTGACTCAACAGCACTTACAAACTACATGGGGTTGTTGTGCTGATTCGAGATAACTTAAAGTAACTAGTCGATAGCGGGGATTCAATAAATGGTCATATTTATTGTAACATATGTCCAGCCCAGTGCTGGAACCCATGATTGTTGTTGTTAAGTGCCTTTGAGTCAGTTCTGACCCATAGAGTTTCCGAGGAGCAGCAGGTGAGCTTGAACCACTGACCTTGGAGTTCAAACGGCTTTGCAGTCTGGTGCATTAACCCACAGCGCCACACCAGGACTCCAGAACCCATGATTAGCCCTTAGTAATACTTGAGCAACAATGAAATGATAGGTTGGTAACAGTATGACGAGATTTAATCTTCAGGTTCCTTAACAATACTATGGTGGTCTAACTATGAATCAGCAGCAATCCATAACTCCCATTCCAAATTGTGTTCATTGTAACTTCTTGGGAAGAAAACTTCATTTAATTAAGAAAAATGGATGGAGGGATAACCAAATATTTTGTGCCTCTTTGGTGAAAAAGCATACGACCAACAAAGTTGTTGTTAATCGAGTCGATTCTGAGTCATAGCGACCCTGTATAGGGTTTCCAAGGCTTTAAACTTCATGGGAGCAGAAAGCTTCATTTTTCTTTCTCAGAGTAGCTGGTGGGCTTGAATGTGGACCTGTGGTTCTCAGTTCATTGCTTATCATATGGTGCCACTGTGCTACACCAATGAAGTAGCTATGCAAAAAGAAAAAAGAAAAAAAAAATCACATATAAATATGATCCAACTACAGACTTACAGAAGATACAAATGTATCATAGGGACATGATTAGCAAAATTCATACTATGAGAAATATTACAGGGAAAAAAAATGACTTGGTTACTTCGATATGCATATTGCAAGAAAAAGAGAGGAGAAGAAAACTATACATTTTTAAAGATTTATGGGATAAATCCCTTTATCTCACAATTCAATTTCAATGTGTGAACCTTATTTGAGCCTTGATTTGAACAGTAAAAAAACCTCCATAGGGTGATTAGAAGTTTAAATGCTGATAGGATGGATCAAAGATAAATGCTAATATCAGTGACTTCAGACATTTTCATGAGTTTTAAATAAGGTAATAATATTGTGATTATATTTTGTTAAAATGAGTTCTTATCTTTTAGAATTACAATGGTGAGTCAAAAATTATCCACACTCTGGCTGTAGAAATGATTTTAATCAACTTTTAAAACAGACAAATACATAATCCCCTTGATTTTCAACACACTTTGTTCATCTGTCAATAGGCTTTTATATTCCCTTATTAAATATGTTTTAAGCTGAGCTGAGAGCCACAAATATATCACTGTCTTCACTTCTTTAACTTCCTCAAGGACTGCTTTCATGGGAGCAAATGGGTGAAAGGCCCATGGAGCAAGATCAGAACCATTGGGCTTTAAAACCCCAAAATGAAGTTTTGCAGAGTGTCAGTAGTGTTGGTAGAGGTGTGCGGACATGCATTGTCATTCAAGATCACAACACCCTTTGATACCAGTCCTCTGCATTTAATCTGAAGCTTAGGCTTCAGCTCTTCAATGAGCATCTCACTGTAACAAGCACGGTTTATTTTTTAACCTTTTTCCTGATGTTGTTGTTGTTGTTAGGTGCCATTGAATTGGTACCGACTCATAGTGACCCTATGCACAGCAGAACAAAATACTGCTCTGTCCTGGGCCAACCTCACAATCGTTGCTATACCTGAGCCCATCACTGCCGCCACTGTGTCAATCCATCTTGTTGGGGGCCTTCCTCTTTTTCTCTGACCCTCCACTTTACCATACATGATATCCTTCTCTGGTGACTGGTCCCTCCTGATAATGTGTCCGAAATATGAGAAATGAAGTTTGGCCATCCTGGCTTCCATACTTCTTCTATCACAGATTTATTTGTTCTTTGGGCAGTCCATGATACTTTTACTATTCTCCTGCAGCATCATAACGCAAGTGTATCAACTCTTCTATGGTCTTTCTTATGCACTCTCCAACTTTTGCATGCCAATGAGCTTATTTGAGTCTTGGTGTGGTGCTGTGGGTTAATGCACCAGACTGCAAAACCATTTGAACTGCAAGATCGGTGGTTCAAACTCACCAGCTGCTCCTTGGAAATCCTATACAGGGTCGCTATGGGTCAGAATCAACTCAACAATCAACAACAACAACATGAGGTTATTGAAAATACCATGACGAGGCAGGCACACATTAGTCCTTAAACTGACATTTTCTCTCTTCAACACTTTAACAAGGTCTTATGCAGCAGATTTGTTTAATGCAATATGCCATTTGATTTCTTGACTGCTGTTTCCATGGGTGTTGATGGTTGATCTGAGCAAAATGAAGTCTTTGACAACTTCAATCTTTTCTCTATTTATATGGATGTTGTTTATTGGTCCAGTGGTAAGGATTTTTATTTTCTTTACATTTAGGTAAAATCCATATTGAAGGGCCGGCAACGTCGGGCGCATGGGGTCCCCAGCTGATATCCTCCCTCCCCGTCTTCCTTGGATGGCGGCTGTTTATGCTGGACGTGTGGCCAGAGACGGGTAAGGATCA
>NW_006408544.1:1404419-1414077 GCF_000296735.1 Chrysochloris asiatica | reverse complement strand
TATATGGAGGGGATAATAATCAATGTAATGAAACAAGCTATATGAATGGTTGAATGTGAAGCTGATGATGTGCCCTGTAAACTTTCACTCAATGCAAAATAAAAACATTTAATTAAAAAAAAAATCCATATTGAAGGGTGTGCTCTTTAATCTTCATCAGTAAGTATTTTAAGTCCTCTTCACTTTCAGCAAGCAAGGTTGTATCATCTGCATGTCACAGGTTAATGAGTCTTCCTCCAATCCTGACGTCACCTTTTTCTTCATATAATCCAGCTTCTCAGATTATTTGCTATAGTTATTCAATCTGTATACTGAGCAAATAATCTGAGAAGCTGGATTATACGACGCCTTTCCTAATTTTAAACCATTAGGTGTTCCCGTGTTCTGTTCAAACAACCGCCTCTTGGTCTATGTACAAGTTCCTCATGAGTACAATTAAGTGTTCCAGAATACTCATACTTCACAATGTTGTCCGTAGCTTGTCATGATCCACACAATCAAACACCTTTTTGTAGTCAATGAAGCACAGTTAACATCTTTCTGATATTCTCTGCTTTCAGCCAAGATTCTTCTGGTGGTGTCAACAGGGATATCCCTGGTTCCACGTCCTATTCTGAATCTGATTTGAACCTCTGGAACTTCTCTGCCAATGTATGTTTGCAGTCATTTTTGTATTACCTTTAGTAAAACTTTACTCGCATGGTATATCAATGGTATTGTTCAATGATTTCCACATTCCGTTGGGTCACCTCTCTTTTGAATGGGCACAAATACAGATCTCTTCCAGTCAGTTAGCCAGTTAGTTGTTTTCAAAATTTTTTGGCATAAGTGAGTGAGTACCTGAGTGCCTCCAGTGCCCCATCAGTTTGTTGAAAGATCTCAATTTGTATTCCATCAGTTCCTGGTGCCTTGTTCTTTACTAATGTCTTCAGTGTACCTTGGATTCTTCCTTCAGGATCATTGGCTCTTGATCATATGCTACCTCTTGAAATGGTTGAACATCAACCATTTCTTTTTGGTGCAGTGACTCTATGTATTCCTTCATCTTCTTTTGATGCTTTCTGCACCATTCAATAATTTGCCCAGAGAATCCTTTAATACCACAAGTAGAGGTTTGAATTTTTTCTTCAGTTCCCTCACCTTGAAAAATGCTGAGTGTGTTCTTTCTTTTTGGTTTTCTAACCCCAAGTCTTTGTACAGTTCGTTATAATACTTTACTTTGTCTTCTCAAACTGACCTTTGAAATTATTTGTTCATCTCTTGTAGCTCTTCACTTCTTCCATTTGTTTTAGCATTATTTTTCCTGATAGTGTTCCAATACTCTCCTTTGAGCATCAGTTTTCCAACTAATAGTTGATTTTTGAACTTTTTCTTGGTCAGTGATTGAGGATGTTTCCATTCTATACTCTGTCAATTACTCTCTGGTTTTGTAGTGTTTGTTGAAGCCATGTCTCACCACCAGTAACTATTTTTTTTTAATGTTTTATTGTGAATTATGTGATAGTTTACATGGGAGAACATTAGTTTTACAATAATCCTATCGTATATTGTTTCATTTCCATGGTTACAATCCCCTCCATGCATCATCAACCAACCAAAGGGTATACATTACAAGCCTGCCCCCCAGTCATCAGCACACAGCCCCTCTCCCTCTCTGTGTCTAAAGTCTCCAGCTGTTCCATCTCTTCATGTCATCATCTCTGCCTCCATCTCAGGCATCACTGCTTCACTGGGTAAGGTCCCGCTCTCCGCTCTTCTCCCTTGATGGTCCCAGGGAACTCCGCTCCTAGACTGCAAAGTTAATCACTCCCCTCCTTGCTACAAAACGTCTACCTTTACATTTCCAATCCTCACAATCAGCCCTGATAACAATTATTCACTATTGTATCACAAGAGACTTATCTGCATTTCATTTAATCAGCCCCGTCTAGACAGATTGGATACTACTCAGTGGAGATTCTACCTTCCGCCATGCGGAACCTAGAACCTCTGGATCTAGGTTCCCTCTTGAAAGCTTATAAGCCAGTCACTTCTTGCCTTTGTAGCACCTGATTTTGGGTAGCCAATGTTCAAGTTGCCCATCCCTGTCTGTGTATGGAGGGGATGGGAATGACCCTTGCTGTAAAGATTTGTTCCCTCTTTTGAGCTACTGCATCCATAAGTGTAGGTCAAGTTCATCTAATTGTATCAGATTATTCTTTTTTCCCTCTTCTTTCTTCTTCTAGTTGAGCTCTGATCATCCAGTCCTCTGTGGCTATGTCACTGACTCAGGGCCCAAGAGTCCCCAGGTCTTTCCACACTGCTGGCCAACCAGGTCTCCACTTGGGTTCACGGGAGTCTATTGAACATTGTAGGGGTTAGCTTGCAGGTTCATTGCTGTTTTTCCCTCACATCCCCTTATTGGTGATGAACATGGTCACCAACAATTTGTTTTAAGAAAATTTTACCTTCCTTACCAAATTTTGTTTGCAGATGTCCACACACTTCTGTTTATGCTATTCTGTGAGTTGTTTGGGTACCCATCTCACACAAACTTTTTGAAACCCAAATCTGTCATGGATTATTTCATAGGCAGAACAAATGATTTGCCACATAATCCACTGTCATGCTTCTATTCAACAGAATCATTTCACATTCATACTCAATGTTGTCATCAGCCATGGATGTGGATGAGTGTTTATTATAAGTAGAGTGCAAATACTTTTTTACTCACCATCGTATATTTAAAAATATTTATGAATAGAATATTATGTCTATAATTTGCTTTAAAATAACACAGAAGGTGCATTGTGAGAATGAGGGTAGCGATATACATACACATGAAATAAGGTTAAACATTTCTTGATAATTGTTGGAACTGGGGGCTGGACATGTATGGATCTGTTATATTATTTGTCTGTTTGCATATCTGTTTCAAGTTTTTATAATAAAAGGATTTTAAAAGATTAATAAATCATACTTTGAAAGCATAATACTAAGTGCACCTATCCTAATTTGTATGTACAGTAAAAATGTGAAAATGAATGGAAATACGGGATATTATTTAGTAGAGTATAGAACAAATGCATTGTGGTGGTTTATGTATATTTCCCCTACTTAATCCTCAATAATGAGGTTTATTTATTGGATATATAAACAATATTTTCCTATTTTAAATTACAGCTAGTGTCATTCATGATGCCTTAAGTTTGTTGTTATTAGCTGCAACAGAATCAGCCTGGACTTGTAGTAATATCATGAACAATAAAACAAAGCTGCTGTTTGGTCCTGTGCCATCCCCATGATCAACTGGGAATGGAGCTGTTTAGACATGAAAGTCCCCACTGATAGGTGGGTGCTAGCTGTGCAGGAGGTGCTGTGGCTGGGAATTTTTCCACTGACCCACCAATGGCCCCTGTCTTAGGTTGCTGTTAGTTGCAGTTAAGTTTATTCTAACTCATGGTGACCCTATGGGTTTGAGAGTAGAACAGCTCCACAGAGTTTTCTTGTCTGAAATCGTTATGGAAGCAGATCGCAGGCCTTTCTTTCTTTGATACTGTTGGGTGGATGTGAACCTCCAACTTTAAGTTATCTGTCAAGCTCAAAGGGTGCCACCCAAGGACTTTTGTCTAAGGTTGCTGCTGTTATTAGATGCCATTGAGTCGGTTCCAATTCATAGCAACCCTGTGTACAACAGAATGAAACACGGTCTGATCCTGTGCCAACCTCACCATCATTATTATACTTGAGTCCATTGCTGCTTCCACTGTATTAATCCATCTTGTTGGGAGTCTTCCTCTTTTTTGCTGACCCTCTACTTTACCAAGCATGCTGTCCTTCTCCAGGGACTGGTCCCTTCGATGATGTGTCTAAAATATGCTAGCCATTCTGGCATCTAAGGAGCATTCTGGCTGGACTTCTTCCAAAACAGATTTATTTGTTTTTCTGGCAGCTCATGGTACTTTTAGTGTTCTTCTCCAACACCATAACTCAAATGCATCAATTCTTCTATGGTCTTCAATATTAATTGTCCAACTTCCACATACATATGAGGATGTTAGAAATACCGTTGCTTGGGTTAATATCTTTACTCCTGAACATTGTCTAAGGTTATATTCCTTGAAAAACATACTGAGGGCAGTAGGCAAGACTTTGTTGTTTTGGTGGTGGGATGGGTACTTTAGTGATCAACCCTATTGCAAATAGTGAAATAAACAGAGATGAGCAGAGGAAGAAGTTGAACTGTAATGCAGTTGACCCAGATAGACCTCAGCTGACTCCTCCCCTTATTTCCTAGGATCTCAGAAATTGTGAGAGCCCTTTAAATATTTCCTGCCTTGAGAAATAGGGAACAGGTCTTTGTATTTGGAATCAATTTCCTATTTACCTTGCTCCAGCCAACTTGAACACATCCTTTATTACTAAATCAAATGTTTCTATATTTATGACCTTTTCTCTTAAAACATGTATCTCCAATCAAATGGCATCCCTTCCTCTAGTATCTTTCCTATGTGGGTCATATTGGTGAATAGCAAGAGCACTAATAACACTTCTTTTGTACCAAGAAGGAGCCCTGATGATGTAATGGTTAAGAGCTTGGTTGCTAACCCACCCAGTAGTTCTAAATGAGAAAGAACTGGCAATCTGCTCTTGGAAAGATTAAACCAAACCAAACACACTGCCATTGGGTCAATACCAACTCACAGCAACGCTACAGAGCAAAATCAAATTGCCTCCATAGTGTTTCCAAGGCTATGAATCTTTATGGAAGAAGACTGCCATCTTTCTCCCACAGTGCCACTGGTGATATTAAACTGCTGACTTTCTGGTTTGTTGTTATTGTTAAGTGCCATCACTTGGTTCCGACTCAGTGACCCTGTATAGGGTTTCCGAGGAGCAGTTTGTGGGTTCGAATCACCAACCTTACAGTCCAAATCGACCTTGCAGTCTAGTGCTTATCATGCAGTGCCACACCACGACTCCTTCTGGTTAGTAGCAGAGTGCTTTTAACAACAGTGTTATCAGGGTTCCTTTCTACAGCTTTGAAACCCTCTGAGGCAGATCTACTCTGTCACATGAGGGTACTATGAGTTGAAATCAGCTTGATTGCAAACAACTACAACTTGTGCCAAGCACGGTGTTAAGTACTCTACTTGCATCATTTCATTTAATTCACAAGATACCAATGAAGTAGCTATTTTTACAGAAAAGAAAATGGAGGTTCAGAAAATTTAAGAAAATTGCCCAAACAGCTAGTGAGTGGTCAGTCTTGGATTTAACTCCAGGCAAAGGAGCTCTGATAACATAGTGGTTAACTATTGTTGTTGTTAAGGGCCATCAAGTTGCTTCCAACTCATAGCCATCCTGTGTAGGGTTTCCAAGGTGAGTTTGAACTGTGGACCTTGTGGTTACATTCCAGTGCAGATACTATAATGCCACACCAGGAGTCCAATTAAATACCTGGCTGCAAACCAAATGATTGGCAGTTTCAACCCACCAGTTGCTCTGTGGTAGTCTGCTTCTGTTAAGATTACAATCTTGGGTTCTAGTCTGACCTATAAAGTTGCCATTAGTTGGAATTAACTGAAGGGCAATGGGTTTGATTTCTTGCTCTCGTTGTTGTTGTTTGAAGGGAGGCCAGATTCTGAGTCACTACTATGTTATACTGCCTTCTAGCTGCTAGGTTTATTTTTGTACTTAGCACAGTATCTGGCATGTTGTTGTTAGTTGCTATAAGCATTTTGATTTTTTGCAAGTAGTGATTGTATTGGGCAGCAACCTAATAATCGGCTATGCTTACCCAGTATAGCACCTACAACCACACTGATAGCCGGTGACCAGAAAGTGACCATGCTCATATATGCAGCTTCAACTGCACCTTCTGCAGCCCCTCCCACTGGGTAAGGGTTAGCACCCACTCTTACACAGCCTAATTAATGATAGGCAGCAGCCAATACAAGTCCAACCCAACCTCAGGTGCACTACATGAACAGTTAACAGAGAACTGGGCATACATTCCCATCCTCTATCACACCCATCAGGAGACAGGTAGTGAGCACCTAATGATGCCAAACTAGTGAGAGTAGCACACCCTTCACACTCACTCAGATATCAATAAAACAAAGTAAAAGCAAATAAACAAAAACAACAACAACCCTCAAACAAACCTGGGCAAAACACACTAACATACAAACATGAGTTAAATACAGACACAACAATACCACAGTTCACACAAAAAAACATGTCATAGTGGCTCAAACAAATGACCAAAATAAAGATCCAGAAAATAGTTCTAAGTAAGAAATGGCATTAGAACTACCTGATAAGGAATTCAAAATAGTGATATTTAGGTACCTTCAGTGGATTGAGAGAAAAATCAAGGAAAACAAAGACAAGGAGTACACAGAAAAAGCTAGAAGAACTTAGGAAAGTGCTACAAGAACTGATCAAATAAATTTTAAAATAGAAACCATCCAACTAGAAATCCATAATATTAATACTAAGTTTTAAGAAATAGGTAATACATTAAAAGGGCAAAGGAGTAGAATGGAATCAATAAAAGATAGAGTTAACAAAATTGAAGAAAAAAAGGAAGTCTAAGAATTATATGAGACATCATGAAGAGTAATAACTTACATGTGACTAAGTTAAGTTTGTTTCTTTAAAAAAAAGGTACAAAGAAAACTGTTAAATATTTGTTGGACAGAAACATCCCTAATACCATGAAAGACGAGACAATATGCATTCAAGAAGCTCAACAAATAGTAAACAGGATAAAATCTAAAAGAAAATCAGTGAGACATATCATAATCAAAATTTCCAAAACCAAAGACAAAGAAGTAATCCTAAAAACAACTTGGAAATGACAAAACAGTTATCTACAAAGGAGAACTAGTAAGATTTCCCAGCCAGGAACCATACAGGCAAGAACAAAAAAATAAAATTGCCAACCAAAAATTTTATGCCCAAAAAATTGTTACTAAAATACTATGGTAAAATTAGGACATTTCTATACCAAACAGAAATAAAGAGAATTTGTGAAATTCAGACCAATCTCACAAGAAATACTGAAGAGGTTCTTCTGATGGAGAATCAACAATGGTAGACAACAACCTGAGATTTGCACACATGATGACAACACCCAGAAGTAAACACAGATATAGAAATATCCAAACTAAAATAAGCCTGTAAGACTGAAAATAGGGAACCAGAGATAACAGTCTGTAAATGAGGTTAACTACAAAGCCAACAGAGAGAATAAATAGTGTCATTAGTTGACAGTGCCAGAACTTTCAAATGGAGAGGAAGTCAAACTGATTACAAATTAGAACAAATTGTTTTCAACTGAGGAAGAAAATAATAAGTTACATGGTAGCCTTAGGGAAATTAATAAACCTCAGCAAAATGAAAATGTGGAAAATCACAAAGATCTAGTAAATACTAAAACAACACCAGCAAAGGAAATGATAGGAAAATCCATTAAAAGATTAACTTAGCACAGAAAATTCTATGGAAGAAAGAAACCAACAGCACAATACACAAAAACACACATACACAATAAAATGATAGCAATACATTTATACCTATAAGAATGGCAGTTCAAACCCATCAGCTGCTCTTGGGGTGCTATACAGGGTTGCTATGAGTAGGAACCAACTCAATAGCACTTAATATAAACAAATACATAATTATACTGAATGTAATTGTATTAATACAACAGTAAAGAGGTATAGAGTAGAAGAATGGATAAGAAACATGACCTATCAGTATGCTATCTAGAAGAGACGTACCTTAGACAGAAGGTTGAAAATAAATTTAAAAATCAAAGGACATAAAAAATTATGTTAAGCAAATAATGAAAAAAGAGTGGTGCTGGTGGTGGTTGTGTGTCGTGGAGTCTGTTCCCACTGATAACGACTCTGCATAGGGTTTCTGAACTATAAACCTTTATGGGAACAGAAAGCCTTATCTTTCTCCTGCAGAACAGTTGGTAGTTTCAAACTTCTGACCCTGACGTTAGCAGGCAGGAGTGGCAATATTAATTTGTAACAAAATAGACTTTTAAGACAAAAAATAGGATTTGTTGCTGTTGGAATGGACACAAATATGGATATTTTGGAATGGGCACAAATATGAATAGATGCTGCCACTTGGCCAATCCATCTTGTTGGGGGTCTTCCTCTTTTTCTCTGACCCTCCATCCTATCAAACATGATAGACTGGTCCCTCCTGACAATATGTCCAAAGTATGAGAGACGTAGTTTGGCCATCTTGGCCTCCAAGGAGCACTATGGCTGTACTTCTTCCAAAACGGATCTATTGGGTTTTTTTTGGCAGTCCATGGCGCTTTCAATATTCTTTTCCAACACATAACTCAGAGTCATCAATTCTTCTATGGTCTTCCCTGTTCACTGTGCAGCTTTTGCATACATATGAGGTTATTGAAAATACCATCGCTTTGGTCAGGTGCACCTTAGTCTTCAAGCTGACATCTTTGTTCTTCAACACTTTAAAAAGGTCTTGTGCAGCAGATTTGCCTAATGCAATATGTTGTTTGATCTCTTGACGGCTGCTTTCATGAGTGTTGATAGTTGATCCAAGAAGAATGAAGTCCTTGACAACTTCAATCTTTTCTCCATTGTTAAGAATGTTGTTTATTGGTCCAGTGGTGAGGATTTTTGTTTTCTTGAATTGGTAGAATTCTTCTATTTTGTCCTCATTGGCTTTAGTGGTTGGTGTGTAAATTTGAATAATAATGGTATTAACTGGTCTTCCCTGTAGGCACATGGATATTATCCTATCACAGATAGCGTTGTACCTCATGACTGGTCTGGATATGTTCTTTTTGACAATGAATGCAACACCATTCCTGTTCAATTTCTCATTCCCAGTATAGTAAACCATGTGGTTGTCTGATTCAAAATGGCCAATACCAATCCATTTCAGGTCACTAATGCCTAAGATATTGATGTTTATGTGTTCCATTTCATTTTTGTCAAGTTCCAATTTTCCTAGATTCATACTTCGTACATTCATGTTCCAATTTTCAATGGATGTTTACAGCTGTTTCGCTTCATTTTGAGTTGTGCCCCATCAGCAAATGAACATCCCGCAGGCTTTTTTCCCATGGGCTTTACTCCATTCACATCATCATGGTCGACTCTACTTTGAGGATGCAGCTCTTCCCCAGTCACATTTTGAGTGCCTTCCAACCTAAGGGTTTCATTTTCTGGCACTATATCTGACAGTGTTTCTCTGCTATTTATACAGTTTTCAGAGACTAATATTTGGAAGTAGTTTGTCACTCCTTCTTCCTAGTCTGTCTTTGTCTGGAAGCTCATCTGAAACCTGCCCTCGATGGGTGACCCTGCTGGTATTTAAAATACAGGTGGCATAGCTTCCAGAATCACAGCAACTCACAAGCTACCACAGTACAACAAACTGACAGATTAGTGGTGAAAAAAAAAAAATTCTAGCATAAGAGGTTATTATTAAAGAGTCAATTGAACAACAGGAGTTAGCCATAATATCTATGTATTCAAAGACAGTGTCTCAAAATACATAAATTATATTCTTTTTTTTTTTCTCCTGTTAGGATTTTATTTTTAATAAGTCAGCAGACATAGATGAATTTTGAAAACATACTGAGTGAAGTCAGTCATGAAAGGACAAATAAGAG
>NW_006408544.1:1387290-1401334 GCF_000296735.1 Chrysochloris asiatica | reverse complement strand
ATCTTTCCTCCACGTGGTCTCACCCAAGATGGCGGCTCCTGGAGCAGCCGAGCATCCCGGGCTAGAAAGCAATAGATTTCTTGCTTCTGCCACAAATTCCCCCAGCTGTGAGCCTTCCAACCTTCTAAATATTCCTTTATATGTCGTTCAGAGTTCTGGGACCATCCCCTGAGCCTGCTTTTTTGGGTATTCTGTGTTGTTGTTGGCGGAGCTCTCTGCTATACGTCCACCCGATCCGCCATCTTGTTTGTTCTCCATAAATTATATTCTTATGTAATTGAAGAAAGAAATAGACAACTCTACAACAATAGTAGATTTGATACACCATTTTTGACGAAAGACAGTACAACTAGAAAAAACAAAGACACAGAAGAACTAACACAATCCACCAACTTGACCTCATAGACATACACACAGTGCTCCACCCAACAACAGCACAATATATGTTATTATCCAGTGCGCATGGAACATTCTCTAGAATAGACCATATGTTAGGCCATAAAGCAAGTCTCAATAAATTTAAAAACATTAAAATACTACAAAGCATCTCAGATCATACTACGAAAGTAGAACTCAATAATAGGAAGACCAAGGGGGGGAAAGGAGAATCAAATACATGGAAACTGAATAACATCCTGCTTAAAAATGACTGGGTAATAGAAGAAATAAAATCAAATAAGCATAAAAATACAACATACCAAAGTCTTTGGAACACAGCAAAAGCAGTGTTGTAATTTATAGCAATAAACACACACATCAAAAAAGATGAACTGAAAGCAACATCTTAACCCAACATTTCCAACAATTAAAACAGCAAAATAAGCCTACAGTCACCAGAAAACAAATAATAAAGATTAGAGCAGAAATAAATGAAACAGACAGAAAAACAATAGAAAGAATCAACAAGAAGAGAATCAGCAAGATGGCAGACTAGGCAGAAAGGCTGTAGAGACCCTTCCAATAAAGATATAGAAAACCAAATAAAATAGATGCAGTTGATAGTCCTGAAACCCTGAGCTTCAGTTGAGTTGATAGAAAAATGTACTCAATGTTTAGGAGGAGAGAAAGGTGACATGGGAAAAATACGGGAAAGAATGGTGACCAGTACCAACCATCCAGACACAACACAAGCATATTAAGATTTTGTGAGTGACTTCTGAAACTAGAAAACATATTGTCAATGCAGAAATATACTGGTGACTCACAGAGAAAAAATTGTGTGTTTTTCTTGTTCCCCACACTCCCCTGCTGACCAGAGGCATGACCAGCCCCCAACCCCCAGAAGTTGGAGTCACATGGAAGTGAATGCCACAGTTGTCCCATTAAAGGAGGGAGTAGCTATCTACATTAAACCCACTTAGTCGGAGCCTACTCCAAGCTTGCAGAGCTGGCACTGGCCAGTAATAGACTAGCCCTCACTGAAAGAAGCAGCTGAACAGATGTGTGTCAGGGAGAAAAACAGTGACTGGTGATCTGTGCCAACTGGTCAGGCGTGACATAGCCATCTTGAACTTTTGTGGGCAACTTTGAAGACAAGAATGTAGTAGCTGGTGCAGAAGCAACTGCTTATTGGTGGAGAGCAAGGTGTGAAATTTTTCTTGTACCCCACATTACCCTGGTGATGAGAAGTGTAGCTGCCCCCAACTTATGTACACTCCCAAGGAAGCTCCTGCTCTCCAAGTGATCAAAGCCCCATCAAACGGAGTAGGAAGCTAATAGCACCAATGCTAGGCACCTGAAATTAAGCGTGGCCTGTTCCAGACCTGCAGAGCTAGTTCTGGCAAGCCCTAGACTAGTAGGACCTCTCACCATTGACTGCTCTCTGGATGGAAATACCCTGATCCCCCACATACTTTGGGGTCTACATGAACTACTTCCCAGTAGTTGGATTGGGTGCCCAGAACAGATAACAACTAACCCTACAGTAACTCCATCAAGATTAAGTGTTACCAGCTCATCCCTTGTCATTCAATGTTGTGAGGTCATTGGCTGGCAGGAGACTCCAGAATTCACTCTTCTCTGGCTCTGGCATTTGCCCTAATTTGTTCCTTTAATTGTTTTTGTTTGTTTGTTTGTTTATTCTTTCTTCCTCTCCCTTTCCTTCTATCCTTTCTATATCTGATTTACTTTTTTCTACTTTCTTCTGCTTCTCTTTCCCAACCATTGCTGCTTCTTTCTTTCCTCTTTGTTTCTCTTTACCACTCTCTGGGCTATTTCCCTTTTACTCATTCCTCTTCCTAACTGTGCTTAGTTGTTTTATGATTTTCTCTCTTTTTAAAATTTTCCTTTCCATCTTTCTCTCTTTGGTTTTTGTATACTTTTTCTAGTTACTGCTTGCTTTTTTCCCTTTACTATTTTTGCTACTTATTGTTTGCTTGTTTTCCTTCTTTCCTGTGTCTGTTTTATCTTCTTACCTCACCCAACAGAAGACAGTAGCTATGCCCATACAGCACAGTCAGATCTGCACCCTCTGAAGCCCCATCCATTGGGCAAGAGCCAATACCAGCTGCTATACACTGGATCAATGACACGAATCACCACCAGCTAAATCCATCCAAAACCAAATTGCATGAACAAAGAATGATGCACAAGCTCATCCCATAATCACATCCATCAGGAGGCAGTTGATGAGTGCCTAAGAATACACCAACATTCAATCACCAATTTAATACAAATATAACACTGCGCAAGCCAGCTCACACAACCAGGGTCAGGAGGAGATGACGCAGCTTTAGAAATAAAATAGGCACAAGTTCTGGTTTAAGAGAGACATCAGGACTCGTGATCTCTAGGATCAAGAACCCCAAGAGAAAGTATGTCTCAGTATTTATTAGCCTTTGCATTCCACGAAACTGCCCAGGAAAGCATACATTTAAAAGACATCAAAGACTATTTGATTTTTTAGGCCAGGACCATTTCCTAGTATACATCCTCAAAAACAGTTCCATTAGTTAGCTTTTCATTAACCTGACAACACCACACTGAGTCTGAGTCATCACATCTGGGCATCGCGTTCTACATCAATGTGCCAACATATTACGCTTGTCATGAGTCACTAACAGTGTGCCACTTCCTCATGCCATAGTCCAGACGTGACTCCCTTCCTCATGGCTAATTCTCAGGTGTTCTCCCACATAACACCACCACAATGTCTCAAAAGCAGCAGACAATTTCTGTTCAAATGATGAAACAAGATAGAGTGGTTCAAACAAGTGATCAAGAGGCAGAGATAGAAAATACCTTGAGGGAAAAAAAGCATTGGAACTACCTGAAAAAGAACTCAAGACAATGATATTTAGGTACCTCCAAATGATTGACAGAAAGGTCAAAGAAAACAAGGACTAATTTAGGGAAACACTACAAGAACAATCAAACAAAATAAATTGGAGACAATACAAAACCTGCAAATAGCAATTCAGAAGATTAGTATCAGGATTTCATCTGCATATCGCAGGTTGTTAATGAGTCTTCCTACAATCTTGATGCCATGTTTTTCTTCATATAACCAGACACATGTTAATATGGGTGATGGAACGGGCAATATACAAGAAAAGGGAGGTTGGTAGAGAAAATATGAACATAGCAAGTGACACAGGAAGGACTGCAAGAGTTATAGAAAATAGAAGTAACTACTGTTAACTTGGAGTCCTGGTGTGGTGCTGTAGGTTAATGCGCCAGACTGCAAAGCCATTTGAACTTCAAGGTTGGTGGTGCAAGCTTACCAGCTGCTCCTCGGAAACCCTATACAGGGATGCTATGGGTTGGAACTGACTCGATGGCACTTAACAACAACAACTGTTAACTTATGGTACATGGATGGGATTACAATCATTGTCATGAAGCAAAGTATATAATTTGATGAATGTAAAACTGATGATTGCTTTGTAAACCTTCACTCAATTTACAACAAAAAGCTTAAAAAGAGGACTTCCAGGAAAATGGCGGAGTAGTCAGACACACTACATGGAACCTCTGTAACAAAGATACGAGAGACAAAATACAACAGACACAGATGAAAATTCTGGCACTCTGAACTTCAGAAGAAAGGTTAGAGAGGAGAATGGAGTGCTTACTGGGAGGAGAGGCTGAGCCGGGACAGCAAGAGAAGGAGACTGAGTGGTGAATGGCTGGCCAGACATGGTTCAACCATCTTGTGAGCAGCTTTGGCAGCGGAAGGAGGCCTTGCAGAGCAGATTCACATGAGTGATGGAAAAAGTGTGATTTCTTCTTTTTTTTACACACTCCCATGGTGACCTGAAGTGTGGCCAACTCCTGCCCCCATCTGCTCCCAGCACAGACCATGCTCTCAGTTCAGAGCCACATGATTAGGAACTACACCAGTTTGAAGTGGGGGCCAGCTGCACTGATTTGTGTGCCACTTTAGAACCTGGATTCAGGTTGACTTGACTCCAGACCTACAAAATCTGCAAAGTCACAAGACAAGCATTTAACCAGTCATGCTGCCCCCAGTTTCCCTGTGGTTCTAATAGACACTGAAACTAGCTCCATCAAGGGCATCTAAGAACTACTTCCAGATTGAGTGCCCTGAACATACATACCACCAATGCCAATAAGAACTCCATACAGGGCCAGGAACTTTGCTGTCATATCCCTTCCACAGCTACCTCATGGGCTCCTGGAATTGCAGGAGCCCACCAGAAATTTCTCCGCTCCAGGTCCAACAATTACACTGCTTGTTTTTACAAATACAACAATTTCACATTGCCCTGAAGACAATAGACAATTTTAGCTCACATGAAAAAAACATGAGAGAATGAGAGAATGGCTCAATGACCAAGATGCAGAGCAAGAAAACATTTCTGAAGAAGAAAATGTACTGGAAATAACTGAAAAAGAATTTAAAAGGATGGTTATTAGGTACCTTCAAAGGATGAATAGAAAGATTGAGGAAAACAAGGAGAACACAATTGACACCTTAGAAGAATTCAAGAACACACTATAAGAACAAACAGACAAAATAAACGCAAATTTTGAAACAATATGAAATCTGCAACTAGAAACCCAGGAGTTTAATACTAAGATATAAGAAATGAACAATATATTGAAAGGTCAAAGGAGAAGATGTGAAGCAAGAGAAGCCCAAATTAGTGAGCTTGAAGATAAATCTCTCAAAAGAGTATGCAAGAACAATCAGGATGAAAAAACTTAAAGAAAGCCTAAGAGTTACACGAGACATTATGAAGAGGAACAACTTACGGATGATCAGAATTTCAGAACAGGTAATAACTGTTGAAGAGTTGTTGGAAGAACGCTTCCCTAATAGCATGAAAGATGAGAATATAAGCATATAAGAAGCTGAATGAGCCCCAAATAGGGTAGATCCCAAAAGAAAATCAACAAGAAATATCATAATCACACTTTCCAAAATCAAAGTAAAAGAAAAAATCCAGAGAGCAGCCTGGGAAAAATGAAAAAAAATTTCCTACAAAGGAGAACCAGTAAGATTAAGCTTGGATTTCTCAGCAAAAACCATGCAGGCAAGAAGGCCATTGAATGGCATATACAAAACTCTGAAAGGAAAGTATTGCCAACCAAGAATTGTATACACAGCAAAGCTGTCTCTCAAATACAATAGCGAAATTAAGACATTTCCTGATAAACAGAAATTAAAAGAGTTTGTAATACCCAGACCAACTCTACAAAACATGTTAGAGGGTGTTCTGTTCGTTGGACTGAGAACCGACAACAACCCGAGAGTACCATATATGACACCACCACCTAGAAATCAATCTAGATAAAGAAGTAGTTAAAGGAATGGCGCCAGAGTTTTGAACGGCGTTGTAGACCCAGCTCTATGTGGTCACCTGGATTGAGTCACAATGACCACTCATTCCCTGAAGGCCTTGGTTGGCCAAGATCCTGGGCCTCCGGGCTAACCTGAGTGCCAATAAGTTATTAAGAGCCTTGAAAGCTCACCTTCAACAAGAAGTAAAAAAAGAAAATGAGAATCAGGCTGAAAGTTAAGCTTCTTCATCCTCTTGTGATGAAAGTGAAATACAAAAAAGAGATCAGGAACAAACAGAGGAAAATGGTCAGCTACGCCACCAAAACACGAAGGCACAAGACAGTTAAAGGGAACCCTGACTCCCAGCAACGTCATTCAGAATAGAAAAGAAGTGATCCTACTGAATCCCAGAAACAGGAGCAGCAGGAAAACCAGGATCTCAAAGCTGCTATAGAAACTCCTTCTCAACCACATGAGAACCAAGTTGATGAGCATTCTGTTTCCGTGGGAAGAAGTAGAGTAAATGGTAATGAGGTTTCAAAGATACCTTCAAAAATAAAGTGGTCTCTTTATACAAATGGTTTTTCAAAAGCTGGAAGAAATTAAAAAAACTGGAAGCACTGCTCCAATTTTTAAGAAGCTTCATGAGGATCATTTTAAGGAAATGGAGTCCATTGGTCAATATGCTGAGAGAAAAAGGAAACATTTTGAAGAGAACAATGATTCACTTAATGAATTGGAAGAGCAGCCTGTTCACAAGGGAGTGGTCTTGACTCTGATAGCAGCTCCAGTTTTTCTCAGAAGGCCCTCTGTGGCTTACACTCCCAGCAGCCAGCAATGCTCGCAGCATGGATCTCTGGGCACCACAAGTCAGAGCATCTTGTATACAAAGCGATCAGTCAAGTCCTCCACATTCTCCGCAACAAAAACGAACGTCAGATTTTCAGCTGCTACTGAAGATAATGAGCATAAACACCCACTGACCAAGACTCCAGCCAGAAAGTCTCCACATGAAACGTATCTGGGATACCCCCAAAAGGCCTGGCTGTGCTTGGGACACAAAAGTTATAGGCTGTCAAGGCTGATTCTGCTGCTGTTATTTATTACCTCCTTCAAGCTGACTGCAGAGGCAGTGCAGACTCCTGTCTCCAATGAGAAACCAGGTGTTTGATCTCAAAGCAAGGTTGTCTCATCCACTCAGCTATGAGCCACATAAAGGGCAGCTGAAGCCATGGGGGCAATTAAAAGAAAATAATGCCATGAATGAACATGTAAGCAGAGTGAGCATCTGTAAGAAAACTTACAAACTACCTCATCTCCCAACAAGGAAAGAGCAATGGAAGAAACATGAACAAGGACAAAAGGAGAAGAAAGCAAAGATTTGGGAGCTTGAAGAGGCCTCACTATAGCCGCAGATTCATAATTTCTTAATATTCTGTTATTCTCAATCATTTTGTCTTTGCTTCTGTAAATATTTTTATGCTGTCTTCACTTTCATCAAGACCTCTCTCTACTCCTGTGTTTCTATGTAGTGTCTGTGGCCTCCACCTACTCTTCAAAAATTCTGCTACTATAAAGCTGAAAACAACAAGTTAAGAATCAGGAAGCTGGGATGAAAAGGTCATCTTCAATGTCTAATATAGAGAATTCAGTAATGAAATTATGGACCATATGATTTGGTTATGATATTAATAGTTTACCCATGTGAAAAATGTTTTTGTCTAAGTTTATATAAGTACCTTTGTCTAAGCTTTAAAAAACCACTTCATGTAACTGCCATGTATCACTCATTATATTCTTAAGACTTTACCTAATTGTAGCCTTGCTTATGTTAACAAAAAAGGTATGGAAGTTTGAATATTGCTGCTTTAAGGATTGCTTTGTTCTGTAGAACTAGCATCTTATTAAACTTACGGAAAGGACTAGCATTGCTTAGTTAGTGTCATATCTACCTTTGTTGCACCTAAGTGGAGCTTCTGAGTTTTGTACTGTTTAAGATTTTCATAAATAAAAGTTTTTCTCATTAAAGAAAAAAAGAAATATTTAAAATAAAACAATACTGAAAATAGGGAATCAAAATATCAGCATATAATAAAATCAACCATATGCTGTCTACAAGAGACATATCAAAAAGATGGAGACAGCCTAAATGCCTATCAACAGAAGAATGGTTAAACAAACTTTGGTACATACACACAATGGAAAACTACAAAACATTGAAAAATAATGATAAATCTGTGACACATCTCACAACATAGTTGAACCTGGAGACAGTATGCTGAGTGAAATTTGTCAATCACAAAAGGAGAAACACTGTATGAGACCAGTGTTGTAAAAATTTCTTTGAAAAAAAGTTTTTTTTTTAATAAAAGAAACAATCTATGATGGTTACAGGGGGAATGCATCGAAGGGAAAATGATTTATGATCTAGAGTGTACACACATGTTAACATGGGTGACAGGGCAGGCAATATACAAGAGGGAGGTTAACAGAGGAAAGATGAGGGTAGTAAGAGACACAGGGAGCAATGCAATAGTTAAAGTGACTAGAGGTAAATGCTGTCAACTGTTGGTACCTAGAGGGGATTGCAACCATGTAATGAAGCAAAGTATATGATTTGTTCAATATAAAACTGATGATCTTCTCTGTAATCATTCACTCAAATCACAATAAAGTTTTTTTTTTTTTAATGCTTTAAAAATTTTGTGTGTGGTGGATAGGAGTAACAAGTGTGGGTTAGGATTAGGACTATGGCTACGTCTCGGCTAGGTCTAGGACTTCCTTTAGTGTTAAGGTTATGGTTAGTATTAGGCATAAGGCTTGGTCTAATTTTTAGGGTTACAATGAATTTTTTAGGGTTAGGTTTATTTCTTTTTTCCCTTGAAGTCTATTTGATTTCCTCATTATCTGGAACTTCTGTAACTACATCAATCTTCCTTTTTAATTTATTTTGTTGTTGTTGAAACTGCATTTCCTGTTCTCTATTTTCAGTCTTACATGTCAGTTTTACTTTGAATGTTGAATTCTGGGTGATACTATCATTTATATTAGTCTCATGTTGCTGTCTGCTGTTTGGTTTTCTATCCAAAGAACTCTTTTTAGTATTTTTTGTAATGTTGGACTGGATTTTACAAATTTTAATTTTTCAGTTTATCAGAAAATGATGTAATTTCACTGTCATGTTTGATGGACAATTTTCTGGGTATATGACTCTTGATTGGCAATTTCCTTGTCATTCCCTTGTCTTCTTACTTGCATAGTTTCTGCTGAGAAATCAGATCTCTTTGTAGGTAATTTTTGTTTTTCCTGAGCTGCTTTGCTGGTTTAACTGGAGGATAAGAGAGAAAGAGAAGGATCCCTAATGAGACTGATTGGCACAGTGGCAGCAGCAATGGGCTCAAACATAACAATGATTGCGAGGTTGGCACAGGACTGGGCAGTGTTTCATTCTGTTGTGCATAGGGTTGCTATGAGTCAGTACTGACTCGATGGCACTTAACAATAACAACAACATATTTGATCAAACATTTAATTAACTAACTCACTTTTAATGTAATGGCTGGAGTCCCGGTGTGGTGCTATGGGTTAATATACTGGACTACAAGGTCGGTGGTTCAAGTTCACCAGCCATTCCTCAGAAACTCTATACAGGGTCACTATGAGTCAGAACCAATTTGTTGGCACTTAACAACAACAATGTGATGGCTGGAACTGAGGTTTGCCTTGGCAGGGCTAGACCAAATGATTTCATGGACCTATATGGCCCATGGGCCAGATGTTCCCCATCTCTGCTCTAGCAGATAAATATTGAGAGATTTTTCTTCAAACTCAGCAATTTAGCCTTCCATTGATTCAATTCTACTTCTTTGCCTTTCAGTGAACTCTCTCTGAAGTTTCACTGTTAATCTTCTGGATCTCTAATTGCTGTTTTTGCATGTTTTTCATTTATTTTGTCAGTTTGTTTTCTAAACTCTTCTGTATTTTTGCCTGTTTTCCTTGATTTCATCTGCAACTTTCTCAACCATTGTCTTAATCCGTTGAAGGTAGTCTACACAACATTCTTAAATCCTTATCAAATAGTTATGATACCATTTTTGGTATTATAGTTTCTGACTCTATGTTTTAGTTACTTGTTTGACGCGCTCAATCTTGTTTCTTCATGTAAGCAGAAATTGTTTTCTCCAAAACATTGTGGTGTTGTATTTATTTTAATTAATAATTATATGTTGGTGTGTTCTCAGGCACGTACCACCTGATGGATGTGACAGAGACTGGAAGAGCGAATGTGTTTTTCTGTTCACTGTTTGTGTAGACTTGCTCAAGGTGGGTCCTTGTGCCTACAGAAGCAGAGAGGTTATGCCTGGTGCCTGACTTCAGGATGCCACTGATCACTGGGTTTATGAAGGTGGGGACAGGCCATGCCCCCAGCTACCAGGAGGGCAAAGGAACAAGGAGAACCACATCTTCCCTGCTGCCAACTTTCAGTCCTGTTATGTGCGTGCAGGCAGCTGTATCAACAGCCACTTGCAAAACTCGAGATGGCCACACCAGTCCGGGCCAGCCGGTAGTCCACTCATTTTCATTCTCTCTCACTGCTCCTGTTCCACTTCTCCAGTCAACACTCAGTCCACCTCCCTGTCGTAGCCTCTGAAGCTCAGGGTTCCAGGATCACCATATGTATCTGTTTCACTCAGGCTCCCATGTCTTTGTTGAAGAGTGTCTGATCAGTGCATCTGCCTACTCCAACATCCAAACAAATATTTCTTGAAAATCAAGTTTGAACTATTTAGTTTCAGTCTCCTTTGGCTGCTAATCTTAAACTGTAAGTCTTGGCTGCTTTATCTCCTGCTAACCAGGTTCCTTTCACTCTCTCATTCCAAAAGATACTGTTAACTAACTGGAAGAGTTGAACTTTCCTCTAATCCCACTCTGTTTGAACATCCTCTGACTCATTCTTCCTAGCACCACCCAAGTTTCATCTGCTCCATTGCTTACACATAATGTAAATACTTTATTTAATCTATGTATTTGTTAATGTTTGTTCAGCTGTCTTGGTGCCATTGCGTCTTTCATTATGCTTTTAATTAGATCAGTACCTTCTGAGAGTGGAGGTAAGTCAAGGTTTGTGCCAGGTCATTGCAAGGAAGATGGGGCGATGAGGATAGATGTATGAGAGCACCAGTGCCAAGTTTATGGCTAGAAGAACTGGGAAAAAATATCTTAATCTTCTGACTTCTATTAGGGGAAAACACTCTAAGCTAGAAAGGAAAACTTAAAATACTTTTCCACAATAGAAGGACCTGGATGGCACAGTTAGTGTACTCCATTGGTAACTGAAAGGTTGGAAGGTCAAGTATAACCAGATGTACCTTGGAAGAAAGGTTTGGAGATCTACTTTAGAAAAATCTTCCATTGAAAACTCTACAAAGTGCAATTTTACTCTGACTCCCATAGGATTTCCATTAATTGGAACTGACTCAATGGCAACTGGTACTGAATATTCTTTTCTACTGAGAATGAATAGTAGAATCAATGTTTGGAAAGGATCACATTTTGCCTTACTGATATAATCTGAAGTCAACACCAACCTCCCACAGGGCAAGAACTCAATTTATGGATGGTTTACACAGAGTGATATAATCCAGCTCTGTGAATTAGTTATTCCTAGTGTTGTTGTTGTTGTTAGATACCATCAAGTCAGTACTGACTCATAGAGACCCTATGCACGGCAGAATGAAACACTGCCCGATCCTGGGCCGACCTCACTATTGTTGCCATGCTTGAGTCTATCGATGCTTCCACCTGGCCAATCCATCTTGTTGGGGGTCTTCCTCTATTTCTCTGACCCTCCACCCTACCAAACATGATTTTCTTTTCCAGAAACTAGATCCATGTTGGAAGAAGTGCGGCCAGAGTGCTCCTTGGAGGCCACGATGGCCAAACTTCATCTCTCATACTTCTGACATATTGTCAGGAGGGACCGGTCAGTCGCTGGAGAAGGATATCATGTTATTCCTAGTAGCAACTAATATTTAATGACCACTTAAATCTGTGATTTATACTTTTCTATTGGTATCCACCCAACCTCTTTGACTTGGCATAAACTGTTCTCCTCTGTCCCTAATTTTGTTCCTGTTTGGAGTCCTGGTGTGGCACTGTGGGTTAAGGCACAGGACTGCCAAGTTGGTTTGAACCAGCCACTCCTCAGAAACCCATACAGGGTTGCTATGGGTTGGAACTGACTCGATTGCACTTAACAACATCAACAACATTTCCATTTTTGCTTCTTTCTTCCTATGAAAAATTCTTAGTTATTTCTTAAGACTTAGTCATTTCTTAAAACCTTACCTTTGGTATCTTCCACCCAAACTGACAGAATTAACCAGATCACATTGAGATTATTTGTTTACATGTTAGCTTCGTCAGACATCTAGGAGACTTTTGGAAGTTAATCAAAACCAAGCCCACTGTCATCGAGTTGATTCTGATTCATAGTGACCCTATGTGACAGAATAGAATTACACCAAAGGGTTTCCAAGGCTACAAATCTTTACAGAAGCAGACAACCTCATCTTTCTCCCTCAGAGCAGCTGGTGGGTTTGAACTGCCAATCTTTTCATGTAGCCTAATGCCTAAGAACTCCTTCTATTAAGGGTAGGGACTTTGTTTATTCCCTTTTGGACTCTTTGATCAAATACAATGCTGAGTATAGAGTAGGTGCTTGATCAATTATTTGACTATTATTTAAAATTCTGTGTGAGTGTTCCTAGTAGCAAACACCCAAATGTCAACAGCACCACTTTTTTCTTTTTTCTAGTTTTTATTGTGAACTGGGTGATAGTTTACATGGGAGAAAATCAGCTTTACATTCATCCTATAGTATTTTGTTTCATTTCAATGATTACAATCCCTTCCATGCATCATCATATCATCATTCAACAGCATTTGCTTCCATTCCCTCTGGTTGTTTTGTTTGTTTGTTTGTTTGTTTGGATGTACACTGAAGCACTCAGGAATATACAACCATTTAAACAACGAAAGGGCACACCCCACAAGCCCATCCCCTGGCCATCAACACACAGCCCCTCTCCCTCCCTGAGTCCAGTCCTCAGCGGCTCCATCTCTCCACATCTCTGCCTCCGTCTCTGGTGTTACTGCTTCTCTGGATAGGGTCCCACACTCTACTCGTCTCCTTTGATGGTCCCAGGCTCCTCCACTCCTGGGCTGCAAGATTAATCACTCCCCTCCTTTTGTTATAAAATGTCTACCTTTGCATTTGCAACACTCACAATCAGTCCTGATAGCAATTATTCACTATTGAACTCCAAGAGTCTTATCCCCTTCTCTTTCACCAGCCCCATCCAGACAGGTTGGAAACCACTCAGTGGAGATTCTACCTTCCCTGTACCCTTTGAAACTAGGCTCCCTCTTAAAAGCTTGTAAGCCAGTCTCTTCAGAGAGCAGCACTTTTTGTTCTGTACCTAATACATGTGGTGCTAGGAGCCCTAGTAGCATAGTGGGTTACAAGTTGGACTGCTAACCACAAAGTTCAACTCTACCACCTGCTCTGTGGGAGAAAGATGAGTGTCTCTGCTCCTATAAACATATACAGGTTCGCTGCAAATCAGAACCAATTCCATAGCACACAACCACCACCCATAATAGCTAATGATCATCATAGAATACAGGCATCCTGGTGTGACACTGTAGGATAAACACTGGACCACAAGGTCAGTTTGAACCACAGGTGGGTGGCTCCAATCCACCAGCCGCTCCTTGGAAACTCTATACAGGTCGCTATGAGTCAGAATCGACTGGACACACTTAACAACAATAACAACATGTGGCGCTGTAGAATAAGCACTGGACTGCAAACCGCAAGATTGTTAGTTCAAACCCACCAGTTACTCCATGGGAGAAAGATGAAGTTTTCCACTCCTATGAAGATTTACAGCCTTGGAAACCCTATGCAAGATTGCTATGACTCGGAATAGACTCAGAGACATTGGATATGGTGATTGCTTTTGTTGTTGTTAAGTGCCATCGAGTTGGTTCTGACCCATAGCAACTGCTGACCTTGTGGTTCAAACTGACCTTGCGGTCCAATGCATTATCCTGCAGAGTATTATCCTGCAGCACCAGATCAGGTTTGGTTTGAGTTCCTTATTTTGTGACAGCTTGTGCATGATCTCATTTGCCAGGTTATAACTATTATTTGCACTTATATTGTTGTTATTGTTAGGTGCCACTTGAAATATCTACTGATGAAGATCAAAGAGCACAGCCTTCGGTATGGAT
>NW_006408544.1:1384647-1386635 GCF_000296735.1 Chrysochloris asiatica | reverse complement strand
GACTCGATGGCACCTGACAACAACAACAACATTGAGTTAACAATGCAAACAAGAATGAAATATTGTTAGTTCCTGCGCCATTCTCACAATTGTTGTTAAGTGTGAGACCATTGTTGCTGCCACTGTGTCAATATATCTTGTTAGGGGTCTTTCTATGACCTGCCAGTTTACCAAGCATAATGCCCTTCTTCAGGGACTGATCTGTCCTGACAACGTATCCAAAGTGTGAAAGACAAAGTCTTGCCTCCCTTGATTTTAAGAAGCAGTCTGACAGTACTTCTTCCAATATGGATTTGCTTGTTCTTTTGGCAGCCCCTGATACTTTCAGTATTCTTCAACTACGCCTGAATTCAAATGCAATTATTTCTTCTACAGTTTTCTTTATTCGTTGTCCAACTTTCATATGTATATGAGGCAATTGAAAATATCATGCATTGAGTCAAGTGCACCCTAGTCCTCAAATCAAAATCTTTGCTCTTGAACATTTAAAACATGTCTTCTGCAGCAGAACTGCCAAATGTAATACATCATTTGATTTCTTGACTGTTGCTTCCATGAGTGTTGATTGTGGAACCAAGCAAAGCAAAATCTCCGTTTATCATAAAGATTTTTGTTTTTTTTCCTTGAGATGTAATCCACACTGAAGGCTTTAGCCTTAATCAGTAAGATTGTAAGTCTTCTTCATTTTCAGCAAACAAAGTTGTGTCATCTGCATATCATAGGTTATTAATGAGTCTTCCTTGAATTCTGATGCCATGTTGTTCTTCATATAATCAAGCATCTTGGATTATTTGCTCAACATAAAGATTGAAGAAGTGTATTGAAAGGATACAACCCTAGTATACACCTTTCCTCATTTAAAATAATTCAATTTCTCCTGGTTCTGTTCTAAGGACTGCCTCATTGTCTATGTACAGGTTCCCCATGATCACAATTAAGTGATCTGAAATACCTATTCTAAATGTTATCCACAGCTTGTTATGATCTATATAGTCAAATGTCTTTGCTTAGCCAGTAAAGCACAAGCAAATATCTTTTTGGTATTTTCTGCTTTTAGACAACATCCATCTGATGTCAACAATGAAATCCCTGTTGCACAGTCTCTTCTGAATCTGGCTTGAATTTCTGGCAGCTCGCTGCAACCATTTTTTTAACTATCTTAAGCAAATTTTTACCTGCATGTGTTATTAATGATATTGTTCAATGAGTTCCATATTTTGGGTGGCCACCTTTCTGTGGAATGGGCCAAATATGGTTCTTTTACATTCAGTTGCTACCACTTGTTTGTCAAGTAACTCTGGTAGTGTAGTGGTTAGTTGGACTGCTAACCTCAAGGTCAGTATTTCAAAACTATCAGCCATTCCATGGGAGAAAGATGAGGCTCACTACTCCTGTAAACATTTACAACCTCAAAAACCCTATACAGTGTTGCTCTGAGTCAGAACTGACTCCACAGCACATAACCATCACCACTCATCTGTCAGTTTGTCGTATTGTGGTGGCTTGAACGTTACTGTGATGCTGTAAGCTATGCCATGGTGAATAGGTTTCAGCTGAGCTTCCAGATGAAGGCAGACTAGGAAGAAGGAAACATGGACTACTTCCAAATATTTAATCACTGAAAACTTTATGAATGGCAATCAAAAGCTGTCAGATAGCACTAGAATATTGAGCACTGAAACATCATGAGGAACAATCAGAATATTTTCAGATGTAGTGCCAGAAGATGAGTCCCTCAGGCTGGAGGGCACCCAAAATACTACTGGGGAAGAGCAACCTCCTCAAAGTAGAGTTATTCGTGATGACGCGAATGGAGTAAAGTCTTCTAGACCTTCATCTGCTAATGGGGCACAACTCAAAAAGAAGAGAAACAGCTGTAAACATCCATTAATAATCACAACATGGAGGGTATGAAGTATGAATCTAGGAATATTGGAAATTGTCAAAAATAAAATGGAATACATAAACATCGATATCCTAGCCATTTT
>NW_006408544.1:1365806-1369444 GCF_000296735.1 Chrysochloris asiatica | reverse complement strand
TCACTTCTGCCCTCCTCTCCTTGTTGTTGTTAAGTGCTGTCGAGTCAATTCTGACCCATAGTGACCCTGTATAGGTTTTCCGAGGAGCAGCCAGTGAGCTTGAACCACCGACCTTGCAGTTCAAAAGGCTTTGCAGTCTGGCGCATTAACCCACAGCGCCACACCAGGGCTCTTTTCCCACCGTGATAAAAAACAGAGCAAAAGGGGTACAGATCAGTGCCTCAGCTTGGGCTGAGTGTCTGTGCGGATTCCTGGCAGAAGATAACACTAGCTGTGAGGGTGGGGGGTGGCCACGTGGCTCAGGTTCTCCCTCTATTCACTAGAATGGAGGTGGGCAAACAGTGAGCACACCAATTACCCGATACCGAAGAAAAAAATAAAATCAGAACAACGCAAAACTGACAAAGTCTATTGTGCATCTTTTCCCCATGGTTCCCACGGTGTTTCTCCATGGCGTCTCTGCAGCCGCTTTTTTATCTTGCCACCTGGTCTCACCCAGGATGTGGGCTCAGACCTCTGAGCCCAGCCCAGCAGATTCTAAAGTATGCAATTTTTTACTTCAGTTCCAAACTCCACAAGCTATAAGCCTTCAAACCTTTAAAATATTCCTATCTCTATGAGTCTGAGTTTTGGAGCTCTGTCCTGGTTCTTTTTTGCCTGGTATTCTGTGTTATTGCTGATGGCAACCTTCACTACACCTCCACCTTAGCTGCCATCAAGCCCCGCCCCCCCAAATCAGACTGTTTTAAGCAGGGGAAAAAGTAATAAATTACAGGGTAACTTCAAAGAAAATTAATACACCTGAACATCAGAATAAATAAAGAGGAAAATCAGAATGATTTAGTGAGCATTAACAAAACAAATGAAAATGAAAAAGAAAACCCACAAGCAAAATGAGCTCAGCATAGAAAATTATGTGGAACAAAGAATCCAGCAGCAGCACACACACAAAAACAAACAGAAAATGACAACAATCAATTCATACCTATTGATAATTGCACTGAATATAAATGGATCAAATGTACCAGGCAAGATACATAAAGAACAGAATGGGTAAGAAAACAGGATCCTACAATATGCTGTCTACAAGAGACATATCAAAAAGATGGAGACACCTAAGTGCCCATCAACAGAAGAATGGGTAAACAAACTTTGAAATATACACACAATGGAATACTACAAAACACTTAAGAATAATCATGAATCTGTGAAAAACCTTACAACATGGTTGAACCTAGAGGACTGAGTGAAATTAGTCAATCATAAAAGGACAAACATTATATGAGACCAGTGTTGTAAAAAGTTTTTCTTGATAAAGGATCTACTCTATGATGGTTAGGGGTGGGGAGGCAATATATAACAAGAGGGAGGTTAGCAGAGGAAAGATTAAGGTAGGGGGATACACAGGTTGAATGCAGTATTTAAAGGGACTAGAGGTAAATCCTGTTAATGGTTGGTATATGTAGGGGCTTGCGACCATGCACTGAAGCAAAATGTATGGTTTGTTGAATGGAAACCTGATAGCCTGCTCTGTAAAACTCAATTCACAATCAAAAGTTAAAAAAGAAAGAAAAAAAAGAAAAGAAAAGACAACATGGACCTCATGAGATGGAATACACAAAAATCAAATTGACTACATCTGTGGAAAGAGATGATGAAAAAGCTCCATAGCATAAGCCAAAACAAGGCCAAGGGCAGGCTGTCAAACAGACCATCTATTGCTCACACGCAAGTTCAGGCTGCTGGTGAAGAAAATTAAAACAAGTCCATAGAACCAAAGTATGACCTTGAACATTGTTGTTGTTGTTATGTGCCGTGGAATAGGTTCCGACTCATAGAGACCCTGTTTCCAAGGCTGTAAATCTTTACAGGAGCAGAAAGCCTCATCTTTCTCCCGTGGAACAGCTGGTAATTTCAAACTGCTGTCCCTGAGGTTCGCAGCCCGATTCGTAACCACCTGAATTTAGTGTTCACCCCAAGTACAGATTTGAAGGATTAGACACTGAAAATTAGTGACTGAAGACCAGAAGAGTTGTGGGATGACATTAAGAACATCATACAGGAAGAAAGCAACAGGTCATTAAGAAGACAAGTAAGAAGGGAAAGACCAAAATGGATGTCAGAAGAGTCTCTGAAACTTGCTTTTTAATGTAGGGATGCTAAAGCACATGTAAAAAAACTAGGAGATTAAAGAGCTGGACAGAAAATTTCAAAGGGTGGCTCAAGAAGACACGTCAAATGTTATAATGAAATGTGCAAAGACCTGGAGTTAAAAAACCAAAAGGGAAGAACACACTCAGATTTCTCAAGTTGAAAGAAGTGAAGAAAAAAATCTAAGCTTTCACTTAAAATATTGAAAGATTCTATGGGCAAAATACTGAATGATGTAGAAAGCACCAGAAGAAGATGGAAGCTCAGAGTGGAGAAGAGAGTTTATTTTCAGCTGGCTTATTCAAGAAAAGAGCTTACTGGCTCACACCCATCTGGATTCCTAAAGTAAGTGTGACAGGTGATGAGGGCTGGTGCAGCACCCCATTCCTACAGTGCAGCTAATTGCATTTGTCACTGATGTCCACAAAGGAAATCACTAAGACATTAGAATGAAAAGTAATAATACTTTTGTACAAGCTACAGTTTTGAGCCTTAACCCTGTAGTTCACACATAAGGAAGAACTCCACTGCCCTTCTTTGGGAACGGTTTGTGCTCCGCTGGACTTCTCAATGGTTTGAAATCTCAGGCGGGCACATTATGTGCAAATGGTTCTGATAACACATATGGTGGGGTATATCACTGGCTGCCCCTGGGAGCTCGCAGCCTTGGCCAGGTTGCCCCTTGAGGAAAGCACCATAGTTTGGCATCATCAAAGCAGGGTGGGAAAAGTGGGGAACAATTCTCAGTCCAAAAAGATGCATCCCTGTTGCTGGTTATTTGTTTACCCAGTAAGAAAGAATTGGATGACTCTTAGATCAGATTATTTCCTACAGTTTTCTGTCATCAATACAAAATTGCAGGCCCCTCCCTCCAGGTGGTCTGAAGTCCGGCACTCCTCACTTGGACTTTGCTCACCTGTACTAGCCCTGGCATTTCTGCAGAGGCAGGATGAGTTACACTCTTTTTACTCTCTCCCTAATTATGACACATAAAAGGAATACGTTTCCTCTCTAGAACCCTATAATGCCTACACCCTCATTCCTTCTCACTTTAGGACTTAACCTGAACAGGGAATTTTTACAGGGAAAAGTCAGAGCGCCACAGAACGTGAGCAATCTGATATTCCCACAGCCCATTACACATGCAAGGTTACTGAGGCAGGAAGCGTATAGATAATGTATTGACCAAGACACGTTTGAACTGAAATTGCTGTATTATCTCTTCACTTATTCGCAAAGCAGCCTTCACTTGTCTAAGTGAGAATTTCATGGACATAGTCCCTGATGAGCAAGGAATTTTAGTCAAATGTATTCTTTTCACATTTGGTTGAAATAAATCTCACATTTATAGGAGAAGAAGAAGAAGAAGAAGAAAGAAGATGGAAGGAATATACAGTCACTGTACAAAAAACAAATGGTTCATAAACCATTTCAAGAGGTAGCATGTGATCAAGAGCCAATGGTACTGAAAGAAGGAAGTCCAAGAT
>NW_006408544.1:1336405-1364741 GCF_000296735.1 Chrysochloris asiatica | reverse complement strand
GCTTATGGTGTTGTAGGAGAATATTAAAAGCACCATGGACTGTGAAAAGGATAAACAAATCTGTGTTGGAAGACGTACAGCCGGAATGCTCCTTAGAAGTCAGGGTGTCCAGAGTTTGTCTCTCATCTTCCAGACATAGTGTCAGGATAGACCAGTGCCTGGAGAAGGACATCATGCTCAGTAGAGGGTCAACAAAAAAGAGGAATACTTAAGCACAACAACTAGGTGGATTGGCAGAGTGGCAGCAGCAATGGGTTCAAGTGTAGCAATGATTGTGAGGTTGGCACAGGACCTGAAAATGTTTCGCTCTGTTATGCATAAAGTTGCTATGAGTCGGTACTGACTTCACGGGATGTAAAGCAGCAACAACATATTCAAGGTCATGTATGGCTCTTGTGGACTTGTTTTAATTTTCTTCAGCTTAAAGTTGCGTATGAGCAATTGATGGTCTGTTTCACAATTGGCTCCTGGCCTTGTTTTGACTTGATCCCGTCTGGTAAGGTACATGTGTATAGTTGTCTTTTATGTTGTTTAAAGTAAGATATTTGCAATGAATATGTTGTTGGTCTTGCAAAATTCTATCTTGCAATCTCCAGTGATCACCAAGTCTGTATTTTCCAATTACAGTTCCTTTTTGATTGTTTTCAACTTTAACATACTGATCACCAGTTGTTATCAATACATATTGATTGCATGTTTGATCAATTTAAGACTGAAGAAGTTAGAAGAATTCTTCAATTTTATCATTTCTTGCCTTAGTGATTAGTGCATAAATTTGAACAATACTGGTCTTCTTTGTAGGCATGTAGAAATTATTCTATTACAGACAGAATTACACTTTAAGATAGATCTTTAAATGCTCTGTTTGATGATGAATGTGAAACTATTCCTCCTGAATCTGTCATTCCCAACACCATAATCCATATGATTTGTCTGATTCCAAATGGCCAATACCAGTCCATTTCAAAGGCTAAACACTGAACTGAAAGGTGTGTTTAAGCTGTAAGATCAGCAATTCATACTCACTAGTCACTGGGTGGAAACCCTATACAGGATCGCTATGAGTCAGAACCAACTTGATGGCACTTAACAACAACAATGCCTTGAATATTGATCTTAATGTGTAACATTTAATTTTGATGACTTCAAGTTTTCCTAGATTCATGTATTTTGTACATTCAAAGTTCCAATTAGTAATGGATGTTTTCAACTCTTTCCTCATTTTGAAGGTACCAAAAGTTTTGCTCCTAAGAGGGGAGAGCAGGACTCTACCCAGAGAAGCAGTGACGCCTGAGATGGAGGCAGAGGCAATGATGCGGAGAGATGGCGTGGCTGCGGACTTGAGATCCAGAGAGGGAAAGGGGCTGTGTGCTGATGACCTGGGGGGGTGGGGGCAGGCTTGGAGGGTATACCCTTTGGATGGTTGCTGATGCATGGACGGGATTGTAACTATGGCAATGAAATGATATATAATAGAATGAATATAAAACCAATGGTCTCCCATGTAAACTATCACATAATTCACAATGAAACATTTATTTAAAAAAAAAAAAAAGTTTTGCTCCTTCCACATCATTAAGGTAAGCTCTACTTTGAGGAGGCAGCTTTTTCCAAGTGGTATTTTGAATGCCTTCCAACCTGAGGGGCTTATCTTCTAGCAATATATCTTACAATTTTTTGCTGCTGTTCATAAGGTTTTCAGAGACTAAACATTCAAATGTGGTATCTGTCTTAGTCTAGAAGCTCTGCTGAAACCTATGTGATGATACTTAAAATATTGGTGGCATAGCTCCACAATCACAGCAATGCATGAGCCACCAAATGTGACAAACTGACAGACAATTGGTGGTTCATTTATGTAGGCAAGAGAAATTAAAGAATTTAATGTAAGCACATAAGAAGCAAGGTATGACCACAAAAACCACACACAAAAAAATGACAGCAATCGATTCATACCTATAGACAATCACACTCAATGTAAATGGATTAAACGCAACAGCCAAGATACAGTGACTAGCAGAATGGATAAGAAAACAGAATTCTTCAATATGCTGTCACACACTATTGTAAAAACTCAAGAAAAGGTTTTTATGCTGAAAGAGATAAATATTCTTTGATGGTTCACTGGGGAGAGTAATTCACTGGCTAGAGAGTAGACACATGTTAGCTTGGGTGATGGGAAGGGCAATATAAAAGAAGAGAGAGGTTGGCAGAAGAATGACGAAGACAGGTGAAGATACAAGGAGGTATGCAAGGGCGAAGAGGTAACTAGTATTATATACACAGCCTTGGAACAACAGTGTTCTATGGGTAAACACACTGACATACACATAGTCTGAATGGGTTTGGGAGTGAGAGTGGGAGTATACCCACAACTATATAAGGGTTTGAAAGATAGCTGTGCATGGGTATTTACCTTTGGTACAAACAAAGCTATGAATGTGATAGAGTATACAGGGGGCAAAATGATAAACACTTCTTTGATATTACCAAACATCTAAAGGCAATAAGTTCCTGGGCCTGGGGGCTCAGGACCATAGTCTCATGGGACATCATGGTTAATTGGCCTAACAGTTTACAAGGACAATCCTCTACATCCTACTTTGGTGAGTATCTGGGATCTTAAACCTCATGAGAAGCCATCTAAGGAGCAGCTATTATTCTTTTCATGTATGGGAGAAAAAAGAGTGATGAAAATTAAAGATGATAGGAATTAACCAGTCCAATGGACCTGTGGAGCAGGTGAATGTCAGTTACCAAAATTCTGAGACCAGAAGAACTAGATGGTGCCTGGCTACCACTACCAAATGCTCTGAAAGTGATCACATTAAAAGGTCCTGGATAGAGTGGCAGAAAATATGGAACAAAATCCAATATTATATATAAAAAAAGACCCAGCTTATTGGTCAGAGAGATACTGAAGGCACCCAAGACTACGGCTCTAGGCCACCCTTCAGGTCTGGAATGGAACTCACCATCATAGCTCAATTTTCAACCAAGTAGTAGATAAGTATATAGGGGGCACAACAACATTAGTAGGGTATGCTCACCATGGAACCGTCAATCATTCAAGATCAAAAGGGCAATATTTTCCGAAGGATAAAATTGAGATGTACGGGAAGGAAGATGGAATAAAAAAGGAATTACATGGAGGAGGTGAGATTACTGTGCTGCATGGAGGTGATCGCAATCATTGAGATGAAACAAAGTAGGTGTTTTGTTAAATATAAAACTAATGATCTTCTCTGGAAACCTTCACTCAAGTCACAATAAAAATTTTAATTTTTTTTTTAATATGTTGTCTACATGAGGCATATCAAAAAGATGGCGACAGCCTAAATGTCCATCAACAGGAGAACAGTTAAGCTTGGTACACAATGGAATACTATACAACATTGAAGAATAACAAATCTGCAAAACACCTCACGACTTGGATGAACCTGGAGGACATTGTGCTGAGGGAAAGTCAATCACAAAAAGGATATATTTTGTATGAGGCAGGGTACTGGTGTGGCGCTGTGGGTTAATGCGTCGGACTGCAAAGTCATTTGAACTGCAAAGTAGGCGGTGCAGGTTCACTAGCTGATCCTTAAAAAACCTATATAGGGTCGCTATGGGTCAGAACCAATTTGATGGATTTAATAACAACAGCAACAGCAGTATATAAAGTTAAGAAACATTCTATGATGGTTACTGGAGGGAGAAGCAGGGAAAATTATTTTAGATAATAAAATTATTACATCTTAGAGAGTAAATACATGTTAACATAGGTGACAGGGAAGACAATATATAACAAGAGGGAGGACGGCAGAGAAAAGATGAAGGTAGCATGAGACACAGGGAGGAATGCAAGAGTTAAAGTGCATAGATGTAAATACTGTTAGCTGATGGTACAAGGAAGGGATTACAATCATTGTAATAAAGCAAAGTATGTAATTGTGTTGGGTGTAAAACTGATAGTCTGCTCTGTAAATCTTCATTCAATTCACAATAAAAAGTTTAAAATAAAAAAAGTTGGAAAAAGAAAATAAAAATGCTGTATGACCCAGTACTCTCTCTTGTTTTTGTTGTTAAGTGCTGTCAATCTGTTCCAACCCATAGCAACCCTGTATAGGGTTTCCGAGGAGCGGCTGGTGAACTTGAACTACTAACATTACAGTTCAAGCCGACTTTACAGTGCTGTGCATTAACCCAAAGCACCACACCAGGACTTCCGTAATCTCTCTAGTTGATATATATCCTCAAAAAATAAGTGTCATGACACAAATAGATATATGCACATCCATGTTCATTGTAATACCATTTAAAATAGCAAAAAGGGAGACAGTCTAAATGCCCATCAACAGAAGAATGGTTAAACAAACTTTGCTACATGCACACAATGCAATACCTTGCATTGCTGAAGAATAACGAAGAATCTGCAAAACACTTCATAACATGGATGAACGTAGAGGACATTATGCTGAGTGAAATTAGTCAATCACGAAAGGACAAATATTCTATGAGACTTCTATTGTAAAAAATCAAGAAAAGGCATTCATGCTAAAAGAAACATTCTGAGAAGGCTACCAGGGGTGAGAGAGAAAGGAGTATTATTCACTGGGTAAGTATGCGTTAACTTGGGTGATGGGGAAGGCAATGTTGACTAAAGGGATGTTGACTGAAGAATGATGAAGGTAGAGAAGACACAGGGAGCACTGCAAGAGTTAATACAAGCTGATGGTACATCAAAGGGTTTGTAATCATTGAAACGAAAATAAAATGTATGATTTGTTAAATGTAAAATTGATGATCTAGTCTGTCAATTCATAATAACAATCTGAATCAGTCAATTCATAATAATACGTTTGTTTGTTTGTTTTTTAAAACAAGAACCAAGTTATGGAACATGAGATTTCAACACAGGTCTGCCTTCCCTATCTGGGCTTTAAGTTTTACTTCCCACCATGTCCCACAATCCTCTAGCTGCTATGGGCATTACAGCTTAGGGCTTGTTTGTTTGTTTGGGGGGGGGGGGGCGGGTGGATCCGCCTCAACCTTTTGAAACACTAGAGTTTCCTTCTTAAAGACTCTCTTGATTTTTCCCCTTGCCTCCTTGGATCCCATTCTTGTCGTTGTTAAGCACTATTATCTCTCCAGCAGACTTATCCTCCATTTGTTGTTGGTAAGTGCTGTCGAGTCGGTTCCGACTTATAGGGACCCTGTATAGGGTTTCCAAGGAGCACCTGGTGAGCTTGAACCGCCAACCTTGCAGTTCAAATGGCTTTGCAGTCTGGTACATTACCTCACAGCACCACACCAGGACTCCACTTGTTGTTGTGAAGTGCCGTCGAGTCGGTTCTGACCCATAGCGACCCTGTATAGGGTTTCCAAGGAGCAGCTGGTGAACTTGAACCGCCAACCTTGCAGTTCAAATGGCTTTGCAGTCTGGTACATTACCCCACAGTGCCACACAAGGACTCCACTAGGTCAGACAAAAACAAGTACCTTAGAACCCCAGATGGGTCAGGAATGAAGAGGCCCAAGACTTGTAAAAGGTAGTGATGAGTGGATGGGTCAGGAATGAGGTTGTCCAAGACTTGTAAAAGGTAGTGATGAGTAGAAGCCCAAAATTTCCAGATTGGAGCTAAGTGGGAATGAGTCTTTCTTCTCTTACTCCACTTAAGTGACTCAGAGATTCCTAGTCTGAGGCTTTGATGAATTTGATTCCAGTTTCAGGTTAAAAAACACGGTGAAGAGCCCAGGTGTGGTAATATAGAACAAACAGTTGACTGCTAATCACAAGGTTTGCCGTTCAAACCCTGCTCTCAAAAACCCTATACAGGATTGCTCTGAGTTCGAACTGACTCGACAGCACAAAACAACAACAGTAACATGAACCTCAAGGAATCCTGATGATTTAGTGGTTTAAGCATTGGACTGTAAACCACGAGGTGATAAGTTGGAAGGCTTTCTGCTCCGTTAAAGATTTACAGTCTTGGAAACCCTATGAAGCAGTTCTACTCTGCCATATAGGGTCGATATCTACTCTGCCATATAGGGTCGATATGCACAGAACTGACTCAATGGGAGCAATGATGGGCCTCAGTTTCTTCCTTTAACAAATGAGGATAATCTCAGCTTTGCCCATCGCCTTGAATTCATTACCCATAACAGTTCTTTAGTAACCTTCTGACTGTATCTACATTCAGATGATGGTGAGCTTTGTGAACTGAAAGTCTAGAAAGAAGATAAGGATCTAGTTAATGGCCCACCAAAGAAACAAGAACTTCCAATTCCTTGGTTAACTGGGAGTTAAAGGAAATCCTACCCTCTTGAAGGCACTTAACAATAATAACAACCCCCTCTCAGTTGGCAAGGGTGACCTTCTCTATGGAAGACTATTTTCTGAATCAGTGCATTGTTACTATCTATCTGTTTCCCATTAGACTGGGAGGTCTTAAACTGGAAAGGCTCTATCTATTTATCCTACTCATTGCTACTCACAAGCCATTTTACTGCATCTGTTTAATAGAGCCTCTGGCTTTTACCATTGTCCTCCCACAATCTACTTACAGCAAAGCAGCCAGAGTGGTCTCTTGAAAGCATAAATCAGATCATATCAATCCTCTGCTCAATGCTCTGTTTCAGCTAAGATTCTTACAATGGTCTACAAGACCCGCTCTCTGACCTTATCTCTCCACTCATCTCCTGTTTGTTTACTCTGCTCTAGCCTTCTTGGCCTCCTCACTATTTCCAACACTCTCAGGAACATTTTTCTTTTTAAAGTTTTTATTGTGAATTGAGTGAAAATTTACAGGGCAGATCATCAGTTTTACATTCAACAAATCATATACTTCGTTTCATTACAATGATTATAATCCCCTCTATGTACCATCAGTTAACAGTAATTTTTTTAAAAACACTCAGGCATATATAATAATTTACACCACCAAAGGGCACATTCTGCATGTCTGCCTCCTGGCTGCCAGCTCTCAGTCCCTCTCTTTCCATGAATCTAGAGTTTTCAGCTGCTCCCTCTCTCCATGTCCCCATCTCTGTCTCCATCTCTGGTATCGCTGCTTCTCTAGTTACTGTCCCGCATTCCATTTGTGCTCTTCTCCCTTTATGGTCCTAGGGTCCCCTGTTTCTGGACTGTAAGATTAACTACTACCCCATTTTTGGTACTTCTTTATAATTGTGACAGTCACAATGAGTCATGATAACAATTACTTGCTATTGAATCATAAGAATCTTACCCCCATCTCTTTTTACTAGACCCATCTAGACAAGATGAAAACTATTCAGTGGGGACTCTATCTTCACCCACACACTCTTAAACCAAATTCTCTCTTGAAACCTTGTAAGCCAGTCATTTCGTGCCTTTATTGGCCTCTCATTTTAGGTAGCTAATATCTTTAAATTGCCCGATACTCTGGTAGCATAGTGGTTACGAATCGGGCTGCGAACCTTAAGGTCAGCAGTTCGAAATTATCAGCTGTTCTGTGGGAGAAAGATGAGGCATTCTGCTCCTGTAAAGGTTTACAGCCTCGGAAATCCTGTACAGGGTTGCTATGAGTCGGAACCGATTCCACCACACATAACAACAACAACCTACTCTTTATACAGAGGGGATAACATCGATACTTGAAATGAAGACTCCTTCCCTCTCTGTTGGTATTTTGAGCTACTACCTCCATGAATATAGGTCAAATTCACCAAATTGTAGCAATTGACTCTCATTTCCTTTATCAACAATGGTTGTCTTTTTTATCTTTTTCTAGTCAAGTTCTGATTATCAAGCCATAGAGGCTAGGTCAAATGGGTCAGGAACATTTTTGCCTCTGGGTCTTCCATTGGTTGTTCCCTTTGCCTTGGACATTCTTCCTCACATTAATAGCCTGGCTCACTTCCTCATCACTTTCAATCCCCTCATAAATGGGGATCTCCCTGATGGCTCTATTAAAAGTTGTAAATCATCCCACCACCCACTTCCTCCAGTTTTCCTCATACTCCTTGTTGCTGTTGTTGTTAGGTGTGGTTGAGTCTATTCCAACTCATAGTGAGCCTATGCGCAACAGAACGAAACACTGCCCGGTCCTGCACCATCCTCACAACTGTTGTTAAGCTTGAGTCCATTGCTGCTACCACCATGCCAATCCATCTTGTTGGGGATCTTTCTCTTTTTAACTGACCGTCCACATTATCAAGCATGATGTCGTTCTCCAGGGACTGGTTCCTCCTGGTAACATGTCACAAGTATGAGAGACAAAGTCTTGCCGTTCTGGCTTCTAAGGCTGTACTTCTTCCGATGCAGGATTTGTTTTTTTTCTGGCAGTCCATGGTACTTTTAATACTATTTTCCAACACCATAATTCAAATGCATCTATTCTTTCCCAGTCTTCCTTATTCATTTTCTACTTTTCACATGCATATGAGGTGATTGAAACTACCATGATGTGAATCAGGCTCACCTTAGCCCTCAAACTGGTATCTTTGATCTTGAACACTTTAAAGAGGTCATTTGCAGTAGATTTGCCTAACGCAATTCATTATTTAATTTCTTTACTGCTGCTTCCATGAGTGTTTATTGTGGATCTAAGCAAAATGAAGTCTTTGACAACTTTAACATTTTCTCCATTTATCATGATGTTGTGAGGATTTTAATTTCCTTTACATTGAGGCAGAACCCATACTGCAGGCTGTAGTATTTGATCTTCATCAGTAAATACATTAAGTCCCCTTCACTTTCAGCAAGCAAGCTTATATCATCTGCATATCGCAGGTTGTTAATGAGTCTTCCTCGTTTTTTCTTCATATAACCCAACTTCTCGGATTATTTGTTCAGCATACAAGTTGAATAAGCATGGTGAAAGAATACAACCTTGTCGCACACATTTCTTAATTTTAAACCATTCAGTGTTCCCATGTTCTGTTTGAACAACTGCCTCTTGGTCCAGGTAGAGATTCCTCATGAGCACAATTAAGTGTTCCGGAATACTCATACTTCGCAATGTTGTCCATAGCTTGTCATGATCCACACAACCAAAAGCCTTTGTGTAGTCAATAAAGCACAGGTAAACATCTTTCTGATATTCTCTGCTTTCAGCCAAGATCCATAGGACATCAGCAATGATATCCCTCATTCCATGGCCTCTTCTGAATCTGGCTTGAACCTCTGGAAGTTCTCTGTCAATGTATGCTTGCAGCCATTTCTGTACTACCTTTAGTAAAACCTTACTCACATGGGATATCAAAGAGATTGTCCGATGATTTCCGCATTCTGTTGGGTGACCTCTCTTTAGAATGGGCACAACTGCGGATCTCTTTCAATCAGTCGACCAGATAGTTGTCTTCCAAATTTCTTGGCAGAGATGAGTGAGTGCCTCCTGTGCCACCTCACTTTCTTGAAAGATTTCAATTTTTTCTCCATCAATTCCTGGTGCCTTCTTCTTTGTCAATTACTTCAATGCAGCTTGGACTTCCTCCTTCAGTATCATTGGCTCTTGATCATATGCTACCTCTTGAAACACTTGAACATTAACCATTTCCTTTTGGTACAGTGACTGTGTATTCCTTTCATCTTCACTTGATGCTTCATTCAATAATTTGCCCAGAGAATCTTTCAATAATGAAAGTTGAGGCTTGAATTTTTTCTTCAGTTCCCCCAGCTTGAGAAATGCTGAGCGTGTTCTTTCTTTTTGGCTTTCTGTTTCCAGATCTTTGCACATTTTGTTGTAATATTTGGCTTTATCTTTCGAGCTGATCTTTGAAATTTTCTGTCATCTGCATATTACAGGTTGTCAATCCTGATGTCTTATTCTTTTTCATATACTTATACTCCTTACCATAGTCTATTCTTCCATAGCACCAAACACCTTCTACCATACTAATCAATTCTCTTATTATGTTTATCATCTTTCTACCTATACTAAGATTCGAGTTCTAAGAGCATAGGGAATTTCCTCCGCCTCTTCTGTTCACTGAGCCTTCCTGAGCATTAAAATAGTGCCTGCAACCTCAGTTGTTGTTGTTGTTGGTGGTTATGTGCTGTGCAGTCGGCTGTGACTCATAGTGACCCTGTATAGGGTTTCCGAGGCTGTAAATCTTTACGGGATCATAAAGCCTCATCTTTCTCCTGCGAAACAGCTGGTAGTTTTGAACTGCTGACCTTGAGGTTCGCAACCCAATTCGTAACCACTACGCTACGAGAGCTGGTGTTGGTTCCTACTCATATGGACATCTGATAGAAATGCTGCTTGGTCCTGTTCCATCCATATAATTAATTGTTTGTATGTTTGAAGCCATTATTGCAGCCACTGTGTCGATCCATCTCATTGAGGGATTTTCTCTTTTTCACTCACCCTCTACTTTATCAAGCCTGATGTCCTTCTCCAGTAACGGGTCCTTTCTGATTACATGCCCAAAATACTTGAGATGAAGTCTCATCATCCTTGCTTCTGAGGAGTATTCGGTTTGTACTTCTTCCTAGGTAGATGTGTTCATTCTTCTAGCTGACCATGGTATGTTTAATATTCTTCAGCAACACCTTAATGCATTAATTCTTCTTTGGCCTTCCTTATTGGTTTTCCAGTTTTCTCATGCATATCGTCAGGTACACCTTAGTCTTAAAAGTGACATAGTTGCTTTTTAAGAATTTAAAAAGATTTTGACTACCAGATTTGCTCAATGCTGCTCTTTGTCTATGTACAGACATGCCTCTTTGTGTATGTACAGGCGCTGTGTGAGCACAATAAACCAAACCCCTAAACCCAAACCCACTGCCATCCAGTAGATTCTGACTCATGTTGTTGTTGTTGTTAAATGCCATCAAGTCAGTTCTGACTCATAGCAACCCTGGGTAGGGTTTCCAAGGTGCGACTGGTGGGTTTGAACTGTCAACCTTTTGGTTCAAGCCTACCTTTTGGTCAAGTGCTTTATTCTACAGCGACACACCAGGACTCCTTCTGACTTGTTGCTAAGTGCCGTGGAGCCGGTTCCGACTCATAGCGACCTTCAAAAACAAAACAAATCATTGCCTTTAAGCTGATTCTGACCCAGGATAGGGTTTCTAAGGCTTTAATCTTTACCATCTTTCTCCTGTAAACTGGAACTGCAGAGATTGGGTTAGCAGCCCAACCCATAACCCACTATGCTACCTCAATATTTGTTAGATGAACACTTAGTTGGTTCAGAGGGAAAGGTCTGCAGTTCGAACCTACCAGCCGTTCTGCCCGAGAAAGATAAGGTTTTCTGTTTCTGTAAAGTTTGACAGCCTCAGAAACCGTATACAGGATCGCTGTGAGTCGGACTGTCCTCCACGGCTCACAACCACCACCAACAATGCATTCAAGGGTTCAAGGAGTCCTGGTGTGGCGCTGTAGGATAAGACTGATATTTGCTAACTGAAAGGTCTCCAGTTCAAACCCCCCAGTCGCTTCTTGGAAAACCTAAATAAAGGGTAATCATGAGTTAGAACAGACTCCATGGCATTTATTATCATCAAGAAGAACGTGTTCAAAATCATGCTTGGTGTGGTAGAGGAAAACGAGTTTATGACTAATGTGAATGACGAAGTAACAGTTAACACCACCTGGGAATGTAAGTAAGTGTGAAATTACAGGGCAGATTATTAGTGCTAATAATTTAGGACAAGACAATTTAGATTGTAAATCCCAAAGTTCACAAGGCACCTGAACATCTCTTCTAATTTCTTCATTTGTTGATAACACAATAACCTTGGCAGTTAACTTAAGAATCAGAGGGCCTTTAAAGGTCCAACTCCTTTTTGCATTGAGAAACTGTAGTTAAACACAAGAAAGCAATGGCAGAGATGGGTTGAGAACTCGGGGCTCGTGGACAGGAAGGACGTCCTGAAGGTCCAAGGTGCCTTTGTTGGCGCGCCATTCGGAGAAGGGGTCTGATTTTTTGGAGTGCTAAAGTGACTCTCGTTACAGTAGGGTGACTGGGGGGGGGGGCGCGGGAAACGAGGGAGGAGGAGAGGAAAAAATGGGAGGAACGCAAGGTCACGAGGCGCCATTCCTCCAGGGCATTAGGCTCTGAGATGCGTGGGCAGAGTCTAGGGCCGCAGATCCCTGCTATCCTTGATTACGAAGCTGCCTCCGCCGGCACCACTTCTCAGACTCCATTCTGGGGTTCAGGAAAGACTAGCTGCTTGGTGCAGTCTGCACACCGAAGCCCTGTCGCGAGCATCTCTGAGCACTACTTGTCCCAGCGGAGGAATCCACGCGTTTATCTATAGTAGAGACCGCGTAGTGGCCGTGACGCCGCCGACGCCTGGCTGGTGGCGCAGCGACGTCGCATAAGGCGGGGGTGGAAGGGGGAAACGAGTCGGGAAGTAGTTCCGGGTGCGCGGCCCCGGATGTTGGCTGCTCCCGCTGCCGCCGCCGCTGTCGGCGCTGCTCGGGGCCTCGGCACCTCGCACCAGGCACCGTTGGGACTTTTCTCGGGGGACGGAGACGCACGTAGCGGCCGGGGGCTCGGCCGGGCCGGGCCGGCCTGCGCAGCCTGAGGTGAGCGCCCGTCGCCGGGTGGCGGGGTCGGGACGGCGGGCGAGGAGGCGGGGCTGGGGCATCTCCTGGGACGGAGGAAGGGGCTCCCCTCCGCGAGACGCCCTCTCTCTTCTCTGCCTGGACTGCGCTGCGGGGCGGGAGGCGGGCGGGGAAGCGGGTCCGAGCCCGGGCCTGGGCCTGGCGGGCGGCGAGGGCTGGGTCCCTCCCTCCCCCGCGGCGCTCCTCAGCTGCTGCTGCCCCTCAGCCGGGAAGCTGCAGCTCCGCGCCTACCGCCCCTCCCCCAGACGGGGCCCCGGGGAGCCAGACGTGGTTCCCGGGGGCGCCGAGTCCCTGGACAGCCATCGTCTCTTCCACTCTGTGACCTACTCCTTTGGCCTGGGCTAGCCTCCGAGCTGCGCAGGATGCGGCTTTCCTCTTCAAATCTGGAGGCGCGTTTCAGCCGGCCAGGCGAACTGGGTGTCTCACGCCCCGGGGTTCCCTTCGGGGCGAGGGGTCCTGTTCGAGGGGCTTGCGTTTCCGCCCATCCTGTAGCCCTGTGCTTTGCGGACATTAGGGCAAAGGCAGCCAGCCGTTCCTTGCGGACGTGTTGCTGTCCTGTGTGTATTGCATCCTGCCCACGTGTTAGGGGGTCCCCCTCCCCATTTTTGCAGCTGGTAAGGGAGGTCAAGCGGGCTGTTTTTTTCTCAGATTTTCTCCTCGTGGAAGGTATTAGGGTCAGTTTGTTCTGCTGAGGCCAGTTGTTGGTTACATGGAAGAAACAAGAGTTGTACTCTGAAATTGAGACCAGTAGGGGATCTAACAGTTTCGTTGACATCTTTTCTTATCCGTTTAGCCTTTCTTGTGCTTTTCTCTGCTGTTTACTACTAAAGAATAGGCACTTGGCTGCTGGTACCTGGAGGTATATAGTTTTCACTTCTCCGTTCTACTTTTTATGTGTGATTGGCTAAGATTTTTCTGTCAGGTATTGTGTAATCCATGTCTGTTGGAATCCTATTTGGATTCCTGAATGAGCCTTGGTGGGGGGCGGTTTGAGATGAGTGGACACCTACATTTTTTTGGGGGAGGGGGTCTTTGCCTGACATTTACTTGCCTTTATTTTTTCCGTCTATTTTATGTTGCAAGAAAGCAAGTGTGTTAAGTCACAGGAGTGTTCTCTTAATTTGCAAGGTTTATTTCATGGAATCGCGTTTATTTTACTTTCCTTCTCTTTCTCATGAGTGTCATTTCACTCTCTTTTTGTAACTGGTTTTGAAACGTGCTTTGAGTGGTTTGCGTCTTTCCTTAATATGTCTTCCAAGTTAAGGTTTCCATCATCCTGTGTTTTCCTGTTTTTGTGATCCCAGATTGCTTCCTTACCGGGCGCAGACGACAGTAGCAGGGAGAGAATGTGTTATTTCTCCTGTTGTTAGGTGCGCTGATTCTTATGGGAGGGACTCTCTATATAACAGAATGAAACAGTGCCCTGTCCTGTGCCACCCTCACAATCACTGCTATGCCCAAGCCCATCGTCACAACATGGTGTCAGTCTATCTTATTGAGGGGCTTCCTCTTTTTGGTTGACCCTCTACTTTGCTAAGCATGATGTCCTTCTCCCAGGGACTGGTCCCTCTTGATTGCATTGCCCTAAGTACATGAGCTCTGGTAGTGTAGTGGTTACAAATCAGGCTGCGAACCTTAAGGTCAGCGGTTCGAAACTACCAGCTGCTCCGCGGGAGAAAGATGAGGCTTTCTACACCCGTAAAGATTTACACCCTCGGAAACCCTGTACAGGGTCACTATGGGTCGGAACCGACTCGACGGCACTTAACAATAACAACAAGTACATGAGATGAGAACTCTCTTCCATTCTTGCTTCTAAGGAGCGAGAATTCTGGTTGTACTTCTTCCACGATAGATTTATCCTTCTGGCAATGTATGTATTTTCAATATTCTCATTAGCACCAAAATTTAAATGCATCTATTCTTCACTGTTCCTTATTCTCTGTCCACCTTTTGCTTGCATATGTTGTTATTACTAAGTATGGGGGGCTTGTCTGTTCTAACTCATAGTGACCCTGTATATGGAGAGTATTCAAGGCTGCACATTTTTGTGGAAGCAAGAAACCTCATCTTTTTCACACAGAGTGACTGGTGGGCTCAAACTGCCAACTTTGTGTGCAATCTAGGGAGTATTGTGTAGAGCCACCACACTTCCTTGTATGCATATGAAGTCAGGCTCACCTTATTCCTTAAGGTAACATCTTTGCTTTTTAACACTTGCTGCAAATTTCCCACTGCATTGACCATGTACGTCCTGTCCTCTTTGACCCTAGCAAACTTATGGAAAATCATTAACTCCTCTTCCTATTTCTGTTTGCATGGCATATATAGATATGATGCAGCTTTTAATTTCTTAGATAAACCTGAGAATATTTTTTTTTTCTTTTTGTGTCTTTTAGTGTTGAGATAAATCTTGTTTTGGGTTTTGAAGATATTTGGTACTCTCATAGGCGTGTGTTAGATATCTCTGGGTGGGACCAGGACATGCTTATTTTGGCTTTTTTTGGTTCATTAGTTTGGATGAAATTAAGAAATCTTACTGTTTTGAGGCCACTTTTTAGAGTGAAAAATGGCCAGTGTCCTTTCACTTTGAGTATATTTTTATTGGTAAGTTAATAATTGTTCAGGTGGTATTGGTGAAGGACATTTCAAGGATAGAAGGCCTATTTTGATAGATTACTATAGTATGTTCTGAATAAATGGAATGATGATATGATGATATGGTTTGTTTTTTGTTTTTTTTTAATCAGCTGAGTGTGCTAAGAGTGGGAAAATGGACTAGAATGCTCATAGAGAGTTTTAGGAATAAGATGATGAGGGCCTGTCTTATGGGAATAAAAGTAGCATTTATTAAGTGTTAACTGTATGCCAGTCATTGTTTTAAGCCCTGTATAAGAAACTGAGTTAAAGAGAGATTCAATAATTTGCCAAAGTCCCACAGAGAGGAAGTAAGAAGAGTCAGGATTTGAACCCAGACTATCTGGCCTCTGACCCAATGCATTTAAACCATAATTTTATGTTGTTCTAAGAAAGAAAGTATAGAATACATAAGAAAATGTATGTATGTGTAAAGTATAATTTGAATTGAATGGTGGTTGAGTGTGGGGCAAAGGAAAAAGAGCAAATATAAAGCTTAAAAAAATGAAAGCCTGGAATCCTGGAAGGATGGCTGAGTCACTGGTAATAGTGAAGAAAAATTAGGAAAGTATCACTGTGAAGGAAAATGAGCTAAGGTTGGTTATGGTCAGCATTAGATTGTACACAACCAATTGTTCTATACCAGGCCAGTCTTCCCTTACCACTTACTGTATGAACTCTCCCGAGAGTCCTCTCTCTATTTTGATTTGACTCTGGAAATGTTATTAAGTTGGTTCCAACTCATAGAGTTCCTGTAGAGGATTTCCGAGGAGCAGCAACCTTGTGGTTCGCAGTCCAGTGCTGATTCTATAGTGCCACACCAGCAATGGCGTTGTCACGTGCTGTAGAGTTGTTTCTGATCCATAGACTAGGGCTTCCTAGGAGCAGCTGGTAAGCTTGAACTGCCCACCTTGTGGTTCAAACCGACTTTGCAGTCCAGTGCATTAACCCACAGTGCCATACCAGGCATTTGTTGTTGTTAAGTGCCAACGAGTCGGTTCTGACCCGTAGCAACCCTGTACATGATTTCTGAGGAGCAGTTGGTGAACTTGAACCACTGACCTTGCAGTTAAAGCGGCTTTGCAGTCTGCTGCATTAACCCACAGCGCCACACCAGGCATAGGTGTTGTTTATCCTATGTAACTAAATAGAGACAAAATGCTGATAGTACATTGACCAGGACTGTGCTGTTGTTAAGTGCCATTTAGTCAATTCTAACTCATAGTGACCCTATCTATACAGGGTTTCCGAGGGCTATAGATGACAGTTAAACTTATAAGTAGATGAGTGTTGGGAAGGAACTAGTATAGGCTTGGAATCTTGAATGATGTTATAGGTTAATAGATAAAAAACAAAAACATACTTAAGAAGTACATTAGCGCCACAGAAAACAAGCATCGATTTTCTAGGAGGTAGGGTTATTGACAGGATTGAATGCAATAGGGAAGTTCAGAAACGATGATAATTAAAGACTATTGTCGACTAGACCAGTAGGTAATTTATAACCTTAAACAAACTTTGAAGGTAAGGATGAGAACAGATGCCAGATTTGTTTTTCACAGAAGAATTTGTAGAGACATGGTCTGATGTGGTGTTTTTTATGGTCTTTTCTCCTAGTGCTCATTCTTGTCCACATGTCAGAGCTACTCAAATATCAAGAGAACTCGCTGCTTTTTGTTTTTTAAAAGAAGCATTTCCTAAAGGCTGTGATTTTATGTAACAGTTATTTCCTTAAGCTTTTCATCTTACTCTTTTAGTAACTTCATTGAGATATCATTCGCATACCACAGAATTCAGTCATTCAGGGTACTGGCTTTTAGTATATTTGTAACCCAGTACCATCTCATAGCAAACATACAGGACAGAGTAGAACTACTGCTCCCTAGTGTTTCTGAGGTTGTAAATCTTTATGGGAGCAGAGAGCTTCACCTTTCTTTCACGGAATGGCTGGTGGTTCAAACTGCTGATCTTGCGGTTAGCAGCCCAACATATAACTCAGAATTGTGTAATCATCACCACAATCATTATTAGGACATTTTCATCATTTCAGATGGAAATCTTGTACCCATTAACACTCACTCATTTCCCACCAGGCCCGCACAGTCACTAACATACTTACCACTTCTGTAGATTTGTCTATTTTGTACATTGTGTATAAATGGAATCATACGACATTCCATTTTTATTTTGGCTTCTTGCAGTTAGTGTAATGTTTGCTAGGGTCGTATATGATTTAGCCTTTATCAGTACTTCATTCCTTTTAATGCCAAGTAATATTCCGTTGCATGGCTATACCACATTCTATTTATACATCCATCAGTTGATATCTGAATTATTTCTTACTCTTTTAAATTCTTTATCGCCTTCATCTTAATCCTAACTCTGCCAACCCCACCCTTCTTATATCTTTTCTTTTAGATTATAACCTCTGCCACATACTCTGCTAGGCATTGAGGATATAAAGATGAGTAAGACATGGCCCTTGAACATTTCTATAGTGTTTTTATGGTTTACACATGCTTTCTCATGTATTATCTCATTTGACCTCACAACAACCCTGTGATGTAGGCAAATCATTTTTTAGCATTAGCAGTTTGAAGTTTAGAGTAGGTGACTTGCCCAGTATTGCACACTTATGTCAGTGGTGGAGCAGTTAGGCTGTTTTATTCCTGTTCTGGTGTGGTGCTGTGGGTTAACGTGCCAGACTGCAAAGTCATTTGAACTGCTAGGTTGGCAGTTCAAGCTCACCAGCTGCTCCTCGGAAACCCTATACAGGGTCACTGTGGGTTGGAATGGACTCAACGGCACTTAACAACAACAACATTTCTGTCTATAGTTATTTTCAAGGAGCTCTGTGGTAGTGTAGTGGTTATGAGTCGGGCTGCTAACCTCATGGTCAGCAGTTCGAAACCACCAGCATTTATGCGGGAGAAAAATGAGGCTTTCTGCTCTCATAAAAATTTACAGCCTTGGAAACCTTATGCAGGGTTGCTGTGAGTTGGAACTGACTCCATGACACACCACCACCATAGTTATTTTCGATACTCTGCTGCTATCCTGTCTTAAAAGATCCCTAAGCACTGGACTTCTGTCCACATGAACGGCAATTCAAACCCACCAGCTGTCCTCAGAAACTCTATACAGGGTTGCTGTGAGTCAACCAGGTTGACGGCGCTTAACAACATCATGTGAATTCCTGGAAACTTAGAGGGACTGGGTAACTCTCTTTGGAAATTACTGATTTTTAATGGCTAATCTTCAGGTCTGAAAATGAAAAACTTCTTACCGGATTCTATCACTGGTTTTCTTTGTTAATGATAAGTCATTTCACATTTCTACCCTTTTTCTCAGAATTTGACTGGTAGTTACCATTGTGTTGGTTCTGACTCAGACTCATGGGCAACCCTATGATGCGACAATGAAATGGAAGATTGCCCCGTCTTGTGCCTTCTTCATGGTTTTTGGCATGTGCATATCCATTGTTGCTGGTGCTGTGAATTTTGAGTGTCTTTCTACATTGGGATTCAGATCTTCTAGCACTGTACTGGACCATGTTCTGCTCAGAACTTTAGTGGGGATTAATGTGATTTGGAGTGGTGCTGTAGGATAAGCACTGGACCACAAGCTTGGTTTGAATTGCAAGATTGGGAGTTCAAATTCAACAGCTGTTCCTCAGAAACCCTATATAGGGTTCTAGGAATTGAAACTGACTTGATGGCACTTAACAACAACAACAACAACAGCACTGTGGTTATGATTATAGTGGTGATGGTAGTAATGGTGGTGATAATAATAGCTAATGTTTACATATTATGGATCCAAAAGTATTTTAAGTACTTTACATGTAATAGTCATATAATCCTCACAACAACAAGAGATAGGTTTTTTATTATTATCTAAATTTTACTGAATTCCTGGTGTGGTGCTGTGGATTAATGCACTTTACTACAAGGTTGGTTTGAACTACAGGTCTTTGGTTCAAGCTCACCAGCCTTATACATGGTTGCAGTGAGTTGGAACTGACTCAGTAGCACTTAACAACAAGAATAAATTTTACAGATGAAGAAACAGGCAAAGAGAAGTTAAGTAACTTGTCTAGGGATGCATAGCTAGGAATAAGAAAAGCCTTGATTCCAACCCCTGAAATCTCTGAATAAAAGGTCAGAAGTTTTAACCAGTGACAGTGTGGCAGAAAAGATGTGGTGATCTACTTCTATAAAGCTTGCCCCAAACACTATTTACTGTTGCACTGATTTCAGCTTTATACTCTCCCTATAAGGCAGAATAGAATTGCCCCATAGGGTTTCCAGTGCAGACTGCTACATCACTCTCTTGTGGAACCGTTTGAACTGCTCACCTTTTGGTTTGCAACTGAGCATTTAAGTACTAGGAAAACAGGGTTCCTTGGACCCATACTGTTAGGTTTTGTTAGGTGCCTACGTCCAGTTGGTTATAATTCATAGCGATCCTATATGCAACAGAAAGAAACACTGCCTGATCCTGCACCATCTTCAGGTCCTCAGAAGACATTGACTATTATTATCACCACCACTATCAATATCAGCATTTCTTTTAAACGTGAACATAACACTGCAGTATATAAAGATACGTGTTTTAGGCACTGAAATACATAGTTTTGCTGGTTCCTACTAAGTAATCTTTCAACACAGAATGTGCATTAGCTTCATTGCTCCTCACTGATACCAGTGAGTTGAAACTGACTCAATAGCACCAGTGAGGAGCAATGAAGCTAATGCACATTCTGTGTTGAAAGTATTCAGAAACCTTGGCTTGAGACAATTAAAACTTACTTACACTTCTCAACCTTTTTTGAACTGTTCAATTTATGTTTTCTGTTTTGGACAGTTACGTTTTCATTCTCAGAGGAAAGAACTCTTTACCTCTTTTGCCTAAAACTCAGAAAATACCACAATGGCATTTTATAACAGCTGTCAAAAAATTGGCCATCTTAATTGGCTAAACTGGATTTTAGTGCATAAATAATAAAATTCAAAGCACAATGTTTTGGTTAAAGAGATTGACTTATACTGGAATTGAAAAAGGCATCTGCTATACAGGATTTTTGATTTAATAGAATTTTTTATAACCAGATCAGCCAAGCATTATTACTGTGGGCCATCTGTTAGGATATGAAAATAGCTTTTTATATGGAACCAGATGTTGTGCTTATATTTATAACAATGACATTTTACTTATTTTAAGTAACCTTTTGTAGTTAGGTACTTTTGACTGCTGTTCTACTTGACGTATAAACTGATAACCTGAGAATGTGATGTCTTTCAAAAGTTGTTGTTACTCTCCCATAGCATCAGGACAAAATAATTGTAACAAAAGCAAATGAGACTTTTATCTATGCAGTATCAAACTTCAATATTATAAGATAAAAATAGGGTAAACATGAATATATAATACAGGATCATTGATACCACACTGTTTAGCCTTTGTAACCATTAACAGGCCTAATTTCTAATAATTCCTAAACCATTATGGTTGCTCTAAATTTACGCTGTTTCATTTTGGTTGTAATTGGACCTACGTTGACATGTTCTGTTTGGCTTAATTCCCATCACCAGTGGATAAAGTAATCTGTAATGGTCTCATAAGTTTATGGCATGCAGTAAGGGAAACTGCTTAAAGAATATTTACTCGCTGCTGTCAAATCTATTGTGACTCTTGGCAACTTTATAGGACAGAGCAGAATTGCCTCATGGGGTTTTCAAAGCTGTAACCTTTTTGGGAGGCAGATATCGAGGTCTTTTCTCCTGTAGAGCAGGTGGTGGTAGATTTGAACCACTGACCTTTTGGTTTGTAGCTGAGCACTTAGAACATAGTCTTAGATTAATTTCTTCTGAGTAGAATGCTAGCAGTTTTGAGATAGGGGGAGTCCTTGGGTGGGAGTTTTTGAAGAGAGTCTCCAGAAATTGCACATGTTGATGTTCTTTCATTATTTCCAAACCAAAAATACATAGACTCTTGAACCATATTGAAGAGTTGGCTGACTACTCCAGGCTGACTTTGTGTCTGAAGAGGACTTTACCCAATAAACTGACTTACTTAAAATTTTTTTACTTAGAGCTAACTAGAGCTAACTAGGTGAGCTAGAGCTACAAGCTAGAAGCTGTAACTGAATTCTACAAGGGGACTTCACAAAGTTTGTGGACAAATTCCATTATCTTTTAATTCTATTTTGCGTCAACTTTTTGAAGCCTGCTTGTATTTAAGAGTCCTAACTAGTGGCATAGTAGTAGCAAGGGAATAATTTTGATCTTCTGATTAATATGACAAATCGATTATATTGAAGTTGCCAGAAGTTGGTATTGGCTCTCTATTAAAGTTGAAACCTGACTTTACTGGTATGTTGTAGTATGGATTTGAGAGAGGACTGGATGTGGAGGGAAGACTGCTAGGAGTCAGTAATTTCAAATTCTGATTATTTATAGAGAAATGGGGTTGGAAGGGGAAGGTACCATATTGTGGAAATAGATTATTGTTAAGATCCTAGTTTATGGTTGGTATGTATATGGATGCTTATTACATTATTATAAATAATTTAAAGTTTCTGTTATTTCACTGTAGGTATTTGGGAAATTAATTACAGACACAGTCAGATATGCAACAGTCAAGAGCAGGTTGGTTTTTTAATAAAAATGAGCAGATTCTCTGACAGGAGGTAAATCACATGTAACATCAGGCTCTACAAGTGTGGTTGGGTTTGTGAACTGTGTCTAAGGAGTTAAGAGTAGTGCTATCCCACCATGTATACTTGAACAGTAATCACATAAAAAAACCCAGACTTCAGAAGAAGTCATGTATTATATTGTGCATTTTATAACATAAGTGATTGGAGCCTCACAAGAAAGTCTACAGTACCAGTTGCTGTAGAGTTGATTTCAACTCATAATGATTAAATGTATGTCAGAGTAGACCTGTTGTTGTTGTTGTTACATGCCATCGAGTTGGTACCGACCCATAGAGACCTTATGCATAGCAGAATTAAACACTGCCCAATGCTGGGCCACCCTCACTACTATTGCCACGCTTGAGTCCATCGATGCTGCCACTTTCCCAGTCCATCTCATTGGGGGTCTTCCTCTTTTTCTCTGACCCTCCACCTTACCTAACATGATACCCTTCTCCAGTGACTGGTCCCTCCTGACAGTATGTCCAAAGTATGAGAGACGAAGTTTGGCCAGTACTAAGATTTTCAGTGGCTGATTTTCCAGAAATAGATTGCCAGACTTTCCTTTTGAGATGCCTCTGGGTGGTCTAAAACCTCCAACCTGGTGGTTAAAAACAAAGCTAGTTAACTGTTTTGCACCTCCTAGGGAAAGACTGTGATACAGATACTCCAAGTTGTATTTCTGCTGACAGATGGGGGAATTAAGGTATAAGATAAGTGATTGGCTTTATACTACTCAGTTATTAAGTAGTAGAGCAAAGGCTAAAACTCAGACACATTCTTGGTCTTCTATATATCTAGTCTTGTATTGTTTACTCTTTTTAGTAAAAAAATTTACAAAGTTTTGATGAGGAGCATACTCTGGATTTCTGAGGTAGAAATGATAGATTGTTGTTTGTTGTTGTGTACGGTGGAGTCGGTTCCCACTCATAGCGACCCTGTTTAGGGTTTCTGAGCATGTAAATCTTTACGGGAGCAGAAAGCCTCATCTTTCTCCCACGGAACAGCTGGTAGTTTCCAACTGCTAACCTTGAGGTTCACAGCCCTATTCGTAACCACTACGCTACCAGAGCTCCTTAGAAATGATAGATTATGGACCCTAAAGGACCTGGTCTATTTAAAGTAGAACTGTCTTAGGATAAAATTAGACTTAGGGTAAAAAAACTATTGAAAGTAACCTCTTGCCTTAACTATATTTAGGTTCATGTCTGGCCATTGCATGAAGTTTTACTAGAACTTCGTTCTTTTACTAAGAGAAAATTTTAAGCATTAAAAAAAAAAAAAAGATTTGGGTTTATTTTATAGAAGTGAACATCAGTATAATGGGTATATTGAGAAATTGTACCTGAAGAATGTTTGTATTTAGGGTATATAGGTTACTGCTACAGTATGAGATCCATGTCTCTTGCCCTTTGGGTAGGAAGAATCATGGTATATAAAAATTGTATGATTGCTTCTTCTTGTTGTCAAGTGCTGTGGAGTCGGTTCTAACTCATAGGGACCCTGTATAGGGTTTCCAAGAAGTGCCTGGTGAGTTTGAACTGCTGGTCTTGCAATTAAAACTGACCTTGCAGTCCAGCGCATTAGCCTACAGTGGTGCCACATTAAAAAAAAGACTCTGAGCTAATGTATCACAATGGATGGTTACTATTTTCTCCTTTGAATCTAGCTATATTTTCTAGAGTCTTTCTAATGAGCATATATAATTTTTATAGTTAGAAAAAACAAACATATATGATTTATTTTATGGCTCAGAGAGAATTCTTTGGAAAAAAAAAAAAAAGTCATAGAACTTTTGCATATCAGTTTAAACACGTGGTACTATTAAAGCCCACTATCCATCTGCCCTGGTGTGGCATTGTGAGTTAATACGCCAGACTGCAAAGCTGTTTGAACTGTGCAAGGTTGGCGGCTCAAGCTCACCAGCGGCCAGATTGTTGTACTATGGTAGTTTGCATGTTGCTGTGGTGCTGGAAACTATGTCACCAGTATTTTAAATACCATCAGGGTCACCCATGGTAGACAGATTTCAACAAAGCTTCCGGACTAAGGCAAACTAGAAAGGAGAGCTGTCAGCTAAACATTGTCCTTATAGTAGTACCAGAAGATGAGCCCTTCACATTAGAAGGCACTCAAAATATGACTGGGGAAAAGCTGTTTCCTCAAAGTTTTTGTTAAGTGCCATTGAGTTGTTTCTGACTTACAGCAACCCTGTATAGGGTTTGCAAGGAGCAGCTAGTTGGGTTTAAATTGCCACTGACTTTTAGCTGGCAGTCTAGTGCTTATCCTACAGTGCCACACTAGGATTTCCTCAAAGTATACTTGTCCTTAGTGATGTGGTTGGACCAAAGCTTTTAGGTTCTTCATTTGATAATGGGGCACAATGCAAAATGAGAACAAATAGCTGCAAACATCCAGTATAACTGGAGCATGTGGAATATATGAAATATGAATCTAGGAAAACTGCAATTCATCAGAAATGAAGTGGAATATATAAAGATTGATTTTTGTAGGCGTTAGTGAGTTGCGGTGGACTGGTATTGGCCTTTTTGGATCAGGCAAACACATCGTTTATTATGCTGGGAACGACAAACTGAATAGGAAAGACATTGCATTCATTTAAAAAATAGCATTTCAAGATCTATCTTGAAGTATAATGCTGCCTGTGATAGGATAATAGCCATACATCTACAAGGAAGACCAGTTAATACCACTTATGTTCCCATTAACTCACTAAAGCCAATGATGATGAAATTGAAGAATTGAACCAACTTTTTCAGTCTAAAATTGTTCAGTCAAGATGCATTGATAATTGTGATTGGAGTTGGGAAGATTGGAAACAAAGAGAAAGGATAGGTAGTTGGAAAATATGACCTTGATGATAGAAATGATGTTGGAGATTGCATGATAGGATGTTGCAAGACCAATGACTTTATTCATTGCAAATACCTTTTTTCAACAACATAAACAGCGACAATAGACATGGAACTTTGCAGGTGAAATACATGATAAAATCAAATTGCCTACATCTGTGGGAAGAGAGGATGAAGACAGCTGGGGCTGACTGTAGTACAGACCACAAATTACTCATATACAAGTTCAGACTGAAGTTGAAGAAAATTAAATGAGAGACAAAAATAAGACCTTGAGTATATCCCATCTGATTTTAGAGACCATCACAAGAACCTATTTGGTAGATATGAATGACTGAAAACCAGAAGAAATGGGATATTAAGAACATCATAAATTAATAAAGCATTAAAAAGATAGAAAAGACCAAAATGGATGTCAGAAGAGACTTTGAAACTTGCTCTTCAAAGTAGAGAAGTTAGAATTGACTGGAAGAAATGATGAAGTAAAAGATCTGAACAGAAATTTTCAAAGGGAAGGTTGAGAAGACAAAGTGTTATAAAATGTGCAAAGACCTGAAGTTAGAACCCCCCCTCCCAACAACAACAACAACAACAACAACAACAACAACAACAAAACAAACAAAACAAAACAAAACAAAACAAAAACAAAAAGGAAGAACATACTCAGTATTTCTCAGGCTGAAAGGACTGAAGAAAAAATGGAAAATTCAAGCCTTGCAATATTGAAGGATTCTATTGGCAAAATATTGAATGATACAGAAAACATCAGAAGAAGATGGAAGAAGTGCACAGTCAGTATACCAAAGTGAATGGTTCAACCATTCCAAGACATAGCATATGATCAAGAAGCGGTGGTATTGAAGGAAGAAGTCCAGGATGCACTAAAGTCAATGGAGAAAAACAAGACTCCAAGAATTGACTAAATGCAAATAGAAATGTTTTAATAAATTGATGAAGTGCTGGAGGTGGTCAGTAACCTATGCCAAGAAATTTGAAAGACCAGGTTCCTGGCCAACCAATTGGAAGAGACCCTTGCTTGAACCCAATCCAAAGAAAGGTGACCCAATGGGATATGGATATCATCTAGCAATATCATTAATTTTACATGCAATTAAACTTTTGCTGAGGATAATTAAAAAATAGTCGCAATAGTACATTGACAGTGAGCTGCCAGAAATTCAAGGAGACCTAGCCCTTATATGAGTTTTTTTTTTTTTTTTTCCTTTCAGGAAGCTCATGGGAAAATTCCATTATCTTTCAATTCAAGCTAGAAATGAGGGTATCAGTGGAGCAAGGGATATCATTGCTGACTTTAGATGGATCTTCTTCGTTGAAAGCATAGAGTATCAGCAAGAGGTTTACTTGCGCTTTATTGACTATAAAAAAGTCATTCAACTATGTAGATCATAACAAACTGGATAACATTTCGAAGAATGGGTATTCCAGAACGCTGAATAGTGCTCATGAGAAACCTATACATAGACCAAGAGGCAATGATTCAGACAGAGCAAGGGGTTACTGAATGGTTTAAAATGTGTGTCATAGTTGTATCCTTTTGCCATACTTATTCAATCTGCATGGTGAGCATATAATCCAAGAAATTGGATTGTATGAAGAAGTACATGGAATCAGAATTGGAGGAAGATTTAACAGCCTGTGGTATGCCGATGACACAGCCTTGCTTGGTGGAAGCAAAGACGACTTGAAGTGTACTTACTATGAAGATCAGAGATTATAGCTTTCAGTATGAATTGTACCTTTTAATGTAAAGAAAACAAAAGTCCTTACTACTACACTAATAAATGACATCATGCTAAATAGATAAAAGATGGAAGTTGTCAAAGAATTCATTTCACATGCATCCACAATCAGTGCTCATGGAAGCAACAGTCAAGAAATCAAAAGATGTATTATTGCACTAGGCAAATCGGTGGCAAAAGACCTAGTTAAAGTGTTCCAAGAGCAAAGATGTTAGTTTGAGAACTATAGTGCACCTAACCCAAGCCATTTTATTTTCACTTGCCTCATATGCATGTGAAAATTGCACAAATGAGTAGGGAAGACCATAGAAGAATTATGCATTTGAATCATGGCATTGGTGAAGAGTATTGGAAATACCTTGACTACCAGAAGAACAAACAAATCTGTTTTTTAAAGAACTACAGGTAGAATGCTCCTTGGAAGTGAGGATGGCAAAACTTTGTTTCTCGTACTTTGAACATGTTAGGAGGAACCAGTCCCTGGAGAAGGACTTCATGGGAGAGTGGAGGATAAGCGAAAAAGAGGAAAATCTCTAATGATGGATTGACACAGTGTCAGCCACAATGGACTCAACATACCAACAATTGTGAGGCTGGTGCAGGATCGGCTGGTGTTTCGTTCTGTTGTGCATAAGGTCACTAGGAGTCGGAACTGACTTGATACCCAACAACAACAACACTATCAGAGATTTTCTTTTAGTCAATTCTGTAGCCAGTTTGATAAATTCATTATAATCTTAGCAGTTGTGGGTATAGCTTTTCTTTTCATCAGCGTTTGGTCATTTAGCTCTGCTGATCAAGATATAAATCATGCAGAAGTAGCCAAGACCTTAGGTTTGCTTAAGCCTTAATGACTTAATGAAAGGTATATGCAGTGTCACTGTACCAAAAAGAATTGGTCAGTATTCAACTGTTTTAAGAAGTAGCATATGATCAAGAACTATTGGTACTTAAGGAAAAAGTCCAGGCTTCACTGAAAGCATGAGTGAATGACAAGGCTTCAGAAACTGATGGAACACAAATTGAAATGTTTCAGCGAACTGATGGAGCTCTGGGTGCTCTCATTCATCTACATCAAAAAATCTGGAAAACAGCGACCTGGATAATAGATTGGAAGAGATACATTATTTGAACCCATTCCAAAGAAAGGTGACCCATTGGAATGCAGAAATCATCAAATAGTATATGAATATGACATGCAAGTAAAATTTTGCTGAAGATATTTTGAATACAGTTATGGCAGTACTTTGACAGACAGCTTCCAGAAATTCAAGCTGGATTCAGAAGAGAGCATAGAACAAAGAATATCATTGGTGATGTAAGATGGATCTTGGCTAAAAAGCAGACGATACCAGAAAGATGCTTACTTGTGCTTTAATGGCCATGCAAAGGCTTCATAACAAACTGTGGTAACATTTTGAAGAGTGGGTATTCCATAAAACTTAATTCTGCTCATAAGTAACCTGTAGACAGACCAAGAGGCAGACTTTCAAACAGAATAAGGAATCCTGGTGTGGCACCATAGGTTAATGTGCTGGACTGCAAGGTAGTTTGAACTGCAAGGTCAGGGGTTCAGGCTTACCAGCTGCTTTTCGGAAACCCTATACAGGGTTGCTATGAGTCGCATCCGACTCAACAGCACTTAGCAACAATAACAACAACAGTGATTTAAAATCAGGAAAGGTGTGTGTCAGAGTTGTATCCTTTCACCTTACTTTTTCGGTCTGTATGATGAGTAAATAATCTGAGAACTGAGAGACTGGATTATATGAAGAAGAACATGGCATCAAGATTGGAGGAAGACTCATTAACAAT
>NW_006408544.1:1329108-1336045 GCF_000296735.1 Chrysochloris asiatica | reverse complement strand
GAGCTTGAACCACTGACCTTGCAGTTCAAACGACTTTGCAGTCTGACACATTGGCCCACAGCGCCACACCTGAAGGACTCGCTTAAAAAATTTTGTGCCACATAACATAACCCTGAAGGACTCACTTAAAAAATTTTGTGGAAAAGTATAATTAAAAGATAATGAAATTGTTCACGAACTTTTTTAGTCATTTGATTACTCTTAGAACACCCATTGTTGTTGTTGTTGTTAAGTGCTGTCAAGTCGGTTTCGACCCATAGCGACCCTGTATAGGGTTTCCGAGGCTGTAAATCTTTACGGGAGCAGAATGCCTCATCTTTCTCCCGCTGAGTGGCTGGTAGTTTCGAACTGCGGGCCTCAAGGTTTGCAGCCCGATTTGTAACCACTATGCTACCCAGAGCTCCTTAGTCGTTGTTAATTATAAGCTACCTTGTTTGTTGATGTCTTTGGTTAGGGCAAAATTTGCTTTTAAGCCTCCTTTTTCTATTCTTCCCTGTTAGACAGTAGAGACGTAGTCTAACTTCTTTGACACGATAACCCTTCATGTATTTGAAGGTGATTATTCATTCAGCAAGTATTTCTTGAGTGCCTTCACATGAATAATACTGTCTCAGAATTGTGAGAGATCAAAGGTAATTAAGAACCATAGTCTATTTTCAAGGAACTGGTACATATAAAGAGCCATGGATTTGCTGAGAAAAGGGAATGTTTTTGCCTGTAATGATCAGGAAACTTATAGAGAAGATAATGTTTGAATTAAGATTTAGAGATGGGGCACCATAGGTAAGAGTATAACCAAAGATTCAGAGATGAAGAAGCACCATGCAAGCTAGAGGAGTAGCAAGATGCTCAGGTTGGTTGTTTCCCAAACTACCCTCTGGAATATTACAAATGTTCATTATTGTGTCCCATACACCTGGAGGAGTGTTCGGCAAATGATTGGGGCTCAGCAAATATTTGTTGAATGAATGAATAAAAAGTCACATGTTGTTGTTAGGTGCTATCTAGTTGGTTCCAGCTCATAGCAAACCCTATACACAACAGAAGGAAGCCCTGCCTTGTCTTGAGCCATCCTCACAACTGTTACATTTGAGTCCATTCTGAATAATCCTCTTCTTGTAGAATCATAAAGCTTATTAGGGTATTGAATACAATGATAAGCCCTATAAAAAATAAAAAACTAAAGTTTTTCTCAAACTACTTTGACTATGAGATGCCTATTGACAACTCTTAGAATCCTCTGTAAAATACTATGTTGGAGTCTACATACTTTGGATATGTTATCAGGAAGGGCCAGTCTGTGGAGGACATCTTGTTAGGGCAGAAAGTCAGTCAAAAAGAGGAAGACTCAATAAGATGGACTGACACAATGGACTCAAACATAGCAACAGTTGTGAGGATGGCACAGAGCTGGGCAAACAACAGCATATGAGGGGCCTCTAAAAGTTGTAGGAAATTGAATGAAAGGATAACGGAATTTTTCCAACAACTCTTGAAGTCATTAAGAACAGGGAAGGTGAAATGGAAGGGTGAGAAGTGTTTTCATTTCTAAGCTAAGTACACCAGATGTCTTCAGTCAGTTCTTCACATTTGGTTTCTAAACTAGTCTGATACCCTTCTCTGCAAGCATTCTATCTTGTAAGTGTTCTTAAGTTGTGGTGCTCAAAACAGAATACAGTACTCTGATTGTGAACTAACCAGTGAATGAGACTGTTTGCCTCCTTGATCTGGACATTATCCATCTAATGAAACTTAAAATTGTATTTTGTCTGTATTTAGCAACTGAGTCACTGTCTTGGCTCATACTAAGTTCTCATATTAATTGACAAGAAGTTCTTTGAGTAGATTCAGAGAGATTTCATATTAGTAGAGCTAACAAGTGAATGCCCATTTTCTTCTGATTGAGTCTAGGCTATTTTCTCAAAAGTTTTAGTCATTATTGTTGTTGTTGTTAAGTGCCGTCGAGTTGGTTCCGACCCATAGCGACCCTGTACAGGGTTTCCGAGGCTGTAAATCTTTACGGGAGCAAGAATGCCTTATCTTTCTCCCACAGAACAGCTGGTAGTTTCAAACTGCTGGCCTTAAGGTTCACAGCCCGATTTGTAACCACTACGCTACAAGAGCTCCTTTAAGCTTCCTTAAATCTGAGAAAGAAAAAAAAAATTGTACAGTGCTGGAGTTCAGCAAGTAATACCAGAAGACTTTAGTTCAACTGCCTTGTTTTGTATACTTAAAAGTAGGTAAAATATAATGAATCCCCATATACTACTCATCATTGAAATTCAACAAGCTATTAAGATATTTACTTCTGCATACTTCTGTTGTTGTTTTTAAGTGCCATTGAGTCAATTCTGATTAATAGTAACCCTGTTTAGGGTTTTCGAGGCTTTAAATCTTTGAGGGAGCAGAAAGCTTCATTTTTCTTCGGAGGAGTGGCTGATGGACTTGAACAGCAGACCTTGTGGTTTGCAGCCCAGTGCTTATTGTATAGGGACACTGTTCCCTACATACTTCAGTATGTGTCTGTAAAAAAATATAGACATTTTCTTCTGTAACCTGTTCCATTATCTTATCTAACAAAATTGATAATATTTACTAGATGTCATATAATATTTGGCTCATAATCAAATGCCTCTGATTGTTTAAAGGTGTCTTTTTGCAGCTTGCTTTTAATTGACTCAAAATCCAGACAGGGTCCTATGTTACAGTTTGTTATGTGTCTTAAGTCTCTCTTTTTTCTTTTTAAAAATACTTTATTGCATTTAACTTAAATGTTTGCACAACAGTTAGGTTCCCATTTAACAAAATTTCTACGTAAATTATTTAGTGATATTGATTGTATTTTTTAGAACATGTCATTTTCATTCATTTTACTCTAGATTTATCATTTTCAGTATTCTAGTGTCCCTGTCCCCTTACCTTTTCATCTTTACTTTAGAGTAATTTCTGACCATTTGGTTTCATATAGATAATTTTTAAAGGAACGGTTAGTTTCTCAAAGGAATATGTAGCTAACAGATGATTCCCCCTGATAATTTCAGTTTAAGGTTTAAAATATCTCAGGTTGATAGTCTCAAATGGTGCTGTAAGTATGGACTTTGTAAGAATTTGAGTTCTCTTACACGTTCTTGTCCCATTCTATCAAGATCCAGCTATTGTGTCCCTGAGCAGCACTGTCATTAGTGGTAGTTAGATACCATATGCTGGAGAAAGATGAGGCTTTCTGCTCCCGTAAAGATGTACAGCCTTGGAAACCCTATGCAGGGTTGCTATGAGTCGGAATTGACTCCACCGGCATACCACCACCACCAGATACCATATGGGTCTTTCGTGTCAGAGTAGAAGATGCCGTGATTTATGTAGACGGTTAGTCCTGAACACTGTTTTCTTATTTGAGTCTTTGGCTTTGTACTTTCTCCTTTGTCCTGAATTAGTAGAGACCAATAGTTGTGTCTTAGGTAGCTGGCTGCACCTTTAAAGACCCTAGTTACTACTCACCTTTGATTAAGAAGTAGGTCATATGCTTTTTAAACTGCAGTATGCCAGTTAACTGAGTTGTCTTGTTAGACTGTGGTCTTAAGCCATCAAACCCAGAAAGCCAGTCTTGAGAAGTGATTAGCTGTGCCTAAGATGTCTGGTAGCGTAGTGGTTACAAATTGGGCTGCGAACTGCAAGGTCAGCAGTTTGAAACTACCAGCTTTTCTGCGGGAGAAAGATGAGGCTTTCTGCTCCCGTAAAGATTTACAGCCTCGGAAACTCTGTACAGGGTTGCTATGAGTTGGAACCGACTCCACGGCACATAGCCACCACCACCAAGGTGTACCCATAACTATGTCACTGTCTTGGATTGAATTGTAGTCCCCTAAAACATGGAGTCCTGGTGTGGTGCTGTAGGATAAAAGTAGTAGAATGCAAGGTCAGTTTGAACCACAAGGTCGGTGGTTCAAACCCACCAGCAGTTCCTTGGAAACCCTATACAGGGTCGTTATGAGTCGGAAGTGGCTTGATGGGCACTAAACAACAACAAAAATAATGTGTCAGCTTGTCTGAGTCATGATTTTTAGTGGTTTGACAGTTATGTAATGATATAATGTAGCAGTTATGTGATGATTCCCCATGTGTGATCTGATGTGATAAACCAATAAGAGGATGAAGGGTGGGCTGTAATACCCTTAATTCCCATCATAATCCTGTTCCAGGGTTGTAGCCAGCAACACCTTTTATTTTACAAAAGATAAAAGGAAAGAGAAGTGAACAGAGGAGGGGAAGAAAGCCAGGAGTGGAGTGTGCCCTTTGGATCTGGGTTCCCTGCACTGTGAAGCTTTTAGATCTAGAGGAAGATGGTTGCCAAGATGCATGAAGATCTCCAAGGAATTCTAGGCCAACAGTTGCTGAAAGGAGACAAGGATCTTTCTCCAGAGCTGACACTTGGAATTGCAGGATAATGCACAGGACTGCAAGGTCAGTTTGATTCATAAGGCCAGTGGTTCAAACCCACCATTCACTCCTTGGAAACCCTATACAGGATCACTATGGCTCAGAACCAACTTGATGGCACTTAACAACAACAACATAATTTGAGAGGATAAATTTGTGTTTATTGAAGGTATCCTTTGATGGTATTTCTGTTTGAACAGAACTAGATAAGTAAGAGTCCTTTAAGTGGTTTATTATACATATGAATATGTACAGATAAATCACCTAATATCCTTCATACTCTGTGAAATAGGACATTTATGATTTGGATGTTGTGCATACTTCATCTTATATACAATATATATTCAATACATATATCAAATATATATTTATATATATTCATGTGGTGTATATCAAAGTAACTCCCATCCAAGCTACTGTGGCTCTCTCCCTTAGTGCCTGGAGCCTTGGAGGTATGCAAACTTGAACCTGTAATTGGTTGTCTCTGGTTGCACTTTCCAAGCAACCCCCAGCAAGCCTAGTGGGAATTTGAAACCCTGAGGGATGAAGCAAAGTGGTGTCTCAGCTCAGCATTACCCTGCAGGCACTGAACCTGCAGGGCTACTTTGGTAGCACAGTAGTTACGAATGGGCTGCTAATTTCAAGGTCAGCAGTTTGAAACTACCAGTGGTACCGTGGGAGAAAGATGAGGCTTTCTGCTCCTGTAAAGATTCACAGCCTTTGAAACCCTGTGCAGGGTTGCTGAGTCGGGATCGACTCCACGGCGCATAACCACCAACAACCACTTGGGAGGACAAGGGCCAGTCACTGCAATTGTGGGAATGGAGCTTCGACTGCCATGGAACTGCAAACTCTATTCTGGCTTATTGACACCCTTCCATTAAAGCACCACCTTGTCTCCAAGATGTAAATGAGGGGGCTTCAGAAAATTTGTGGAAAAATGGAATTAAAAGAAAACAGAATTTTTCCATTAACTTTTTAATTTATTTAAGGTTTTTATTGTGGATTGAGTAAAAGTTTACAGGGCAGATCATCAGTTTTACATTCAACCAATCATACACCTTGTTTCATTACAATGATTATAATCTCCTCCATGTACCATCAGTTAACAGTGTTTCTCTCTATTCACTGTAGCTTTTTAAAACACTCAGGCATATATAATAATTTAAACCACCAAAGGGCACATTCTGCAAGTCTGCCTCCTGGCCATCTCTTAGTCCCTCACTTCCCATGAATCTAGAGTCCTCAGCTGCTCCCTCTCTCCATGTACCCATCTCTGCCTCCATCTCTGGTGTTGCTGCTTCCTGGATAAGGCCTCTCATTCCGCTTGTGCTTTTCTCCCTTGAGGATCCTAGGGCCCTTTGTTTCTGGACTGTATCCATTAACTTTTTGAAGCTGTTTCATATGTAGTCAGAAATCTGAATAAATGTTATGTGGCACAAAACTGTATGTACATACAGACAAGAGTTTTATTTCCATACGCCTATGCAAGTAACTACCACTCGTCTGTCACTTTGTCCATACTGTGGTGGTTTGTGTGTTACTGTGATTCTGGAAGCTATGCCATTGGTTTTTTAAATACCAGAAGGGTTACCCATGGTGGGCAGGTTTCAGCTGAGCTTCCAGATGAAGATAGACTAGGAAGGAGATGAACTACTTCTGAAAATGTAGTTACTGAAAACTTTATGAATAGCAGTGGAACACTATAAGAACCAGATTATTGAACATTGAAACATGATGAACAGCATCAGAATATTGTCGCAATAATATAGTGCTGGAAGATGAGCCCTTCAGGTTGGAAGGCACTCAAAATGAGGCTGGGGAGAAGGTGCATCCTCAAAGTAGAATTGATCGTTTTGACGCAAATGGAGTAAAGCTCTTGGGTCCTTCATTTATTGATGATTATTGATTATTGATGATTATTGATCTTCAAAATGAAGATCAAGAGCTGTAAAAACCCATTAACCATTGGAACATGGAATGTATGAAGTGTGAACTAGGAAAATTGTAAATTGTTAAAAATGAAAAGGAACAAACAGTGATATCCTAGGCATTAGTGTCTGAAATGGACTGATATTGGGCATTTTGAATCTGACAACAACATAGCTTCTGTACTGGGAATGAAAAATTGAAGAGGAATGGCGACGTATTCATCATTAAAAAGAACATACCAAAATCAGTCATAAGGTAATATGCTGTGTGTGATAGGATAATATCCATACGCCTAAAAGGGAGACCAGTTAATACCATTATTATTCAAATTTACGAACCAACCACTAAAGCCAATGAGGATGACACTGAAGAAGTCTATCAACTTCTTCAGTCTGAAATTGATCAAGCTTGCAATCAAGATGCATTGATAATTCCTGATGATTGGAATGTAAAGGTTGTAAACAAAGAGGAAGGATCATTAGTTTGAAAATATGGTCTTGGTGATAGAAATGATGTTGGAGATTGCATGATGGAATTCTGCAAGACCAGTGATTTGTTCATTGCAAAT
>NW_006408544.1:1319997-1327678 GCF_000296735.1 Chrysochloris asiatica | reverse complement strand
CAACCTTGCTTGCTGAGAGTGAAGAGGACTTAAAATACCTACTGATGAAGATCAAAGACCACAGGCTTCTGTATGGATTGCATCTCAATGTAAAGAAAACAAAAATCGTCACCACTGGACCAATAAACAACATCCACATTAATGGAGAATAGATTGAAATTGTCAAAGACTTCGTTTTGCTTGTATCAACCATCAGCAGTCATGGAAGCAGCAGTCAAGAAATCAAACGATATATTGCTTTGGGCTAATCTGCACAAGAGCAGATTAAAGTGTTCAAGAGCAAAGATGTTAGTTTGAGGACTAAGGTGTGTGTGACCCAAGCTATGGTATTTACAATAACCTCATATATATGTGAAAGTTGGACAGTGAATAAGGAAGACTGTAGACAAATTGATGCATTTGAGTTATCGTGTTGGAGGAGAATATTGAAAGTACTGTGGGCTGCCAAAAGAACAAATATGTGGAAGAAAAAGTACAGCCAGAGTGTTCCTTGGAAGCCAGGATGACCAGACTTCATCTCTCATACATACTTCAGACATATTGTCAGGAGGGACTAGTCATTAGAGAAGGATATCATGTTTGGTAAAGTGGAGGGTCAGAAAAAGACGGAGGCCCACAACAAGCTTGATTGACACAGTGACAGCATCAATGTGCTTAAACATAGCAAGGATTGTAAGGTTGGCCCAGGATTGGGCAAGTGTTTCGTTTTATTATGCTTAGGGTCCCTATGAGTTGGTACCGACTCGATGGCACCTAACAATAACAATAACGGTGGAAGTAAAATTTTGCTGAAGATACGATTGCAGCAGTACATTGACAGGGAGCCTGCCAGAAATTCAGGCTGGATTCAGAAGAGGATGTGGAACTGAAGGCAGATGGATCTTGCCTAAAAGTGAGTGGACCAGAAAGATGTTTACTTGTATTTTATTGACTGCAAAGGCATTCACCTCTGTGGATCATAACAAAATGGATAACGTTGCAAAGAATGGAAATTCCACAATTCTTGATTGTGCTCATGCAGAACCTGTACATAATACAGACGAAGAGGCAGTCATTCGTATGGAAAAAGGGGATACTGAATGCTTTAAAATCAGGAAATGGGTTTGTTAGGGTTGTATTCTTTCACCATATTTATTTAATCCTTATGCTGAACAAATAATCTGAGAAGGTGGACTATATGAAGAATTTGGATTAAATTTGGAGGAAGACTCAGTAACAACCTGCACAGCCTTGTTTTCTGAAAGTGAAGAGGACTTGGAACACTTACGTATGCAGCATAATGATAAACAGAGAAATTATTGAATTTTCAAGGATTTCATTTTACTTGGCTCCACAGTCAATGCCCATGAAAGCTTTATTGTACTGTAATTTGTTGTCATTGAGGTGGTTCTTTCTCATAGTGACCTTATGCACAACAGGACAAAACACTGCCTGATCCTACATCATCCTCACAATCGTTAAACTTGAGTCCATTCCTGCTGCCACTGTGTAAGTCCATATTGTTGGGTATCTTCCTCTTTTTTGCTGACTTTTCCAAGCGTGGTGTCCTTCTCCAGGGACTGGTTGGTTCCTTCAGACAATATGTCTGAAGTATGAGAGACAAAGTCTGACCATCTTGGTTGTACTACTTCCAAAACAGATCAGTTCGTTCTTTTGGCAGCCCATGGTACCTTTAATATTCTCCAACACCCTAACTAAAATGCATCAATTTTTTAACAGTCTTTCTTATATGTACTGTACAGCTTTTGCATGCATATGACGCTGTTGAAAATACTGTGGCTTGGGGTCAGGCACACCTTAGTCCTCAAACTGGCATATTTGCTCTTGAACAGTTTAAAGAGTACTGTGCATCAGATTTGCCTAATGCAATATGTCATTTGATTTCTTGACTGCGTTTCCATGAGTGATAATAGTGGATCCATGTGAAGGCTGGACAATAAATAAGGAAGACTTAAGGATTGATGCCTTTGAATTATGGTGTTGGAGTAGAATATTAAATATCCACAGATTGCCTCATAAAAGAACAAATCTGTATTTAGAGAAGTACAGCTAGAATGCTCCTTAGAAGAGAGGATGATGGAAAGTGCTTGTCTCATGTATGTTGGTAATATTATTAGGAGGGGCCTATTCCTGGAGAAGAACATCATGCGTTATAAAGAAGAGTGAAAAAGAGGAAGACCCTCAACGAAATGGATTGCCCCAGGGACTACAACAGTGGGCTCAAAAATTCGCAGAGATTGTGAGGCTGGTGCAGGGTGCTGGGCATTGTTTTGTTTTGTACATCGGGTCACTCAGTGTGAGTTGGAACCAACTTGATGGCACCTAACAACAACAGCAATTAAGATTTTTCATATTTCATATATATTTAGTAAAGATGATTTAAACATACAAGGTAATTAACTTTTATATACCCTTGTTAGATTTTTCTTAAACATAAATATACAAATTGGAGGAAAGTATTTTATGAGACCATGATTTACTTTGGAGATTGGAAATTATGGTTAGATCATTGAGCAAAGTAGGCAAACTGAACCCTCAGGTTTATCTAGTAAGTTAATGAGAGAACCCAAAATAGAATCTGGTACTCTTCGCTTGAGTTATGATTTGATTTGAAGATGTGGCTTGTTATCTCGTTACATAATTTGCAGGAAGGAAGGTATATGGTTTGGAAGAAGTTACAGCTTTGTTTTATTTGGCCAATATGTGTCCTTCATCCAAATTTATTGTTGCTGTTATTGTTTGGTACGGTCAGGTTGATTCCAACTCATAGCGATCCTATGAACAAAAGAAGGAAAGGCTGTGCCATCCTCACCACTGTGTTACGATTGAGATCATTGCTGCTGCACCAATTCATCTTGTAGGGGGTCTTCCTCTTTTTCACTGACTCTCTTCTTTATAATGCATGATGCCCTTCTCCAGGGACTGGTCCCGTCCATTTACCACCTATTTTATTGACACCAGTCCCAGACTATTTAGTGGAAAAAGGCAGTTAGTTCAGACTTAACACTTGCTATTAAAATAATCTTAAAATGCTAAAGCTGATTGATTGTTAGCATGTTTTTTTGCATCTTGTGTTATTCTCCTCCTGGCCCTGGTCTTGTTTTCACAGAATCATAACCTAGATTGTTCATTTGTAGATATTAGAAAAGTGGTATTCTTTAGGATTTTCCTAATTTGGTGTGCTGTAGGATAAACACTGGACTACTAACCTCAAGGTTGTTTGTTCAAACCCACCAGCTGTACCTTAGAAACCCTATGTTGTTATTGTTGTTAAGTTCTGTTGAGTTGGTTCTGACTCATTCCTAGGAGCAGCTGGTGGTTTGAACTGCTGACCTTGTAGTTCGCAGTCCAGTAATGATTCTATAGTGCTATGAGTCAGAACCGACTTAATGGCACTTAACAATAACATACAGCCATTTGAAATTTTTATGGATCATAAATGTATCTTCATTAAACTTACTTGTTAGTAGATACTACAGTTTGTGAATAGTGGAGCCCTCTCAAAAACTAACTTTCCTGAACCAATAATGGTTCACACAGTGCTATAGATTTGAACATACTTTCTGCAGTTGAGTTGCTTTGACTCTCTCCTTCCCATTCCTGCTTTGGGAGTGAAGGGGATAGATCCAGTGGCAGTAGTGAGGAAAGAAGTTAGAATTATGTTGGAATATTTATTTGTGATGGCCCTAATTTTGACATTTTATTGAGATAATACATATTATTATTGAGATAATACCATATAATTCACCCATTTAAAGTAAAGAATAAAATTAGATTAAATTATACTCACATGGTTGTGCAACTATATGGCTACAATCTGAATTTTAGAATATTTTTCTTCCCTCTGAAACAAATGCCAAATTTAGCAATCCATCTCTTTCCCTATCTTTAAGCCCTGTCTTCCTCAGCTTTAAGCAACTACTCTGCCACTCTTCTGTCAATTTGTGTTCTGCTGTTGCTTGTATGTTGCTGGGATATGGATGCTGTGCCACTGGTATTTTAAATACCAGCAGGATCACCCATGGTAGATAGATTTCAGTGGAGCTTCCAGACTAAGACAGACTAGGATGAAAGAGAGGCAGATGACTTCTGATTGGGTAGCCACTGAAAACCTTATATGATAGCAGTGGAACATTTTCAGATATAATGCTGGAAGATGAACCCCTCGGATTGGAAGGCACTCAAAAGACAACTAAGGAAGAGCTGGCTCCTCAAAGTAGAGTTGACCATAATGGTGTGGATGGAGCAAAGCTCTAGGGACTTGTATTTACTGATGGGGTGGCACTCAAAAAGAGAAGAAACAGCTGCAAACATCCATTAATAATTGGAACCAAAAGGGAAGACCATATTCAGCATTTCTCAAGATGAAAGAACTGAAGAAAAATTCAAGTCTTGTTTGCAAAATATTGAATGATGCAAGAAGCATCAAAAGAAAATGGAAGTAATACACAGAGCCACTGTACCAAAAAGAATTGACCTATGGTTATCCATTTCAAGAGGTACCATATAAGCAGGAGCCAATGATAGAGGGCCAAATTATATTGAAGGCATTGTCGAAAAACAACGCTCCAGGAATTGATGGCATACAAATTGAAATGTCTCAACAAACAGACTGATGCAGCGCTGGAAGTGCTCACTTGTCAATGCCAAGAAATTTGGGAGACAGCAACCTGGACAACCAATTGGAAGAAATCAATCTTTGTATCCATTCCAAAGGAAGGTGACCCAATGGAATGCAGAAATTATTGAACAATATCATTGATATTACATGCAAGTAAAATTTTGTTGAAGATGAATTTGAAAAATGATTGCAGCAGTACATCAACAGAGAACTGCCAGAAACTCAAGCCAGATTCAGAAGAGGATGTGGAGCTAGGAATGTCATTGCTAACCTCAAATGGATCTTGACTGAAGGCAGAGAATACCAGAAAGATGTTTACTTGTGCTTTATTGACTATGCAAAAGCACTCGACTGTGTGGATCTTAACAAACTATAGATAACATTGCAAAGAATGGATATTCCAGAACACTTAATTGTGCTCATGAGGAATCTGTACATAGACCAAGAGGTAGTCATTGGAACAGAACAAGGGGCTATTGAATGGTTCAAAATCAGGAAAGGTGTGCATCTGGTTTGTATCTTTTCACCGCACTTGTTCAATCTGTATGCTGAGCAAATAATCCAAGAAGCTTGATTACATGAAGAAGAACAGAACATCAGGATTGGAGGAAGTTATTAACAATTTACAATATGCAGATGACATGAGCTTGCTTGTTACAAGTGAAGAGGACTTGAAATACTGATGAAGATCAAAGACTAGGTTTCACTATGGATTGCACCTCAATGTAAAGAAAATAAGAATCCTCACAACTGTATCAATATGTAACATCATGATAAATGGAGAAAAGATTGAAGTTTTTAGACTTCAATTTACTTGGGTCCACAATCAGTGCTCATGGAAGCAGCAGTCAAGAAATCAAATGACGCATTGCATTAGGCAATCTGCTGATAAAGATTTCTTAAAAGTGTTCAAGGTAAAAGATTTCAGTTTGGGACTAAGGTGCACTTGACCCAAGCTATGTTATTTTCAATTGTGTCATAAGCACCCAAAAGCTGGACAGTTCCACAAACTCTGTGGATACCATGTCTGATTTCCTCTGGCTTCACAAGGGGGAAAGAGAATCAGACTCATAAACAGCCCAAGGCCCATTCCTATGAAGCTGAGGTCAGACATGCTTCCACTCTACAACCAGCCATCCCGCCCACAGCACTTTGAACTTGACATATGGGTTCAATAATCCATTGCAATGACCACACAGAACTCATAACAATGCTCATGATTATGGGGCTTATTAGGAAAGTGAACAGGGTACAATTCAGGATTGGAAAAGCTCAGGACACAGCAGTTCTCCAGTCAGGAATGCCTTTTATCTGCCGTACTGCAGGCATGCTTCAGTCTTGTCTTCTGCCTCAGCCATGTGGATCCTTGGTCTCTACCCTCATCTGGCAAGTGTTATTAAGCTTGTTTAGACAGTCTGTGAATGGCTAAAGGACAGTTAATAACACTTGCCCATTCTGCAAGCCAGTCTCCTGCTAATAGTCATTCAGCTTTACATAGTTTATGGGCCTAGAGACCATAGCTGCTCTGTTTCTCCATGCCATCACCTCTGCTGTCACCTGTGCTGTCACTGGTTTCATAGGTAGTGATCTCACGCTCCACTTCTGCTCTTCCTTCTTGATAGTATTGGAATCCTGTGTTCCTGTTTCTTAGATGGTTCCTTTTAAACCTAGTTGGATGGCAAACTAACCAATCCCAGCCTTAGTGTCCTATATACCTTATTTGCATGGTCCCACTCCTGGTGTGGCGCTGTAGCATCAGCACTGGACTGCAAACCACAAGGTCATACCCATCTTGGAAACACAGCTGCTGCTTGGAAACCATAGACAGGGTCACTATGAAACTTGACAGCACTTAACAACAACAATCCAATCACTTGGTGGGAATTAAGAAGACATTTGATATAAAAGTTAAATCAAGTAAATCAAGATGTCATAACAGTAAATAAGGAAAATCATAGATGAATTAATGCACTTGAATTAAGGTGTTGGTGAAGAATATTGAAAATACCATGGATTGTCAGAAAGAACAAATAAAGCTGTCTTGGAAGTGGTGGTGGTGGTGGTGGTTATGTACTGTGGGGTTGGAACCGACTTATAGCGACCTTGTACAGGGTTTCCGAGGCTGTAAATCTTTAAGGGAGCAGAACACCTCATCTTTCTCCTGTGGAACAGCTGGTAGTTTCAAACTGCTGACCTTAAGGTTCGCAGCCCGATTCGTAACCACTACGCTACCAGCCAGAATATTCCTTAGAAGTGAGTGAGAATGGTGAGACTTTGTCTCTTGTACATTGGACCTGTTGTCAGGAGGTACTAGTCCCTGGAAAAGGACATCATGCATGCTAACGTGGAGGGTCAATGAAAAAGAAGGACGATACCTGTGGATTGATAGAGTAGCTGCAATAATGGGTTCAAACATAACAATTGTGAGAATGATGCAGGACCAGCAGTGTTTCTGTTCTTTTGTGCATTGGTTCTCTATAAGTGAATCAGAATTGACTCCATGGCATCTAAGAACTGCAACAGGCAAATAATTCTACTTTCTGTCTTTGTGAATTTACCTGTTTGTGACATTTTATATAAATGAAATCACGTGTCATATTTTGTACTTGTATCTTTTACTTAGCATAAGTTTTTCAAGGACCACACAGATTGTTGAATGTATCATTTCCTTTTTATTGATAAAATGTCATTGTATGGATATATCATGTTTTACTTACTCATCAGTGGGTGGACATTTGGGTTGTTTTCCATTGTAGCTATTATGAATAATGTTGCTCTGAACATTTTTACACAGGTTTTTGTGTGGTTGTATGTTTTAATTTCTTGTTCTTGTTAAGTGCCGTGAAGTCAGTTCTGACCCATAGCAACCCTGTGTAGGGTTTTCGAGGAGCAGCTGGTGAGCTTGAACCGCCAACCTTGTAGTTCAAACAGCTTTGCAGTCTGGCATATTAACTTACAGTGCCACACCAGGACTCCAGTTTCATTTCTTAGATATTTATGTTGGAGGAGAATACTGAAAGTGCCACAGGCTACCAAAAGAACCAATAGATCTGTTTTGGA
>NW_006408544.1:1309323-1319517 GCF_000296735.1 Chrysochloris asiatica | reverse complement strand
TTTTTTACGTTTTTATTGTGAATTATGTGATATATTACATGGGAGAACATTAGCTTTACATTCATCCTATTGTATAGTGTTTCATTGCCATGGTTACATTCCCTTCCATGCATCATCAAACAACCAAAGGGTACACCCTGCAAGCCTGCCCCTCGGTCATCAGCACACAACTCCTCTCCCTCTCTGGGTCTAGAGTTAAGGATGTAAATCTTTATGGAAACAGACTGTCTCACCTTTTTCCTGTGGAGTGTCTGGTGGGATTTGAACTGCCAACCTTTCCAGTGTATAACCCACCATACCATCACGGATCCTGTAGACATCCTATTCAGAGAGAAATGGTGTCCTGTTGTGTGTTACTGTCTTTTTAAAAAATATTTTTACTATGAATAATATTTTTATTATAAGTATCCTAGTGGAAATCCTAGTTTGGCTTCATAGGGTAAACACAGGACTGCTAACTGCAGAGTCAGCAGTTTGAGCCCACTAGCCGCTCTGTGGGAGAAAAATGAGGATTTCTGCTCCCACAGGATTAAAAAAGCCTCGGAAACCCTGTGTTGTTGTAAAGTGCCATTGAGTCGGTTCTGACTCATGGCGACCTTGGACAAAGTTTCCAAGGAGCGATTTGCAAGTTTGAACTGCCCAACCTGTGGTTCAAACCGACCTTGCGGTTCAGTGCTTTATCCTATAGCACCACACTTGGAAACCCTATACAGGGTCAGTATGAGTCTGAACCAACTCCATGGTACTTACCAAAAAGTGACTAATATCTTTTCATGTGCTTATTGGTCAGTTACTGCCTTCTTTCAGGGAAATGATTATTCAAATCTTTTGCACATTTTAAAATAGGATTACTTTTCTTTTATTACTGCATTGCCAGAAGTTTATATATTCTGGATGTATAACTTGCTCTTGTAACTGCAGTTAGAATCTCCATTTAACTTTGCTTGGAGGTAGAGAGAAGTGGTGGATACAAAGATTACATTAAGTAAAGATCTGGGGAGTTTTCAATCAGGTCTTTGGGAGTGTTATTCTAAATTACCTTTTCTTTTTCTAACTCTTGAGGAACTCCATTTGTCCATTTATTGAGTAATTATGAATGCTTGTTACATGCCAGGTTTTGGACGTTGTAACAAAATGAAACAGAAGCAGCTCCTACTCTTCTGGAGCTTGCTCTCTCTTGGGGAGAAAGAGTAAACAAAAATACTATCAGGTGGTGAAAAGAACTGTGGAAAATAAAGAAAAGAAATGAAGACCGAGTGTCCTGAAAGTTCTAAAGTACCCCTCACCTTTCCTGCATTCATCTATTCTCTGCTTTGATTTATGATTTTATGGCACTCTGCAGTTATTTTATTCAGTTTGTTGCTTAATGCTTATATCCTTCTCTCTCTTTTTCCTTAACCCCCCTTGCAGTCTACTTCTTGCTCTCACTATTCCACAGACCCTACCCTGTAATATTATTATGATCTATTAAAAGCCAATATGCTTGTCTTCATTTGTGCCTATTCTGACTAGTGTAACATACTTGCTTTTCTTCCCTACGTTGAATCACTTGCTGTTATCTCCAGGACAGTTATTTTTCAAGTTTGTTTTTAAACCCAAACCCATTAAATTTTTTTGCTGTCAAGTCAATTCCTATTCATAGGGACAGAGTAAGACTGTCTTAAAGGATTTCCAAGGAGCTCTGGTAGCGTAGTGGTTACGAATCGGGCTGCTAACCTCAAGGTCGGCAGTTCGAAACTACCAGCTGTTCCCGTGGGAGAAAGATGAGGCTTTCTGCTCCTGTAAAGATTTGTAGCCTCGGAAACCTTGTGCAGGGTCACTGAGTTGGATCCGACTCCACAGTACTTAACAACAACAACAACAATCTTTATGGGAGTTAACTACTGCCACATTTGAGCGACTGGTGAGTTTGAATTCCTGCCTGACCTTTTTGTTAGCAGCTCAGTGTTTAACCACTGTGTCATGAAAGCTCAGTTTTCTATAACCAGTTCCTCTTAATTATCTGTTGTAGTTCTCCAAAGGTAATTTTTGGGCTTTCTTCTCTCTCCAGTATTCCCGTGGTGGATTGATCATTCTCACAGGATTTTAACTACTCTCTGAAAGCAGGTAACTCCAAGATCTGCCTTTTTAGCTGAAGCTGCACCTACTGCCTTTAGCTTTAGCTAGTGGAAAGATGGGATAAACAGCTGATTGCTACTCACTCAGCAGGATTCTTTCCCTTTATTCTTCCTCTGCCAGATTTGTCATATTCAGGCTGATTGAGACATAGGTTATTTCCCTGATTACTTTAATGACCGTGACTAATGGCATAACAATTCTGCAGTGCTCAGTCAAGTAGCCAGAATCAAAGGGGTTGTTTCTTCATAGATGCTATTGGATTTAATACTTTCAAGTTGTTTGGAAAATAGTGCAGAATTCTGACATAAAAAAAGAATTAACTTCTTGACCTCTAGTGCTAAAACATATTTTCAATAAACTTTTTTAAAAAAACAACCTTTTATTGTGAAGTGAGTAAAGGTTTGCAGAGCAGATTGTCAGTTTTACATTCAGCAAATCATTTAATTGCTTCATTATATGGTTGCAATCCCTTCCATGCACGGACAGTTAGCAGCATTTACTTCTCTTCACTTTAACCACTGCATTCCTCCCTGTGTCTCCCCGCCACCCCCATCTTTCCTCTCCCAACTTTCCATCAGTTGTATATTGCCTGCCCTGTCACCAGTGTCAACGAGTGTCTATTCTCTAGCCTATGTATCATTTCCTCTTCCCCCCAAAACCATCATAGATTGTTTCCCCCCCCTTTTATAACTTGTAAAAAAAAACAAAAACCACTCAAGGATATAAAATCATTTAAACATCAAACTTTAAATCTTAGTTTTTTCTGGTATTATGCCTATCCAAGCTTCTGTCGTGATGCCTAGGCTTGAATATTTCAGGTAGAGAAGAAAATGAAGCCTCACACAAGTTAATAAATCCAAGGCCAATAACTGTCAGAGTTAGGATATACAGGACTGCATCTTTATGATTTCTTGGTGATGGGAAAGGGGAGCACGTCTCTCTCTCTCTTTTTTAAAAAAATGTTTTATTGTGAATTATGTGATAGTTTACATGGAAGAACATTAGCTTTACATTCATCCTATTGTATATAATTTCATTGCCATGGTTACAATCCCCTCCATGCATCATCAACCAACCAAAGGGTGCAAGCCTGCCTCCCAGTCATCAGCACACAGCCCCTCTCCTTCTCTGGGTCTAGAGTCCCCAGCTGCTCCATCTCTCCACATCATTGTCTCTGCCTCCATCTCTGGCATCACTGTTTCTCTGAGTAGGGTCTTGCACTCTGTTTTTCTCCCTTGATGGTCCTATGGACCTCCGCTCTGGACTGCAAAGTCGGTCACTCCCCTCCTTTTGCTACAAAGTGTCTACCTTTACATTTCCAACCCTCTTAGTCCTGATAGCAATTATTCACTATTGTGTCACAAGAAAACTATCCCCATCTCCTGTCATCAGCCCTGCCCAGACAGATTGGATACTACTCAGTGGAGATTCTACGTTCCTCCGCGCCCTCTGGATCTAGGCTCCCTCTTGAAATCTTGTAAGCCAGTCACGTCTTGCCTTTGTAGCCTCCCCATTTTGGGTAGCCAATGTCCAAGTTGCCCATCCCTGTCTACTCTGTGTAGCTAGGGGTTGGGAATGATTCTCGCTGTAAAGATTTATTCCCTGTTTTGAGCTACTGCATCTGTAGGTGTACGTCAGGTTCATCAAATTGTATCAGATTACTCTTTTTTTCCTCTTCTTTTTTCTTCTAGTTGAGTTGGGATCATCCAGCTATTGAAGCCAGGTCAAGTGGGTATTACCTGCAAGTTTGGATGTTCTTATGCATATGCCCTCTCTTCTTAACAGCTGGACGCTGCACTCTCCACTCTAGTCCTCTGTGGCTATGTCACTGACTCTGGGTGAGAGCACGTCTCTTAAGAATTATTTGGAAACTTTTTAAAAAAAATCCTTAATCCTCTTTTCTCTCCTCCCCTGTAATTCATTATTTTGTAATTTTTAGTTTATGGTAATAGCTACATCCAAAATGAAAATAATGTATTTTCTCATATATCCCTAAACCAGACCCACCGTCATTGAGTTGATTCTGACTCATAGCAACTCTATAGGACAGAGTAGGGTTTCCGAGACTAAATCTTTATGGGAACAGACAGCTTCATCTTTTTCCCATGGGTGGAGTAGCTGGTGGATTTGAAATGTGGATCATGACAAGCTATGGATAGCATTGTGGACAATGAGTATTCCAAAACACACTTAATTTTGCTCTTGAGGATTCTCTACGTAGACCAAGAGGCAGTTGTTGGAACAGAGCAAGGGAACACTGAATGGCTTAAAATTAGGAATGGTGTGTGCTGGGGTTGTGTTCTTTCCTCATTCTTACTCAGTTGTTATGCTGAGCACATATCTGAGAAGCTGGATTATATGAAAACGTGGCATCAGGATTGGAGGAAGACTCATTACCACCTGTGATGTACAGATGCTATAGTCTTGCTTGCTGAAAGTGAAGAGGACTTAAAATAATTACTGATGAAGATCAAAGACCACAGCCTTCAGTATGGGTTGCACCTCAATGTGAAGAAGACAGATATCCTCGCCACTGGACTGATAATGCAATATCAATGAAAAAATGGAAATTGTGAAAGACTTCATTTTGCTCGGATTAACCATCAACACCATGGAAGCAGCAGTCAAGAAATCAAATGACATATTGCATTAGGCAAATCTGCTGCACAAGACCTCTTTAAAGTGCTGAAGAGCAAAGATGTCAGTTTGCGGACTAAGGTGCACCTGATCCAAACCGTAGTTTTTTCATAACCTCATATGCATATGAATGTTGGACAGTGAATAAGGAAGACCAAAGAAGAATTGATGCATTTGAGTTAATGGTGTTGTTGTTAAGTGCCATTGAGTTGGTTCCTATTCATAGTGTCCCTCTAGAGGTTTTCTGAGGAGTAGCTGGTTAGCTTGAACTGCTGACCTTGTGGTTCAGACTGACCTTGCAGTCCAGCGCATTAACCTGCAGCAGCACACCAGGACTCCCGAAAATATTAAAAGTACCATGGACTGCCAAAAGAACAAACAAGTTTGTGTTGGAAGAAGTACAGACAAAGTGCTCCTTCTAAGGCTTGGTGTCCAGACTTCCTCTTTCATTGTTTGGAAGTATTATCAGGTGGCACCAGCCCCTGGAGAAGGATATCATGTTTGGTAAAGTGGAGGATAGGAGAAGAGGAAGAACTCCAACGAGATAGATTGGCAAAGAGGCAGCAGCAGTGGGCTCAAACATAGCAGTGATTAGGAGGTTGGTGCATGATCGAGCAGTGATTTGTCTGTTGTGCATACATTTGCCACGAGTTGGCACCGACTGGATGGTACCTATCAACAACATTCTAGATGAGAATTAAGAAAACTGGAATTTAAGCACTAGCTAGAGTCTACTGCAGTCATATTTAGAAGCTAGAATTGGTAGTGTGTAAATGATAGCTAATGGGGGTTCTAAGTATGTTGGTATTTGGGGAAGTTAACATAGGATCTTTTTTCCTTGCCTGAGTCTGAACTGACTGAGGAATAAATCACAAAAACCGTCAGATTAACAAACAAATAAACTTGACCCTTGAAGGACATGAATTGAGCTGACCTGCGGGTCCACTTAAATGTGGATTTTTAAGTGTGACAGTTTCACACATAGTAAGTGTTACCATTTCAAGGTAAATGACTCCAATGTAAGGATCACTCTAAGTAAAGAAAGGATATTCCTAAAGTTGATGCAGTTACACCAGCAGGCATGAAAACCTTGCGCATTTTGTGAAACACTTCTTTATTTTGTAATGAAAGTACAGCTTTTATGTGGGGCAGTATAATACATAAGGTGGTTATGGTGGTGGTGATGTGCCGTGGAGTCGGTTCTGACTCATAGCGACTCTGTACAGGGTTTCCAAGGCTGTAAATCTTTATGGGAGCAGAAAGCCTCATCTCTCTTCCGTGGAACAACTGGTAGTTTCGAACTGCTGACCTTGTGGTTCGCAGCCCGATTAGTAACCACTACGCTACCAGAGCTCCTTTAACAGTAGACTGTTAGTAAGAGTTTTGGGAAGTTAATGTTATATGTGGATTTTTGGTTGTGGTGGAGGGTTGGTGCGTCTAACTCCTGTGTTCTTTAAGGTTTTAAGGGTCATGGCTTTTATTGAAGTAATATTTATATACCATACATTTTAGTATTTTAAAGTGTGCAATGTAGTGGTTTTTAGTATACTAGGACGTTCTGGTGTGGCACTGTGGGATAATGCACTGGACCACAAGGTTGATTTGAAGCACAAGGTCGACAGTTCAAATTCACCAGCCGCTTCTCAGAAACCTTATCTATACAGGGTTGCTGTGAATTGGAACTGACTCAATAGCACTGAGAAACAATAACTCTATAATAGGGGACTTCAACAGTTTCTTGGAAAAATTTCATTATTGGCTAGAACTGGAATAGTAACTGATCCTTTCAGACTGAACATGTTTTCTCTAGTTCCTTAAAGTCTCCGGGCTTCACTTACACAGTGTATGCGTGTGTGTCTTCTTACATGCATTCCAAAATGCTTATCTAATTTATGGCCCCTGTAGTTACTTGGGGATCATACTTGGGCCTACTGAAAATACTGACACACTGCCGTATCCAGATAATAGTGATAATAAGCATTTTCACTTTTGTTCTTTAATTTATTTAACTAACCATAAACCTGCAATTTATCCCTGATTAATAAAGTTATATGCTGTTGTTGTTGAGTGTCATTGAGTCTGTTCTGACTCATAGCGACTCTGTATAGAGTTTCCGAGGAGCAGCTAGTATGTTTGAACTGCCAACCTTGTGATGCACAATCCAGTGCTGATCCTACAGTTCCACACCAGAATACATGACATTATCACATTATAGGTAAAGAAACTCAGGTTCAGTGAGGTATATAAATAATTTAAGGTCTCCATGTCACAGCTAGAATATGAATTTAGAACTTATATCTCTTTTTGTCTGTTTGAAACTTTGATTTTTTTTAAAAAAATGAATCCCTTTCTTCAGATCAAGTCTTAGAAATAGTCCAGTATATGAAACTGATAAAGGGGGGATGACCATGTAGGGTTTGGACTCTGCATGCTAAGCTCTGTGGTCATCTTTAGATCCTGGAATTCCTTGGATTCTACTAAACATTTGGACACTCTGTATACCATGAACATAACCATTTTTGAAACTTTTTGAGATCTTGGCTTCTTTGAATGTCATTGTTACAGTATTCTTAATTTTCTCTAAAGCTCTGACTATATGTCTTCCTCAGTGGAATCCCTGTTACCACTCAGCTACTCAGTGGCATTTTTGGTTCATGTGGACATGTGTTCAGATAATGGTGAATCTTTTACCTTCTGTTTCTGTTTTCAAGAGTGTTTTAATCAGAATTTTAGGGTGATTAGTAATTTAATTTATTTTGGAACATCTGATAAATAACTCTTCTCTCTACTTTTCAGATTCTCTTTGTGGCCAGATGGGTTTGTATGGACAAGCTTGTCCATCTGTAACTTCATTAAGGTGAGTGCTCTTCATTTTTTTCATTGGAACATGTAATTTTTAGTTATCCTGTTCAGATCATACTACAGTGAATTTCAAGAGGTTCATAACAAAATATAATTTGTATTGTCAAGTAGTACTATTGGTAGTAGGATTTGGATCTGTTACTAATCCTCCATTGAATGAATATATTCTTTCTTAAAAATAACATACTTTTTTATACTTTGTCATTTATTTTTTTTAAATGAATCTACTTTATGTCTTCATTAGAAAATGGATAGTTCATTACTAGTATATTATTAAAGACAATTTAGAGATACTAATTTTGAACCTCTTTTTAAAGTATGATATAAATATTGTGCCTAGATTATACCCTCATTTACAATAAATAAAATATATTAAATGTAAAAGATAGGAACTAAATTAGTATATACAACCCAGTGGTTTCTATTTTTTTTAAAGTCTCCAGATTCTTTCTACAAACTAAATCTTAACTGAAGGCCAATGAGAAAGATAGGTTGAATGATTTTCTGTTTGCTTAGGCTTCTTTCTGTGTTCTGCATTCACCCTTGATCCTGAAAAATCACTGAGATTCCACAGAGGACAGTTTGAAAAATAACATAAATCCTGTCTTAATTGCAGTCTTTCATATTATATTATGAAGTGTTGCTGACAGCAGCTACATGTTGTATTCCAAACAGCAATATCATTTAGCTAGTTCATGGTTGAGTATCTACTGTGTTTCCATGCCCTATTCTAAATGCTGAGGCTACAGCAATGAGCACAGCCAACAAACCTTACAAGCATAAAGTTTACATTCTGATGTTATTGTTGTTAACTGCCATTGAGTCGGTTCCAACTCGTAGTGATCTTGTGTAGAGTTTACGAGGAGCATCTGGTGGATTTGAACTGATGGAGGGACAATAAATAATAAGCAAGATAAGTAAGAAAGAATAAATAAGATAACTAGGATAGATCGTGTTAGTGATAAGGGCTAAGTAGAAAAATAAAATAGGGAAGGAGGAATAGGCAATATGGGAGGATATGTTATTTTTTGATAAGGTAGCCAGGGAAATAGGAGCTCTGGTAGCGTAATGTTTGTGAGTTGGGCTGCTAATCTCACGGTTAACAGTTTGAAACTACCACTGGTTCCATGGGAGAAAGATGAGGCTTTCTGTTCCCGTAAAGCTTTATAGCCTTGTAAATCCTATAGAGGGTCACTATGAATTAGAACCGACTCCATGACACATAACCACCACCAGCCAGGGAAAGCTTTACTGAAAAGGTGACACTTGAATGAAAACTTAAAGAAATGATGTTATTGTTGTTAAGTGCTGTTGTCGCTTCTGCTCATAGCAATCCTGTATAGGGTTTCTTGAGCAGCTGGTGGGTTTGAACTACCGAATTTGTGGTTCGCAGTCCATTGCTGTTCTTACAGCATCATAGAATGAGCCATGTATTGGTATGTGGCAGTTGAGCATTCCAGGCAGAGGAATTCAGGAAATGCTAAGGAAGGAAGCTTCCTGAGAATTTTGTGAACAGTGAAGAAGTCAGTGTGGCTGGAGAATAAGTGAAGAGATTTGGAATTGCCTAACTTTGGAGGGGAAAAAAAAAGAGAGAGGGCATGTAAGATTGCTAGAACCGTGAATGCGTCAAGGAATCCTTAAGGTTTGAAAGAAATTCTGTTTATCTGAAATGCTACAAAAGAAAAATTAACAGTGAAATTGCCTTCATAGTTTTTATGTACTCAGTAGAATTGGTTCCCTATATGCCATTATGGCATTTCTTACCATGATCATGCATCTTTCATCATATGATAGAAATAGGTTTTATATTGAAGATCTTAAAATGTAGAGAGAATGGTGTTGAAGTCATTGTCAAAAAGAACATGTCCAGATCAGTCTGTGATAGGATAATATCCACGCGCCTACAGAGAAGACCAGTTAATACCACTATTTTCAAGTTTCCGCACCAACCACTAAAGCCAGTGAGGATGAAATAGGGTCACTATGAGTCAGAACCAACTCTAGAGTACTTAACAACCCAGTGAGAGAAACTGGCAAAGTGGCAGCATCAATGGGCTCAAGTGTGGCAGCAATTGAGAGGTTGGCCGAAGACCGAGCAGTGTTTCTTTCTGTTGTACGTAGGGTCGCTATGAGTCGGTGCTGAACCGATGGCACCTAACAACAACAAGGATAAGGTGGTTATAAAGTGAATTTAATCTCCCTGCATCCCAAATACTTAAACAAGTTAGGTATTGTTTTATATTGTTAAATATATGTTGATCATATTTGAGCCTCGTTTAATCTGTATTTGCTAATTAAGCTTGTTTAAAAATTACATTTACTACACTTTTATGATTAAAAAGTAATACTTGTTCATGGTAGAAAATTTGGAAAGACTCAGGTAGCCATTTTTAATATCTTTGACATATATGAATTTCTTAACAGTAAATGCTCTTGTAAATTAGAAAAAAGATCTTCCTAGTCTTTTTTTTTTTTTATTTTTAATTGTATGATAGTTTACATGGGAGAACATTGGTTTTATACCGTTGTTTGATTGCCATGCTAATCTTTAAAAAAATTTTTTTGTAAATGCTCAAG
>NW_006408544.1:1304387-1308993 GCF_000296735.1 Chrysochloris asiatica | reverse complement strand
TTCTAACTCGTGTCTAGCATTATAGTCCATTTTTAGCTCCCCTGTTGGCAGAGCCTTACGTGAAGTTAGTTAGCAATGCACAAATGTGTTTGGCAAAACCCCAGCATTAAAAAACAACATGGAGTGGAGGGAGGGTTTGGAGCTGAAGGACAGAACTTAATAACTGCCACATTTATTCCACAAGAGTGCTAAGAAATATGGTATTTGTCAATTTGTTGTACTGTGGTGGCTTCCGTTTCGCTGTGATGCTGGAAGCCACCAGTGTTCTAAATCCAGCAGGTTCACCCATGGTGGAAAGGTTTCAGCTGAGTTTCAGCTCTCCTTCTTCCTAAAGTCAAATTAGGAAGAAGGAGAGGCAGATTGCTTCTGAATGTTTAGCCATCAAAAACCTTATGAATTGCAGTGGAACATTGTCAGATAGCACCAGAATATTGAATATGGAAATTTTATGAATGACACTTGAATAATTGTCAGATACAGTTCCAGAAGATGAACCCTTCAGGTTGAAAGGTGCTCACAGTATGACTGGGGAAGAGTTGCCTTCTCAAACTAGAGTTGAACATAATGATGTAAATGGAGAAAAGCTTTTGGGACCTTCATTTTCTGATGGGTCACAACTCAGAATGAAAGAAACAGCTGCAAACATCCATTAGTTACTGAAACATGGAATGTATGACATATGAATCTAGGAAAATTGAAGTCAGAAATGAAATGGAATGCATAAACATTGATATCCTAGGCTTATGTGAGCTGAAATGGACTGGTAATGGCGATTTTGAATCTGACAATCAAATGATTTAATATGCCAGGAATGACAAATTGAAGAGGTATGGCATCGCATTCATTATCAAAAAGAACTTTTCAAGATCTAACTGGAAGTGTAATGCTGTTTGTGATAGAATAATATCCATACGCCTACTGGAAGACCAGTTAATATCACTATTATTCAAATTTATGTAACAACCACTAAACTCAGCGATAATGAAATTGAAGAATTCCACAAACTTCGTTAGTCTAATATTGATCAGACATGCAGTCAAGATGTAGTGATAATTACTGGTGATAGGAATGCAAAGGTTGGAAACAAAGACAAAGGATCAGTAGTTGGAAAATATGGCCTTGGTGATAGAAACGATGCTGGAGATTGCATGATAGAATTTTTCAAGATGAACGACTTGTTTATTGCAAATACCTTTTTTAAAAAAAACACCATGAAAGATGACTATATACCTGGACCTCACCAGATGTAATTGTATTATAGAAATCAATTAGACTCCGTCTGTGGAGAGAGACAGTGGAAAGCTCCGTGTATCAGTCAAAACAAGGTCAGGGGCGGACTGTAGACCTGACCATCAGTTGCTAATATGCCAGCTGAAGCTGAAGATAATTAAACCAAGTCCTTGAGTTGCTAATATGCCAGCCAGCTGAAGCTGAAGATAATTAAACCAAGTCCTTGAGAGCCAAAGTTCGACCTTGGACATATCTCACCTGAATTTAGTGATCATCTGAAGAACAGATTTGATGCATTAGACACTGAAGATCAGAGACCAGAAGAGTTGTGGGATGAATTCAAGAACATCATACAGAAAGAAAGTAAAAAGTCATTAAGAAGACCAGAAGGAAGAAAAAGACCAAAATGGATGTAAGAAGAGGCTCTGAAACTTGTTTTCCAATGTAGATGCTAAAGCAAGTGGAAAAAATGAGGAAGTAAAAGAGTTAAACAGAAAATTTCAAAGGGCAACTTGAGAAATTAAAGTTAGGTATTATCATGAAATGTGCAGCAAAGACTTGGAGTTAAAAAAATCAAAGGGTAAGAACAAACTTAGCATTTCTGAAGCTAAAAGAAATAAAGAAAAACATTCAAGCCTTCACTTGGAATATTGAAGGATTCTGTGGGCAAAATATTGAATGATACAGAAAGCATCACGATGATGGAAGGAATACACATTTTTTTTTTCTTTTGTTGATTGTGATTTTTCATGAAATAATAAATCTTAGCCTAACCAAATTTTGCAGTTTCTTTTATGATTTCTTCTAGAAGATTCATAAGTTTAGTTTTTATGTTTAGGTCCATGATCCATTTTTAAAGCTTTTGTGTGTCATATGAAGTAACATTGCTGCTAAATTTCTGTTGTATAGAAACAGGCAATTTCAGCATTATTTTTTGAATAATTTTTTTGCTATTGGCATTTTTGTTGAAAAGCACTTGAACTTTTTTGAATACTTTTTTCCCCCTATTGGCGTTTTTATTGAAAATCACTTGAGCCATATTTGTGGGTCTTTTTTGGACTCTTCTTATGTTGACTTATATGCCCATCTTTTCACCAGTACTGTCTTAATTACAGACACCATTGAATGTTGATTGCTTAATTAATTACTGAATGTTAATAGTTTGAACTCTGTCTAGTGCTCCAGTTCAGCAGTTCAAACCACGAGCTGCTCCTTGGAAATCCTATACAGGGTCTCTGTGAGTGGAAACCAACTCAACGGCTCTTAACAACAACAACAGCAGTACTCTGTAGTCTCAGTACTCTGTAATCCTAGTGTTGATCTGTAGGTTAAGCAGAAGAACTGCTAAACTCAAGGTTGGTGGTTCAAATTGACCAGGTGCCCCTTGGACTCCTTTCACAGGGTTGCTATGAATTGGAACTGACTAGAAGGCAGTTACCAACAAGAAAGTACTTTAGTGCATTTCAAATTTAGAAAAGATCATGATATCCCGTATCTGGAGTCCTGGTGTGGCTCTGTAGGATAAACACTGAACTTAATCACTAACCACAAGGTCGGTGTTTCAAACCACTAATTGCTCGTTCAAAGCCCTTTACAGGGTCACATATGAGTTGGAACTGATTTGACAGCTCTTGACAATAACCACATAATATTTATAGAGTGTGTGGTGTTTCTGTAGGATTAGCACTGGACTACTAATTACCAGGTCAGTGGTTCCAACTCACCACATGCTCCTTGCAAACACTATATAGGGTCACTATGAGTAGGAACTGATTCGATGACACTTGACAGCAATAGCATCCCATATCTGCTTAATGCTAGATTGAAAGTTGGGGTAAAAAGAAACTATTAGACTTACAAATTGTCAAATAAATTTATAGTAAAGATAAATAACTTTTTCTTTCTTGAGCATGTGGGAGGAGATGGATAGTTTCATTGAGTGAAGTTTTAAGGAAAAAGTTCCTGTGCTTGAAGAAAAGAAATAGAGACATGAACGTTGAGAAGTTTTGGCATGGTGGTACTTAGAAACCTAAAATGTAGAGTCGTTAAAAGCCAGGAGTAGAATATACAAAATGTGCTTCTAAGCAGAGAGATCCCCAGAGACTAATAATTTAAATGAAGGAAGAGTTGCGGGTTGGTAATTAAAATACATCAATTGCGATCAAATTGATTCTGACTTATAGTGACCTTATAGGATAGAGTAGAATGGCCCCATAGAGATTCTGAGACTGTAATATTTATGAATGAAAACATGGTGGCTACATATGAGAAACACTGGACTGAGCCACAAGATTCAGAGTTTGAAATGTATTGAAGACTTAGGAAAAGAACAAGGCTCTGGTAATTGATGGAATACAAATTGAAATCTGTCAACAAACTGTTGTAACATTGGAGGCACTCACTCAAGAAATTTAAAAACAACACCTGGTCAGCTAACTGGGAGAGATCCATGTTTGTGCCCATTCCAAGAGAGGTGACCTGACAGAATATTAAAAGTCGTTGGACAGTGTCATTAATAGCTCATGCAAGTAAAATTTTGCTAAAGGTAATCCAAAAAGGGTTGTAAGCATACACTGACAGAGAATTGCCAGAGGTTTCAAGTGTGATTCAGACGAGTACATGGAATGAGGTCTATCATTACTCATGTCGAATGGATCTTTCCAGAAAGCAGAGAATACCAAAAAGAAGTTTACCTGTGCTGTATTGACTATGGAAAGACTTTGGATTGTGTGGATCTTGACAAGCTATGGACAATATTGTGGAGAATGAGTATTCTGTAACACTTGATTGTGCTCATGAGAAACCAAGAGGCAGTTGTTAAACCAGAACAAGGGAACACTGAATAGTTTAAAATTAGCAAAGGTATGTACCAGAGTTGTATTCTTTCACCATACTTATTCAATCTTATGCTGAGTACATAATCTGAGAAGATGGATTATATGAAGGAAAATATAATCAGGATTGGAGGGAGACTCATTAGCAACCTGCAATATGCTGATGATAACAGCCTTGCTTGCTGGAAGTGAAGATGACTTAAAATACTTACTGATCAAGATCAGAGACTTGCACCTCAATGTAAAGAAGACAAAAAGTCTCACTACTGGGCCAATAAATAACATCCATATAAATGGAGAAAAGATTGAAGTTGTTGAAGACTTCATTTTCCTCAGATCAACCATCAACACTCATGGAAGCTGCAATCAAGAAAATTAAATGAGGTATTTTATTAAGCAGGTCTGCTCTACTGAGACCTCTTTAAAGTGTTCAAGAGCAAGATGTGAGTTTGAGGACTAAGGTGCGCCTGACCCAAGCCATGGTATTTTCTATAACCTCATACCCATGTGAAAATTGGACAGTGAATAAGGAAAGCTGTAGA
>NW_006408544.1:1301964-1303932 GCF_000296735.1 Chrysochloris asiatica | reverse complement strand
GTAGTTCAATCTCACTAGCTGCTCTGTGGGAAAAAGATGAGTCTGTCTGTTCCCATAAAGATTTATAGTCTTGGAAACTGTAAGGAGCAGTTCTTCTCTGTTCTGTAGGGTCGTATGAGTCGGAATCTGCTCAATGATAGTGGAGTAGGCTGTCCAATAGTTAAACACATAGAAAGTCTAGAAGGTAAGCAACTCAGAGCTGGGATGGCAGCATCGCAAACTAATCAGAGATCTAGATCCTTTCTTTCTTTCTGGTACATCTTCAGTGTGTGGCTTCCAATCTCAAGATCATTTTATGACCAGGATGCCTGCTGAAGCAACAGCTGTTGTGTTCACATTTCCAGAGAGCAGTAAGGGCAAAAGGTACAATGCCTTTTCAGATAAAATTGGGTTTGTGTTCTTAAGGAAGCAGGTAAGAACAGATAGCCTGATGATTAGTGGTCTCTCCCAGAGACCCTACTTTTGGTTACCTTGGGTACTAAGACAGTGTAACAGGAATTTTCCACAAACTTTTTGAGTTCTCTCATATTTACTCACTAAGATGCATGTGATTAGAAGCATCCAGGATCACTGCTGAGGTATTATACAGATTTCTTTAGCGTTCTCATTTTCTCAAATTTTTACATGCCACCAAGTCTTAAGACAAAATGCAAAGTACCAGGACTGGAGTGGGAGGATTCAGGAGTATTTAGGTGACAGCATCATTACACTCATTTTTATTCTTTTTATTGTCCTTGTTCTCTCCCTCTTATATCCATTTGGGGAGCCAGCAATAACTCTTTTTATTTCCCCTCTTAAAATGTTCAAGCCATGATTTAGTTTTGAGTTGTTCTCTGGGTGCTCCTTTCCTTGCTTTTTGATATTTACGCAGAACAAATTCTTCACAACACTTCTTTTAAGCAACCTATTATTTTCCCTCCCCTAACAGATACCATCACAGATTAAGAATTTGAGGCATAAGTTTTTTTCTTGCTTTCTTCTGCAAGTAACATTATGTAATTTTTATCTTTGCTTTCCTTTTCCTGTTTTCCCTGTTATTCCAGTAGAGCTGTGCTGTCTCTGACACTAGTACTACTTGTCAAGCTGTACTGTGAGTCATACTTTTTTCCAACTCATGAAGGACTTTGATCCTGTGATTATCCGTACGTCATGTCACTGTTTTCTCTTCTTTTAGAGGAGTACACCCACACCTTCATTGGACAGTAACTAGTTCAATAATTTACCCACTACTTATCATTCCCCTACTATGTGCTAAGCATTGACAAGACACAAAAGAGCATGTTTCTTCGTTCAGACAGAGAAGTCATTCTAGTAGAAGAGGTAGCTAGTTATACTTATGTATAAGTCTTATGATAGAGGTATTTTTGTTCTATCATAGGAACAGGAGAATAAGCAGTGGACTGTTAACCTCCTGGTCAGCACTTTAAACTGCTGGTCATCCATTCCTTGGGAGAAAGATGAGGCTGTTGTTGTCATAAAGATTTACAGTCTTGGAAGTGCAGCACAGGGTTGCCATGAGTTTGAACTATGGCAGTGAGTTTGGTTTGGGTTGACTATAAGAGCAGGAAGGAACTATGGTAGTGAAGTGGGTAAGCACTCAGCTGTTAACTGAGATGTTGGCAGTTTAAACCTATCCAGAAGCTCTGAGGGAGAAAGACCTGGTTATCTGCTCCAGTAAAGATTACGGCCTAGAAAACCCTGTGGGACATCTCTGCTCTATCACATGAGGTCATTATGAGTAAAAAATTGACTCGATGGCACCAAACAACAACATAGGAGCAGAATCTAATTCAGTTTAGGAGATGGAGGATTGGAAGCAGGGATTGACCAGGCTTTCTAGAGGGGGAGATTTGTGGCTCAGGTGTTGAAGAAAAGGTAAAGCCAGTGAGGCACAGTGATAAGGAAAGGACATGCCGTATACTTAATCCTTTCCAGTTATTGTGCCAGTTTTTTTTTACATTTCTATTC
>NW_006408544.1:1300301-1301146 GCF_000296735.1 Chrysochloris asiatica | reverse complement strand
GTGATGGAAAACATTTTTGACATAACTTTGATGACCTTTTTCTCACCAGTGTTTCAGTTTCCCTAAAACAACTTCCTCATAAATCCCAGTGATTATATTGTATCCTTTCAGAAAATCTGTGAGGTTTATTTACCCCTTTGGGATCCCCCCCACCCCCAAATAGTCACCATAAACTTCTGAGCTGAATTCTCTGCCTTAAATATAACTGGCTGAAGAGATGGCCTCAGAATCCATTGTTTTCACTGAACTGTGCTCTCTGGATCATATTCGTAAATCTAAGACTCATCACTGGTTATAATCCATTTAATAAAATTGTCAGTAGTAGCTTTGATCTTGATTAAAAGACTGCTAGAAAGATCAGCTCTTTGAGCTGAACCAGTCTTTGCACAACACTTTTGGCAACCATCGAGCCCAAAGCTTTCTGAGGTCAAAATATTCACTTAAAATTGAAAATGCTGAGCCATGGGAGATCCCAACTTCAGCAGCTATTGTATCAATGGTAATTCTGTGGTCTTCTACTAGTCTCTGGACTTTAGCCCCAGTTTCTTCATTTATCAAGGTATTCCTTTTCTTTGCTATTCTTTAAGATCTTTCCAATCCTCCTTAAAACACCCGATTTACTTAAAAAACTGGCGTTTTATATGGGACAGCATTCCCATAAGCTTATTGCAAAGCAACTATGATTCAGAAAGATGTCCATTTGAATTTTGTTGATAGTATGATATTAGAGTGCCCGTTAATGGAAGAATGGATAAACAAACCTTGGTATATACACACAATGGAATATTATGCTACCTTGAAAAATAACAAGGAAGCTGGGTTGTTGTTGTTAGGTGCTATCGAGT
>NW_006408544.1:1294986-1296446 GCF_000296735.1 Chrysochloris asiatica | reverse complement strand
GTTGTACCTCATGACTGATCTGGATATGTTCTTTTTGACAATGAATGCAACACCATTCTTCTTCAATTTGTCATTCCCGGGATAGTAAACTATGTGGTTGTCAGATTCAAAATGGCCAATACCTGTTCCTCACAGCTGACTAATGCCTAAGATAATCTATGTTTATGCATTCCATTTTATTTTTGATAATTTCCAATTTTCCTAGATTCATACTGCATGCATCCCATGTTCCAGTTACTAATGGATGTTTATACAGCAGTTTCTCTTCATTTTGAGTTGTGCTCCATCAGCAAATGAAGGTCCCGTGGGTTTTACTTCATTCTCATGATCACCGTCTTTGAGGAGGCAGCTCTACCCCCGTTGCATTTTGAGTGCCTTCCAACCTGAGGGGCTCATTTTCTGGCACTATATCTGACAGTGTTTCTCTGCTTAAGGTTTTCAGTGACTAAGTATTCAGAAGTAGCTTGTCACTCCTTTTTCCTAGTCTGTATTCGTCTGGCAGCTCATCTGAAACCTGTCCACCATGGGTAACCCTGCTGGTATTTAAAATATAGGTGGCATAGCTTCAGAAACACAGCAACTCACAAGCCATCACATTACAACAAACTGACCGACGAGTGGTGGGGTATATACACACAATGGAGTATTATACTACCTTGAAAAATAGCAAGGAAGCTGTAAGCCATCACATAACATGAGTGAACCTTGAGGACATGCCAAGTGAAATTAGTCACAAAAGGACAAGTATTGTATAAGACCAATTTTTTTGTAAATGCTTAAGAAAAGATACCCATACTAAAATGGGGGGGGGGCATTCCTTGTTGGTTATCAGTGGGGGTTGGGTGGGTCTTCTGGGGGAGGTGAGGGAGGGGATGCTAGAGTACAAAGTAGGGGGCAGACACATCGCAGTTCGGGTGTTGGGGAGGGCAATACACAAGAAGTGGTAGGGGGTAGGAAGAACAAGGTAGATAGGTGAACACTGAGACAGGTTTGTGTGGGTTAAATGGGACATAGTTAAATAATGATATATTCTCAACCTTGGGACAACAGAGCTCTGTGATGCAGGGATCGAGGCATAGTCTGAAGAAATGAAATAATACTAAGATTGCTGACTGTCTTATGAATATTGGGTTCCCTTGCCTACTATTGTAAAATAGACACTTGAATAGGATAGAAAGTATGTTGGGAAACGTGATTAAAGAAAGCTTGTATGACCAATTTCATACTATAATTGATTGGAATACAGGAAAAAGGTTCTAGAACTTACCCAGTGAAATAGGCTTCTTGTGGAGCCTTTGCAGTGTATAGGACTTTAGGTGGAATTCTGAGCCCCATGTGGAACCTTCTGAGGTGGACATTCCCACTAAAAAGGACAAGCAGACCAGCCTGAAACAGTTGCTAGAATGACAGAAGATACATCTTCAAAGAAAGATCATCAGGAAAATCCAAAACAAAAATGG
>NW_006408544.1:1292879-1293926 GCF_000296735.1 Chrysochloris asiatica | reverse complement strand
CAAAAAAACAGAAGGAATGGTAACGAATATTGTTGAATGATGTTGCATGGAGGAGATTATAATCATTGCAGTGAAACGATGATGTAAAGCCGATGTTCTCCCATGTAAACTATCACTCAGTTCACAATAAATTAAAAAAAAAAATCAAATGATACACGACAAACTTTAAGAAATTGTTTGGGACTTACTTAAAATACTTAAAATTCTAGAACAGGTTAAAAAAAAAAAAAAAAAAAAGTCTGCTATTAGCCCTGGCCTCAAAAAGTATACCCGCCCCCCCCCATTTTTGGAATCCATCCTGATGAATGAGACTACTAAGACAGTTGTATTGCTGAGAGAACTTGTCTACAACCATCCACTGATTACAAACATGTTCAAATACAGGCTTTTTTTTTGATAAACTAGTGCATGTATGAGCTGGAACCTTAGTTAACAGTGTTGTTTTTACTTACTCTCAGATGTGCCAAATTCTGAGATCATAATTGCTTAGAAAGTTAGAGAAGAATTAGTAAAAGATAATAAAAGCTAAAGTAGTTGTCAATGAGAAGCTTATTTTGGTTGTTAAGTGCTGTGGAGTCAGTTCTGGCTAATAGCGTCCCTGTATAGGATTTCCAGTGAGCAGCTGGTGGATTTAAACTTGATTTTACAGTTAGCAATTCATTGCTTATCCTGCAGTGTCACAGTTGGTATAATAAATAGGAGTCATTGAAAGGTTTTGTACATAATATGAAAACGGTGCTTGTAGGTTTCTCTTGGAGTGTGTGCATGAATTGGAGAGGGTTGAATGATGGTAAGAAATCAAAGTCCAGAAGTCAGCTAGGAAGCTGTTGGAATGAGGTGAGGTAACAAGGGCCTGACATTTTCTAACTAGATTTCCATAACCAGATTCCTTGGAGTCTCTGTGCAGCTTTTGCATTTACCACCATCTGTTATCTTATACATGTGGACTTCTCTCATCACCATTCCACTAATTAGTTTTTTTCTTAACCTACTGGTCATTTGGGGAAATCTAATGTGCTCTCTTCATACATGAAGAGAGCAAAAAGT
>NW_006408544.1:1270819-1291067 GCF_000296735.1 Chrysochloris asiatica | reverse complement strand
TCGCTATGAGTCGGTTCCGACTCGATGGCACCTGATAACAACAACAACAAATGTGTTTGCATCACTTAATGGATGCATCCAGTCTAGCATCCAGGTACTCTTCCCTCACTACCAAGAATATATAAAATTGAATACGTTGCAAGCATAACGTGTTGTTTGTTATTGTTAGGTGCTGTTGAGTCGGTTCCGACTCATAGTGACCCTGTGCACAACAGAACGAAACACTGCCTGGTCCTGTGACATTCTTACAGTTGTTGTTATGCTTGAGCCATTGTGACTGCCACTGTATCAGTCTGTCTTGTTGCGGGGTGTCCTCTTTTTTTGCTGACCTTCCATTTTACCAAGCATAATGTCCTTTTCCAGGTCTTTCTTGATATCTTGGCCAAAGTATGAGAGACATCCTCACTTTTATTGAACAGTCTGGCTGCACTTCCAAGATAGATTTGTTTGTTCTTCTGACAATCCATGGTGCTTTTAATATTCTCCATCACCAAACAATAAGTGCCACTTTTTCAGAGTTTAAATTTAAGAGGTATATTTTATAGTTTATTTTAAATGTGCTCTTGCATAACTGAACATAAGAACAAAAATGGAATAAGAGAGAGGCATGTTTATGATTGGTTTCAAAGTTTTGCTGAGGATATCTTTGAAGACCAGGAATCTTTTCCTTTCCATCTTATTTCTCCCCTAACTTACTTCAAGATTCAACTGAAATTCTTCTTTCTCTACTCGTCAAGGCTCCAATGCATGATGTCCTCTCCCTTTTCTGAACCTTTATAGCAGCCAGAGTCTAGGCTTGCATTTTCATTCAGTTCTTTTTCATGTCTGGAAGCCAAATTTTATGATAGTTCGTTTGTGCTTCAAAAGTTGTGGAAAATTTCCTTTTTTTTTTTTTTTTTAAATGTTTTATTGTGAATTATGTGATAGTATACATGGGAGAACATTATATTTTTACATTCATCCTACGTTTATCGTTTCATTGCCATGGTTACAATCCCCTCCATGCATCATCAACCAACCAAAGTGTATACCCTGCAAGCCTGCCTCCCGGTTGTAAGCACACAGCCCCTCTCCCTCTCTGGGTCCTTTTGTCTTTTAATTCCATTTTTCCATGAACTTTTTGAAGCTCCCTTATATATTTTACAGATGTGTAATTACTAATTTTTGTAAATAAAATCTATTATAACATATCAAATACTTACTGTATGTTCATGCTAGTCTCAATTTCTGGCACTGTGGAAGGGAAGAGAAGGTAAAGATGATTCAGTAAGGACATCTGCAATATCAGTTATATTTCAATTTGGAATGTGCTTTTTTATATTAACTTTGAAAATGCATATGACTGGCAGCTTTGGGAATTTGAACAAAATAAAGCTCAGTGGAGATATGAATGAAGCAAATAGGAAGACAGCATGGCATAATAATAGCCGATGTTGACTGAATGAATTGTGAATAACATTAGCAGCAACTGCGTTTATCACTACTAATACCAGGGAGCAAGCACTGGACTGGGAACCTCAAGGGTGCCAGTTTGAGCTCCAAGGGAGAAAGATGAGGCTTTCTGCTCCTGCAAAGACTTACAGCCTTGGAAATCCTATACAGAGTTGCTATGTGTCAGAACTGACTCTATGGCATGTGACAATGACAAACCAGTAGTTAACATTTATTGCATATTTACTGTTTGTTGGGCATTGTTTTGAGTATTTTGTATCTCAGTGAGGTGGTGGTGGTGGTGTGCCATGGAGTTTGTTCTGACTCATAGTGACCCTGTATAGGGTTTCCGAGGCTGTAAATCTTTATGGGAGCAGAAAGCCTCATCTTTCTCCCGCAGAGCAGCTGGCAGTTTCAAACTGCTGACTTTGCAGTTAGCAGCCCAACTCTTAACCACTCAGTGAGGCAGGCACTATTATTATTCATTAATTTTACAGATGTTATCATTACAAAACTATTGGATTTAGGTATCAGGAGATATGGTCCTATTTTCACCTCTAGTATTAACTACCTGTGTGAATTTGGGCAAGCTTTTTAACTTCAAAGATCCTCAGTTTTTTATTTTTGACTTAAAAGGATTAGTCTCTAATGTCTAGGGTACTTTCCCCACCCTTTTAACATTATGTAATCCTTAAATTATTCTGTCTTCGTACTCCACAATTTCTTGTAACTTAGTTCATTTTGGGAATGAGCATTTCTGGTTAAGACTGTCTAGTAAAATAAGCTTTTTTGTTATTTTTTAAATCTTTGAAGGTGTTGTATAGAGAAATTAAAAGTTCAGGTTTCACAGGATTGTATACAATAGAAATGGAGGAAATTTGAAAAAATGAGAAAAATAAAACTGTAGACCAAAATTTCTGAAAAAAATTTTGTTTTCTGGCAGACAGGATCTAGTGAGTATTTCAATTTTTAACTGCTGTTACTTAATCTGCTTTACTTTATATTACATATTAGTATTCCCTCTCAGGATACTCTGAGAATAATATTGTTAACTAACATTAAACGCTTAAGTCTTTATATGTGTTACCACATTTAATCCTCGAAAGTAATATTTTAACTGCTGTAGTGTTATTCTTTCATTTTACAGATGAGAAAGTTGGGATTTAAAGATTAATTAGCATTTTCATAATCTCACTATTAATGTAGTTCCACTGGTAGAATCAGTACTTGATATCTGGTTGGCCTGACTCCATGTCTGCATTGCCTCCCAGATGTTCAGATCTAAACCATATATCTCAGGTTTGCTTTTTTGACAGCTGCCGTTTGGGATGAGAGTCCTGTATGTAATTTTCTTAGCCAGATTTTTTTTTTTCTTTTGACTTTAGTACTTTGAATTTCTATTTTATTTTATTTTTTTCATTTTATTTTGATCTCTCCGAAGTTTTTCACTCTTTTCTGCATCTTTGTTAGGGTCACTATTACTGCTTCTTTGATTCCAGGATAGAAGGACTTGTACTCTCTAATGAAGGATAGTAGTGTGAAGTGTCAAGTTATGTTTTTATATCTTTATCTTCAATTCTTGAAGCCGCTTCTGCCCTTTCCAGAACATACTTTAGCCTGTAGGATTTTGCTTTTCACTTTTCTTTATCTGGGCAGTGATAGTTTAAATTTTTCAGCCTTGGAGAGAAAAACATTACAGAACCCAGATGACTGTAAGCTTGTCCAAATCTGTTCTCAAGCATTCACTGCTTCATTTCTTGCTGTCTATTCATGTCATTTAATCTCTTATCCTTGTTAGTTTTCTAAATTTTGTTTCTTGACTTGCTTTTTTAAAAACCATAATTGCTTGGTACTGCCTATCCTCCTATTCTCTTGCTCATCAGTGTCCTTGAGTTTGCATTCCTCTTTTTGGTCAGCTTCTCCAGCTAGCTTGTCTACTTGCTGTTCTTGGCTACCAGCTTCTTCCTACCTCCTTTTTGTCTCTATGCAAATTCCTGTGCTCACTTCCTAATTACTTCTCTGACCTCTTGCCTCTACCTTACTATTGTTTATATGACTCCCCTAAATTTGTATAAAAGAAATGCCAGATGTACAGCCTTAAGTTTCTAAAGTACCTTTGGTGTTGGTGTAAGGAACCTTGGTTTAGCTCTCATCTGCTAAATGAAGGTTGGAGGTTTGAACCTGTAAGGTGCTCCAGAGGAAAAAAATGTGAGGAGGTCAGCCTCCATAAAGATTTACTGCATTGGAAACCTTATGGGGCAGTTTAACTCTGGCACTGTGGGATAATGCACTTGACTAGGAGATTAGTTTGAGCCACAAAGTTGTCAGTTCAAATTTATGAGTCACTCCTTGAAAACCCTATACAGAGTCACTAAGAGTTGGAACCGACTCGACGGCACTTAACAGCAACAGCATAGGGTTGGTTTAAATTAGAATCAGTGTCATGGGTTTTGGTTTGTGTTGTGAGTAAAGAGCTGTGTATCTTGTCACCTTATTTAAAGAGATAAACCATCTTTTCCAGAAAGTTTGGCATCAGTCAGCTTATTTATTTTGTACTGTGTCTTAAATATATTAAAACCAAGGCTATATTTTGGAGAGAAAAAATATTAAGAAAAAAGATTGGAAAGGTTGATCGCTTAAATACTGATTTGGTTATTAACATACACAATCTTTTCCCTCCAGATTTAACTCAGACTTTCCCTCACTTTGGAACTCCTAGATTTGGGAATATTGGATATTTTGAGAAACAGGGTTTCTTTCCTTGATACTGACTAAGGAGTCTATTTACCTTCAGGATGACATCTGAACTGGAGAGCAGCCTAACATCTATGGACTGGTTACCACAGCTTACCATGAGAGCAGCCATCCAGAAATCTGATACTACACAAAATGCCCACGGAACGGGGATTTCCAAGAAGAATGCACTCCTTGACCCAAATACAACCCTGGACCAGGAGGAAGTCCAACAGCACAAAGATGGAAAACCTCCATACAGTTATGCCAGCCTCATCACCTTTGCAATTAATAGCTCACCCAAAAAGAAAATGACTCTAAGTGAGATATACCAGTGGATTTGTGATAACTTCCCATATTATAGAGAGGCTGGCAGTGGTTGGAAGGTAAGGACTATATTTAAATCATTATGTTTATTCAATTAGCAATAGCAATATTGACTTCTATTGAAAGTAAAGCTTTGTGGAAGTTCATGTAATTAGAAGATGAAATTCTGATTAGTTGCCATTTGTGGATCCATAGAAGAAAATTAAAAGCTTAATTGAGGTGAATACATTTATTTTTGATAAAACTTATTTTTTAGAGCTTATATGTTGTGATAGACGTGGCCTAAAGAGCAGAGCAGAGATAATGTAACATTTGTTAGGAAACAACAGTTTAGATAAGTGGATTTAAGTAAATAAGTATATACATACACATATACTAAAATATACAAGGAGGCTTCAAAGGGTTTCTAGAAAGCTGGAATTAAAAGATAATGAACTTTTCCTACGAACTTTTTGAGGCCACTTGTATATAAATTACATATAATTTAGCTGTTGCTCCTTGGAAACCCTGTATAGGGTCACTATGGGTCAGAATTGACCTGACAGCACTTAACAACAATAACAACAAATAGATAATAAGTGCTTTTGAATTGGTACTGACTCAGTGATTCTGTATAGAGTTTCCGAGACTATAAACCTTTGCTGGAGCAGAAAACCTCCTTTTTCCTCCCACAGAGTGGCTGGTGGTCTTTAACCGCTGACCTTGTGTCTTGCAGGCCAGTGTTTATTATACAAACCACCGTACTGTGTCTGTCTGTCTGTCTGTCTGTTGTTAGGGCGTTGAGTCGGTTCTTACTCATAGTGGTTCTGTATAGGGTTACATATAGAAGTTATATAAATGTATATGGTTTATTTACAAATACTGTATGTAATTTATTTCAGGGTAGACAATTCAAACCCACCAGCTGCTCCTTGGAAGCCCTATAAGGGTTATATGAGTCAGAACCAACTCGACAGCACTTAGTAACAACAACAGCGTAGTTTATGTGTAAATTCTATATGTAATTTACTTATAAATTACATATAGTATTAACTTAAAGAGTTTTGGTGTGGTACTGTAGGATCAGAACTGGACTATGAACCGCAAGGTTGGCAGTTCAAACCCACCAACTATTCCTTGGAAAACTCTATATAGGGTCACTATGAGTCAGAACCAACTTGACAGCACTTAATAACAACAGCATTAGGTTAGAGAGCGAGAATTGCAGCTAATAGTTTTCTTCACCTAGAATTAAAAAAAAAAATCTTTTAGTTTTTTTTAAAAAACCATTTCATTTTAGTTCTGAATGAAATTTAGACTTATACAAGCTACAGAAGTAGTATAAAGGGTTCCCATATGGGTTTCATTAATTTTCTCTAATGCTAGCTAACATCGTCTATAACCATAGTACTATAAACATAGTGCAGTTGTCAAAATTAAGAAATTAATGTTGGTAGAATACTATTAATGAAGCTGCTGTTAACTGCTAATGAATTACAGATTTACTCAGATTTCATTGGTTATTCTGCTAGTACCCTTTTATGTTCCAGGATCCATTTCAGGATCCCATGTTAAGTTTAGTTGTCATGTCTCCATAATTTCTGTCAGTTGCTTATTTCTTATAACTTTGACAGTTTTAAAGATTACTTATCAGATGTTTTGTAGCACATCCTTCAGTTTGGGTTTGTCTGATGTTTTCCATTATTAGATTGAGATAATGCATTTCTGGGAAGCACACTGCAGAGGTGATGAGTCTTTTTCCACAGATCCTGTCAGGGCTACACATTTATTAACTGGTTCTGCTAACTGTGATCTCATGGTGCTAAAGCCATGTCAGAACCATGTCTGACTTCTCCTGGCTTCACAGAGAGAAAAAGAATCAAACTCTTAATCTCCGCTATGAAGCAGAGGTCAGACATGCTTCCACCCTACAACTTTCTTTACCCTATTCTGACACAACATCTCTCCCACAACACTCTCTGTTTCATATAATTCATATAATCAATAATCTATTGCAAAGTCCACATAGAACTCATAACAATACTCAAAATTATGGGGTTCCTTAGGGAGGTGAATAGGGTACAATTCAGAATCAAAAAAACAACTCAGGATGTGTCAGTTCTCCAGTCAGAATGCCGCTTCTGCTGTACTGGAGACATGCCTTGCCCTTGTTTTTGGCTTTTCAGCCACATGGTTCTTTGGTCTCTGCCCCAGTCCATGGGCCTAGAGCCTGAAGCTGCTCTGTCTTTCCATGCCAGCACCTCTGCTGTTGCCACTTTTTTAGAAAGGGGTCTCAAACTCTACTCATTCTCTTTTTCCTTCTTGATATTTCTGGGATCTTCCATTCTTGCTTCTGTATGAGTCCTTTTAAACCTAGCTGGTGGCAAAATAATCCCAGCCTTAGAGCCTTGTATACCTTATTTGCATGGTCACTTGGGTGTTAAGAAGACATGGATAAAAAAGCCATATCAAGTAAATATAATAAAAGCAGCTGATATTTGGTGTGGCATTGTAGGATACCTTTCAACACCTTCTCCCATCTTTGCCTTCTCCACCCAGCTTTCTTTTTTGTATCTCTTTTGTAACTTTCAGTAGTAAGTGGTTCACTACTTTTAAAAAAACTTTAGACCATGACTTGGGCTGGCCAGTAGCAAGAAATAACAGCAGCCTGAACTTGGCACTTTTAAGTGAATTTACACTTGAGCAGAAACTTGTATCAGGCAAGTAAATGAGGTGCATAGTTGTAATAGTTAAGGTTTTGTGTCAACTTAGCTGGAATGAATTCTCAGTGGTTTAGCAGTTTATAGCAGTGAAAGTTCTCAATGGTTTAGCAGTTAAGGATTTCCCATGATGAGAACTAATATGTACTCACTTCTTCCATGATGTGATCTGATGTGATTGGCCATGGTATGATGTAATTATCCTATGTGTTGTAAATCCTCATATAATGTTAATGAGACTGGATGCAATCTACAGGATTAGATTGTATCTTGAGCCAATCTCTTTTGAGACAAAAAAGATTTTAAAAGGCATGTTGAGTTCAGAGGGACCTGCTACCACCAAGAAAGAAAAGCAAGGAAAGAAAGAGTGCATTTCTGACTACCCATAGCATCCCTGTATAGGGTTTCCAAGGAGTGAATGGTGAGTTTGAAGCATCGACCTTGAAGTTCAGATTGACCTTTTGGTCCAGCGTTTATCGTGCGGTGCCACTTTAAAGCATTAGATGGTTGTGGCAAATCATTTGAAACATTGAAAAGTAAAAATAAAAGGAAGTCTACATTTTAGTTCTGGTTCAGTTATTAATTGCTCTTATAACTAAGGACAGGTCCCTTTTCCCATTTGTCAGATGAGAATGATACCTGTTCTATTTTGTTTTTATTGTTGTAATGGGATTCCCTGGAGAGTGTATAGATTTTAGTTTTCTCAAGGGCAGAGCAGGTACCTTGTTTAGCATTGCTTAGAACATGGTACCCTATGCTTATTGAACTATTAAAAAAAATAATTCCCCTAGTTCTACCACTAAAATATAAAAGTAATTAATAATTTGCTATATTTAATTTTGGAGTCCTGGTGTGGTGCTATAGGATAAGCACTCGACCACAAGGTAATTTGAACTGCAAGGTTGGTGGTACAAACTCAACAACCGCTCTTCCACAACCTTATACAGGGTTGCTTTGAGTTGGAACTGATTTGGTGGCACTTACAACAGCAACATACTTAATTTTAACCTTTTTGTGTGTTCAGGTTTTAAATTTTAATCTCGTCAATATGATTTCATAACCTTTTCTGATGTCACATTAAGAGCATTTTTCTAATTTTACCTAGTCTTTACAGAATTACATTTGATGATGTCACAATGTTCTGTAGTATTGTTTCCGTAACTACTGTTTTCTTACATATTGTTTTTTATAAATTGTCTTTTAAAATACATAGTTTAATATATTTTGTTGAGAATATACACAGCAAAACATAACAATTCAGCAGTTTCTAGGTGTATAACTCAGTGACATGGATTACATTTTTCAAATTGTGTAACAATTCTCACCCTTCTGAATTGTTCCTCCCCTTTGAGTGGAAACTCATTGCCCCCTAACGTTCCTGTCTAATTTTTTGAGTTGCTGTTGCCAATTTGATCCCATATGGATAGTTCTTAAAAGACCATAATGCTCAATGCAGACCTTTTTACTAGTTTAGCTAAACTATTATTTGGTTTTAAGAAGACATTATGGAATATTTTTGGCTTAAGGTTTAAAGGTAATCTCAGGACAGTAGTTTCAGGAGTTCCTCTAGCCTTCATGACTGGAGTGAATCTGAAATTATTTTCTGCTGTTTCTTCCTTTTGACCAAAATTCTGTGGACCCACTAATCAAAATGTTCAACAGTGGCAGCAAGGCGTCACCCAGTTCTTCTGGTCTCCTGGTAGAAGGAAACAGGGATGTTCACGGAGGCAGTTAGGGTTTTCACCAGTTAAGGGTGTTGGATTTTTTTTTTTTTTCCTCAAGTTTTTATTGTGAATTGAGTGATAGTTTACATGGGAGAGCATCAGCTTTACATTCATCCTGTCATTTCATTGCAATGATTACAGTCCCCTCCATGCATCAATGCATCATCATTCAACAGCATTTGCTTCCATTCCCTCTTTTTTTTTGAATGTACACTGAAGCACTCTGGAATATATAACCATTCAAACAACCAAAGGGTATACCCTGCATGCCATTCCCCCGACTGCCAGCACGCAGCCCCTCTCTTTCCTTGAGTCTTGAGTACCCAGCCACTTTGCCTCTCCATGTCATTTTCTCTGCTTCCATTTCTGGTGTCTCTGCTTCTTTGGATAGGGTCCTATACTCCACTCTTCTTCCTTAATGGTCCCAGAGTCCTTCGCTCCTGGACTGCAAGATCAACCATTTCCCTCTTTATGTTACAAAACGTTTACCTTTACATTTGCAACATTTACAGTCAGTCCTGATAGCAGTTATTCACTATTGAATCACAGCCTTGTCTAGACAGGTTGGAAACCACTCAGTGGAGATTCTACCTTCCCCTACACCCTCTGAAACTAATCTCCCTCTTGAAAGCTTGTAAGCCAGTCACTTTGTGCCTTTGTAGTGCCACCATTTTGGGTAGCCAATGTCTAAATTGCCCACCCCTGTCAACCCTGAAGGGTGATGGATTTTTATCAAATGCTTTTCCTGTATCTTTAGAGATGATCAATAGCACCCTCCATACAAGAAGTGCTGGGCTGCAAACCACAAGGTTCACAATTTGAGCTCACCAGCTGCTTCTCAGGAGAAAGATAAGGTTTTGTTTCCTTGAAGATCTAAAGCCTCAGAAACCCACTCAGGGTTGTTATGAGTTGAAACTGACTCAAGGACACTTAACAATAATAACAACATGGAGATGATCTTGTGGCTCTTTTCCTTTGTTTTGTTGACACATGCTGTATTAACGTTGATTGATTTTGTAATGTAGACTCATTCTTGCATTTCTGGTATAAATTCCATTTGATCATGGGTTGTAACTCTTAATAGGCTAATAGATTTTGTTTGCTAGTGTTGTGTTGGAGGATTTTTGCATCTATTTATAAGTACAAATTCTTAATGAAATGCTTAGAAAATTATGGCCAAAAAATACCATCATCACTATCCTTTTCCAAATTCTTTCATCACTGTTAACAGTAACTCACTACCTCCTAAGCAATGACTTCCTCTTTTCCCTTCCTTTCATGTAAGTGGTACCATATAGTATTTGTTCTTTTCTGACTGAATTATTTCACTCAGCAAAACATGTATCAGCCACTTTGCCTGGCTTCTATAACGGATGATCAGAGTTCAACTAGAAGAAGACAGAAGAGGAAAAAAAGAGTAATCTGATACAATTTGATGAATTTGACCTATACCTATGGATGCAGTAGCTCAAAAGAGGGAACAAATCTTTACAGCAAGGATCATCACCACCCCAGGGATGGGCACCTTGGATATCGGCTACCCAAAGTGAGGGGACTACAAAGGCAAGAAGTGACTAGCTTACAAGCTTTCAAGAAGGAACCTAGATCCAGAGGGCATGGAGGAAGGTAGAATCTCCACTGAGTAGTATCCAGTCTGATGGGCAACTTGGACATTGGCTACCCAAAGTGAGGGGGCTACAAAGGCAAGAAGTGACTGGCTTACAAGCTTTCAAGAGGGAACCTAGATCTAGAGGGCATGGAGGAAGGTAGAATTGCCACTGAGTCATGTCCAATCTGTCTTAGCGGGGCTGATGAAAGGAAATGCGGATAGGTCTCTTGTGATATGAGGACTGCTTGTTAGGGTTGGAAATATAAAGGTACACGTTTTGTAGCAAGGAGGGAAGTGATTAACTTTGCAGTCTAGGAGTGGAGGTCCCTGTAACCATCAAGGGAGAAGAGCGGAGAACGGGACCCTACCCAGAGAAACAGTGATGCCAGAGATTGAGATAGAGACGATGATGTGGAGAGATGGAGCGGCTGGGGCCTTTAGACCCAGAGAGGGAGAGGGGCTGTGTTCTGATGACTGGGGAGGGGCAGGGGGAGAGCAAGCCTGTAGGGTATACCCTTTGGTTGGTTGATGATGCATGGAGGGGATTGTAACCAAGGCAATGTAACGATATATGATAGCATGAATGTAAAGCTTATGTTCTTCCATGTAAACTATCACGTAATTCACAGTAAAAACATTAAAAAACAAACAAACATGTATCAGGACTTTAGTTACCTTTATGACTGTATAGTATTGTATGCATCTGCCACATTTTGTTAATGTGTCCATCTATTGATGGACATTTAGGTTATTTCCTCTTTCAAGCTAATGTGAAACTGCTGCGAGGTTTTTGTGCGCAGAGCTTACTGGGTGATAAAGTTCTTAACAACAAGTCAGAAGGAGTCCTGATGTGGTGCTGTGGGTTAATGCTCAGGACTGCAAAGTCAGCAGTTCAAGCTCATCAGCTGCTCCTCTGATAACCTATACAGGGTCGCTATGGGTCAGAATTGACTTGAAGGCACTTAACCACCACAACAACAGCATTTAACTTTTTAAGGATCTGCCAAACTTTTTCACAGCCATTTTGCTCTGGTAGTGCAGTGGTTACGAATTGGGCTGCAACCTCAAGTTCAGCAATTCGAAACTACCAGCTGTTCCGTGGGAGAAAGATGAGGCTTTTGGCTCCTATAAGATTTATGGCCGTGGAAACCCTGTACAGGGTCGCTGTGAGTCGGAACCGACTCCACAGCACATCACCACCATCACCACCACCACCATTTTCCTTTCCCACCTGCAGTAGATGAAAGTTCCATTTTCTTTATATCCTAGTAATATTTCTGATTATAACCATTCTATTAGAGGTGAAGTGGTATATCATTGTAGTTTTGATTTGTGCCTCTCTCATTGTGGTTCAGTGATAAAATTCTTGCCATGTATGTGTGAGACATGGATTTGATTCCTGGCTAGTGTACCTCATGTGCAGCTGCCACTTATCTGTCAGTGGTGGCTTGTGTGTACCTATGATGTTGATCAGATTTAAGTAGAGCTTCCAGAATATGACAGACTAGGAAGAAAAGCTTGATGACATACTTTTGAAAATCAGCCAATGAAAACCCTGTAGAGCATAATAGTCAGTTGATTGCTGACCAATCAGCTGATCATGGGGATGATGCTAGATTGTGCAGTGCTTCATTCTTTTTTTCATGAGTCATAATGGATCAGTCACTGTGAGTTAGTGGCCAACTACAGGACAGTTGACAACAACAACCATGACTAATGGTATTGAGTATCTTTTCATGTCATAGTTGACCATTCGTATATAAACTTTGGTGAAATGTCTGTTCATGCTCTTCTCCAATTTTTGATCAGACTTTTTTTTAGTGTTGTTCAGTTGTAGGTATTCCTTATATATTCTGAATATTAAATCCTGATAATGATCCCCCAAATTTTCTTCCATTCTGTTTGTTGGTTTTCTTTTTTACGTTGTTGCTAAAGTCCTTTGAAATGAAACACTTAAGGTTTTTGGTGTAATGTAGTTGAATCTGTTTTGTCTTTTGCTGCTTGTGCTTTTGATATCCTATCTAAGGATCCAAACCCAAGTCCTGAAATATTACCCCTATGTTTTTTCCTTAGAGTTTTGTTTTTTACAGTTTTGATCTCACATTTTAAAGTTCTTAATTCATTTCAAATTAATTTTTACTTACAAAAGGGCTCCAAAAAGTTCATGGACAAATGGAAGTAAAAGATAATTCTTGTATGGTGTGAGGTGTGGATCCAGCTTCATTCTTTTGCATGTAGAAATTCAGTTGTCCTAGCATCATCAATTTTTAGAGAGATCCTTTCTCTCCATTGGATGAATTTAGCACCATGGTCAAAAATCTGTTCTGTACAGACAGGGGTTTATTCTTAGACTCTAAATTCTAATTCATTCATTGGCTTGTATTTATATTGTTAGACCAGTACCAGATTGTTTTGATTATTGTAGTAGTATAATATGTTTGAAGTCAAGAAGTGAATTCTTGTACTCCCCCGCCCCAAGATTTCTTTGGCTGTTTGATGTTTAAAGAAACATTTGGATTGAAATTAGTTTACTCTTGTTGTTTCCTTCACTATTGAAATATAGGGCTGCAATGGTTTGCTAGGAACTTTTAGTTATATTCCCTTATTTAATCCTCCAAAAAATTCTAAGAGGTAGGCATAATTATCTTTGTTTTATGTCTGAGGGAATAGGAGATTAAATAATCCCCAAATCATGTAGTTTACAAATTAAGGAATACAATTCAAATTAGAACCTGTGCCTGTCTCCATTTCATTTGCCCAAATAAGGGTCTTTGTTAATACGGGGTAGCATTAACTTTGAAAAGGTTGTTATTATTATTTGCTGTTGAATCCGCTCCAGCTCATGGCAACCATATGTATACCAGAATGAAACGTTGCCTAATTCTATTCTGTTTTCCTGATTATTGGTATGTTTGAGTTTGTTCATGTTGCTATTGTGTCAGCCCATCTAATTGAGAGGGTCCTGTTCCTCCTTTTTTGCTGACCCTCCACTGTACCAAACATGATGTTCTTCTCTGATGATCTATCCAGAGTAAGCAAACCGTCTTCACGTCTGTGGAGCTTTCTGATTGTATTTATTTGAAGACTGGTTTGTTTGATCTTCTGACATCTCTCAGTATATTCAGTATACATTGCCAAGCATAATGTCCTATTACCATGTCCAAAGTACTTGAGATGAAGTCTCATCTCCTTGCTTCTACTAGTGCAATTATTACCACAGTCAATTTCAAAGCATTTCAATTGCCCCAAAAGGAAACTCTCTATCCTTTTGTTCTCACTCTGCATTTCCCTCCAAGCCCCAAGGCCTAATCTTTTTTTTTTTTTTTGTCTCTAAAAATATACCTATCTTGGACATCTCATATAAATGGAATTGTACACTATAGAGCCTCAGTGCCACAGTAGTTAAGCTTTTGGCTATTAACAAAGGTTGGCTCATTGTATTGTGGCTTTGATTTGCATATTCCTGATGGTTGGTGATGATATATGAGGGTTTCAGTTTTCTACATTCTTGCCAGCACATTTTAGTGTTTTCAGTTTTAATTATAACCACCTTAATGAGTGTAAAGTATTAGCTCATTGTATTGTGGTATTTGATTTGCATATTCCTGATAAGTTGGTGATGTTGATTATTTTTTCATGTGCTTGTTGACTGTATATTTCCTTTGAAAGAGTTCATTTCCTTTGCCCATTTAAAAGTGGGATTGGATTCCTTTTTATTATTGAGTTTTATATGTTTATATTCAAAATTTATATAGTCTACCTACAAGCCCTTTACCAGAAAATGTTTTGCAAGTTGCATTCACACATTCTGTAGGTTGCATTTTTCCTTTTCTCTTTTGATAGTAATTTCTTTAAATTGTTGTTGTTAAGTGCTGTGGAGTCAGTTCCAACTTGTTACTACTCTATGTAGGGTTTCTGAGGAGCGACTGGTGGATTTGAACGATCAACTTTGCGGTAGTTGGCAGTCCAGTGCATAGTATACAGCACTACACAACTTGCACAATCACTTTTAATTTTATTTTTTTAAATATAGAAATAATTTCAGTACTTCAAATGGAGATAAATAGGAACTGAGTTATCTTTTGCTTTGGTCAGGTCCTATTTCTTTTTCATATATCTCATTTACTTTCCTTGGAATTGTTTAGTACAGTCCCATAATCTGCTGCTCACTGTTTTTCCTTCATGTATGGAGCAGTGATGGAGTAGGGGAGAATGGGAGGTCATTTGGAACTTGTGAAATTAACCTGTATTGGTTGAAGAGAGGATAGAGAAAGACTTTAAAACAACTGTTAACATCATTTCAGAAATGCAGAGCCAACTCTTAACTACTGTACTAGTACTACTTTGTTATTGTTGTTGTTAAGTACCATCGAGTAGGTCCTGACTCATAGTGACCCTGTATAGGATTTACAAAGAGCAGCTGATGGGTTTGAACTCCTGACCTTGTGGCTCAGTGCATTATCCTGCAGCACTACACCAGGACTCCACTAGTACTTGTATTGTTGTTAAGTTCTGTCTTGTCAGTTCTGACCCATAGCGACCCTATATAGGGTTTCTGAGAAGTGGCTAGTGATCTTGAACCACTGACCTTATGGTTCAAAGTGACTTTACAGTCCAGCACATTAACCCAAAGCACCACAGCAGAACAGGCTCCTTTATAATGAATATTGCTGCGGTGGTGGTGGTGGTGGTTGTGTGCCATTGAGTCCATTCTGAATCATAACAACCCTGTATAGGGTTTCCAGGGTTATAAATCTTTACAGGAACAGAAAGCCTCTTTTGTCTCTCGTGGAGCAGCTGGTGAATTTGAACTGCTGAACTTGCTGTTAGCAACCCAACACAGAGCCCAATATGCCACCAGAGCTCTTTGAATATAGGTGTATGAATATTAAAATTTAAAATATATTTTGCTGGTGTTCTTTGAAATTCTTGCATCTGTGGATTGATGTCTTGCTTTTTTTTGGGGGGGTGGAATTCTTGACTTTATTAAGTCTTCAAAATTTCCTTCTAGGGCATTCTCTTTCGCTGCTTGTCTAGAACATGAATACATGTATTTTCCCTCAATTCTTGGATGATCTGTTCTTTTTTTGTAACTTTCTGTGATGCATGCACACATAGAGGGGGAATTAGTTTGAGCCCTGGTAGTGTAGTGGTTTACATATTGGGTTGTTAAACTGCAAGGTCAACAGTTTTGAGTCCACCTGGAACTCAGCAGGAGAAAGATGAAGGTTTCTGCTCCCGATCGGAAACCCTAAACAGGGTCACTATGAGTCAGAACTGACTCAGTGGCACATCACCACCACTATCGAGTTCACTGAATCTTAATGCTAAATGTTTCCAGTCTACTAGTGGATCCATCTAAGGAATTTTTTATTGCTGATCATATTTTTTATTCCTGTATTTCTACTTAGCTCTTAACACTTTCCATATCTCTGTTAAGATTCCCCACCTTCTTATACAAGTTGTCTACTTTTTCTAATAATCCTTTAACATATTAATAATGTTGTTATGTGCCATTGAGTCAGTTCCGACTCATAGTGACCCTGTATAGGGTTTCTGAGGCTTTAAATATTCACTAGAGCAGAAAACCTCATCTCTCTCCTGCAGAGTGGCTGGTGGGCTTGAACCTCAGACCTTGTGATTCGCAGTACAGTGCTTATCATAGGAAGCCACCATGCTCCCATATTGTTGTTAAGTGCCTTTCAGTCGGTTCTTACACATAGCAACCTTGTAGAGTGTTTCTAAGGCATGACTGGTGAGTTTGAATCGACAATCTTGTAGTTCAAACCAGCCTTGTGGTCCAGTGCTTTTCCTACAGCGCTACACCAGTGCATAGTGATTTTATTTTTTTGTTTCTATTGTGAGTTGAGTGATAGCTTACATGGGAGAGCATCAGGTTTATACTCATCCTATCGTATTTCATTTCATTGCAATGATTATAATCCCCTCCATGCATCATCATTCAACAGTATTTGCTTCTATTGCATATGTTTTTTTTGGGGGGTGGGGGTAGGGTTGGGGGGTGATGCACACCAAAACACTCAGGAATATACAATTAATCAAAGAACCATAGTGCATACCCTGTAAGCTTGCCACCTGGCCACCAACATACAGCCCCTCTCCCTCCATGAGTCTAGAGTCCCCAGACGCTCCATCTCTCCACGTCATCATCTCTGTCTCCATCTCTGACATTGCTGCTTCTCTGAATAGGGTCCCATACTCTGCTCCTAACTGTTGTCCCTTTATGGTCCCAGGGTCCTCTGCTCCTGGACTGCAAGATCAACCGCTTAACTCTTTTAGTTACAAAACATCCAAAACGTCTACCTTTACATTTGCAACAATTGCAATCAGTTCTGATAACAATTACTCACTATTGAACCACAGAGTCTTATCCCCATCTCCTTTCAGCAACCCTGTCTAGACAGGTTGAAAACCACTCAGTGCAGATTCTACCTTCCCCACGCCCTCTGAAACTAAACTCCCTCTTGAAAACTTGTAAGCCAGTCACTTTGTGCCATTTTAGTTCCCCCATTTTAGGTAGTCAGTGTCTAAGTTGCTCATCCCTGTCAACCAGAGGGGGTGGGAATGATTCTTGCTGTGAAGATTCCTTCCCTGTTTTAAGCTATTACTTCCATAAATATAGGTCAAGTTCACCAAATTGTAGCAGATTACATTTTTTTCCTCTTCTTTCTTCCTCTAGTTGAGTTCTGTCATCCAACCATTGAAGCTAGGTTGAATGGGTACTATCTACCAGTTTGGGTGTTCTTGTGCATCTCCCCTCACTTCTTATCAGCTGGACGCTTCACTATCCGCTGTAGTCCTCTGTGGCTATGTCCCTGTCCATGGGCTCAGGAGCCTCCCAGTTCTCACTATACTGCTGGCCAACCAGATCTCACGCCAGGTTGATAGGAGGCTATTGAAGGCATAGTTATTTTTAAATTCCCTTCTGATAGTTTTAACTCCTGAGTCATCTTTCTTTTTAAATTGTGGTGAAAATAAATACATTAAAACATTCTCTAGTACATCAACCTCTACGTTTCTATTTCAGTGACATTGGTTACAGGTTTCATGTTGTGCCACCATGATCATTACCATTTTTCAGAATACTCTCTTACCATTAACATAAGCTCAATATGCTTCCCAACTCTTGTTGATGTTGTTAAGTGCCATTGAGTTGGTTCTGACTTATAGCGACTCTGAGTAGAGTTTCTGAGGAGCAGGTGGTGAGTTTGAACTGCCAGCCTTTCTGCTCTCGTCAAGATTTACAGTCTTGGAAACCCTATCTAGAATAGCTGTGAATCAGAATTGCCTGGATGGCAGTGGGTTTTAGTGGCTAATTATGTTGAGCATCTTACATGTTCTGTTGGCCATGTGAATGTTATCCTCTTTGGTGAACTGTCTATTCAAGTCCTTTGTCAAGTTTTTGATTGTATTGTCAGGTGGTAAAATTTTTATATATGAGATGTTTTCAAAAAGTTCTTGGGAATAATGGAAGGACATGATAGTGGAATTTTTCCATGAACTTTTTGAAGCCCTCTCATATATTTTTAATGTGAGGTCCTTTATCTGGTACACAGATACCAAAATTTTCCCTTATAGCTAGTCTGTTCAACAACAGCTTTGCTGTTGTTGTTAATTCCGTGTCATAGAATCAGTTCCAACCCATAGTGACCCTATGTAGGGTTTCTGAGGAGCATCTGGTGAGCTTGAACTCCTGACCTTGCAGTTCAAACCAACTTTGTAGTCCAGCACATTAACCCATAATATCACACCAGGACTTGCACTTTGATGATAGTTGAGTTTTATTGATTACTTTATCTCATGACAGTACATGTTTTCCTTGCTTTTCTGTGTATCCTACAATTTTGTACTGAGTGTCAGATACATGTGTAGAGTACAGTAGTGGTTGAGATAAATAATATTTGTATTTGTAAATGGGTCCTCTTCATGGAATAGATAGAGAGTCCTGGGCCCAAGGCAATTTTTTACCCTTCTCCCAAAGGATTTTTGCTTACCCTTTTTTTTTCAGTAACAGTAAATCTTTGCCTGTGTCCTGGGAGAGTTTGCTGAACCTCCCTAGAGATAGAAGAATTTTGGTTCTGTGCTTGCCCCAGAAGCAGTGGATCTTTGCCAGAGGGCCCTGTGGTTGGGAAGTTTTGCTACCCTTATCTCAGCAGCTTAAGTTTTTATCTCTGTAAGATCCATGAAAGGTGACAGGCCTTTGTCTTCTTTGGCAGAGTGTACCATTAATATTTTTTAGTAGAGATCTTCCTGCATCATTCAAAGATCTTAATGAGTATTTAAAATATACATATGAGGTAGTGTCAAAAATTCATGGAGAAATGGAATTGAAAGATAGTGTAATTTTCCCACAAAGTTTTGGAAGCCCAATATTTCATTTTTATGGATTTTTGTAAAATCCACTAGACATTGTCTGATCTAACAACTGTTTCTCTTTGCAACACTCATAATTTGAAAATCAGAAAGGTTCAGATTTTAAAAAGTCTTATTTTAAAAGCGTGTTCTATTTATATTACTTTCTATATTAAAAGTGAACTTTGGTTTTTGGATTCCATTGACCCTGTTTTTTTTTAAACTTCTTCCATTTCAGAATTCAATACGGCATAATCTGTCACTGAACAAGTGCTTCCTTAAAGTGCCTCGATCCAAGGATGACCCTGGAAAGGTAGGACTCATTTAAAATAAGTGAAATAATAGGATTATTCAGTATGTTTGTGTTAAGTTGCATTCTGAGTCATATTTATTACACAAAGGGGGTTTTAAAAAGTTTATGAAAAATGGAATTAAAGGATAATAGAATTTTTCCATGATATTTTTGAAACTCTATTATGCAGGAAGAATACATTGTGAAAAAAAACAAGTACCCTCCATACCCCAAGGAGTCCTAGTGACATGACAATTATACTGTCAGCTACTAACTAAAAGGTTGGTGGTTAGCAACTACCAGTGGGTCTTTGGGAGAGACCGGTGATCTACTCCCATAAAAATTACACCTTAGAAAACCTCATGGGGCAATTTACTCTGTCTCTTGGAGCTGCTGTGAGTCGAAACTAGACTTGATGGTATCCAACAACATGTTTGTACCCCAACCTCTCTTAGTTGGTATGCCTCAAAGTCCAGCAAATCGGGAAAACTTCCTTTATAAACAGTAGGAAGCTAAAATGTAAAGGACTGCTGGCACTCTATTGTAGTTTGGTATTTCTACTTTAATCTCTGCTTTGGTTGCTTTTTAAGAGTTATATATTACATTAAATTTAGTGTCTGAATTGCTTGTTAGGAGCCATGATTTAGTAATTAATTATTACAAATAAGGAATGGTTCTTTTTACAGTTGACAAATGGGAGTTATTGTTATGCTGAAATTAAATTATTACCCTGTTTTCTTGTTGCTCTTTTTCCTCTTCTATATGTCTTTTGTTTTCATTTCATTTTGAGTATTTTACTTACAGACACTTATTTTTATTTTCCCTTTGTTTCAATAGCTTTGTCAGTTGCAATGTGTTCTGAACTTGGGCACCAGTCGCTTGGGTTGTAAGGTACAGAGTATTTGATTGGACCTTATTGGTGTCAAGATAAGTTACTAGACTAAGCTTTAAGACAGTGTATTGTTTCAAAGGTTGTTCTTGATGCGATGGTTAGGCTTCTTGTGTTCTTTAGGCTAACAGTTCTTGGAAGAAACTAAAATGTATGGTGGGTCATGTTAGC
>NW_006408544.1:1262168-1270719 GCF_000296735.1 Chrysochloris asiatica | reverse complement strand
TTGTTGTATAACATACATTTTTACTTTATGTTTCTTGGATCTACCTTTCTAGCTTTATTTCATCTCATTCAAAATCCCTTATGAGGAACTACTTGTCGTTTCCTAAACATGCTTTTTATATCATCTTCTCTTATTGCACAAATTCCCGTCCTCTACTTGACTGGCCTATTCTTTGTCTTTCAAGATTGAGCTGCAACATTACTTCTCTGAAGCTCTTTTGCTTACCCTCATACTTCAGCTGAGTTTGTTGTTCCCTCCTTTGAGTTCCAATGTTACTCTACTTTGTAGTTACTGCCTTCATTATAATAACTTACTGACTGGTCTATTTTTACTTGTTCCTTGCAGTTTATAGTAACTTTGACATAGTGGTTGGTGATCTTTTTAAGTAATGTTAATCCGATTGTATGCTCATTAAGTATGCTACTTAAATCTCTTCATTTATTATCCACTGCTCTTAGGTTAAAGCTTAAATTTCTTTGCATGACTAAATTGCAGCAGTAGCTGTGCCTGTCTTAATTTTTTAGGCTGACCCTTTTCCCCTCTTTATAACAATACTTGACTTTCTTAGTTTTTGAAACTCACTGTACCTTGCTTACTTCTGAAACACTTTCTATCTGCATTTCTTATAATTCCTACTCATCCTAAAGGTTGTCCTAGTTTCAGGACCCCTTCCTTAGAGATACCATCTTTATCTTTAGACTATATTGGATCATTGAATTACAATTTTTTTCATCTTTTCTTTATACTGCTTCTTTAGATTAACAGCATTTATAAAGGTTGGGACCATATATATCTTGTTCGCTGTTTACCTCAAGTTGTTTGCACAGGGAATGGTGGTACTGAGGATATCCACAGATATTGAATAGGTGAATATATTGTGTCCTCTTTTAGACTGTTCCTTTAAGTAAGAGTTACTTATTTCTATCTTTGTAAAGCAGGCATTTTTGAGTAATGAACATTTTATAGCACCTTTCATGATCTGCCTGGAATTCCTGGGTGTTATGTGTGTGGCTGCTAACCCAAAGGTTGCAGGTAGGAGTTCACCCAGAGGTGCCTCAGAACAAAGACCTTGTGATCTACTTCTGAAAAAGTAGCCATTGAAAACTCTGAGGAGTCCAGTTCTACTCTGACAAACATGGGGCCACCATGAGTCAGAATCAGTTTGATGGCAACTAGTTTTTTACTGGTTATGATCTACTCTACAAAGTTGACATTCAATAAGACTGAATAGACTATTATAATGATCTTTTTATTTGACCCAATTTATTGACCATGTTCATAATTTTAAGGTTGTGAATAGAAATTTATTTCTCATTTCTATTTTAAATGTAGGCTTACTATTTTTATTTTACCTTTTTAACTTATTATGAATTGAACAAAGGTTTACAGACAAGATCATAAGCTTTACATTCAGCAAATTCTACTTTTTGCTTCATCTCAATGATTTTAATCCCCTCCCTGCACCAACTTTGTTCTTCTTTTTAAGCAGAACTTTGCTTATCCGAGGTCTCTGTCCTTTACATATAAAATTTGTGTTTGTATTTTCCACCTTTTTAAAGAATGTTGTTGGAATCTGATTGGGATTGTATTATATCTGTAGATGATTGTGGGTAGTGCTGACATTTTCACAGTGTTAAGCCTTCTATCCATGAGCATGGTACATTCTTCCATTTTTGTAATTCTCTTGGTTTCTTTAGTTTTCTTTGTTACAGGTATTTGCTTCTCTGGTTAGGTTTATTCCTATGTATTTTATCCTTTGGTGGCAATTGTAAACGGTATTCTTTTCCTAGTTTCCTCTTCAGAGTTGTTTTTATCAGTATAGAGGAATCCAACTAATTTTTGTATACTGATCTTGTACCTTGCCACTTTGCTGAATCTTCCAATGAGTTCCAATAATTTTCTTGCTGAATCTGGATTATTTTCTTTGTATGGGACCATATCATCTGCAAATAGGGAGTGTTTTACTTCCTCTTTGCCAATTTGGATGCCTTTAATTTCCCTTTTGTCCCTTAGCTCTGGCTCAGACGCCCAACACATACTGAATAGGAGTGGTGATATCAAGCATCTTTGTCTGGTTCCTATTTGCAAAGGGAATACTTTGGTTTCATATATATGCTCTTAATTAAGTTGAGGAATTTCCCTTCAACTCTTTTTTTTTTTTTTTAGTGATTAAAAAACTTTTTTTTTCATCAAGAATGAGTGTTCGGCTTTATCAGTTAACTTTTCTACATCAATTGGTACAATAATAGCTTTTTTTTTTAATGTGGATTACATAATTCTGCTAATATTGAACCATCCTTGCATCCCTGGTATGAATCTCACTTGGTCCTGATGTACTGTTTTTTACATGTGTTGTTAAATTCTGTTGACTAGGATTTTGTTGAGAATTTTTACGTCTATGTTCATGAGGGATATTGGTCTATAATTTTCTTTTTTAGCGATGTTATTTCCTAGTTTTCATATGAAGGTTATGATTGCTTCATAAAATGTATTTGGGAGTTTTCTATCCTTTTCTGTGTTTTGGAATAGTCTTAGTAAAATTGGTGTCCGCTCCTCTATGAATGTTTAATAAAATTTACCAGTAAAGGCATCTGAGCCTGGACGTTTTTTTGGTTGGGAGATTTTTAAAGACCTGATCAATTTTTTCTTTTGTTATAGGTCTGTTCAAGTTTTCTACTTCACTTTCTGTTACTTTAGGTTGTGTTTTTCTAAAACTCCATCTATTTCTTCTAGATTTTCAAATTCTTCAGGGTACGAGCCCTCATGTTGTTGTTGTTGTTGTGAAGTGCCATCGAGTCGGTTCCAACCCATAGGGACCCTGTATAGGGACCCTGTATAGGGATTCCGAGGAGCAGCTGGTGAGCTTGAACTGCCGACCTTGCAGTTCAAACGGCTTTGCAGTCATAGTATTCTATTACCTTTTTATTTCTATTATTTACATTTTTATTTCTGTTGATTTTGTTGTGTCATCACCGATATGGTTTCTTAAGTATGTTGTTTTTGTCTTCTCCCTCTTCTTAGATTTTTCAACTTCTTGCCTGTTGATTCTTTATATTGATTTTCTGGTTTCTCATATACTTATTTCTGCTTTAATCTTTATTATTTCTTTTCTTCTTGTGATTGTAGGCTTACTTTGCTCATCTTTTTTTAATTGTTGGAGGTGTTGTGTTAGTGTATTGATTTTGGGTGTTCTTTTTTGGATGTGTGCCTTTTTTGCTATAAATTGCCCTCTAAGCACTGCTTTTGTTGTATCCCAAAGGTTTACTGTGTTGTATTTTTATTCTTACTTGCTTCAAGAAATTTTTTTATTTCATTTTTTATTTTTTCTATTATCCAGTGACTTTTGAGCAGGATGTTATTTATTTTCCGTGTATTTGATTTTGTTTCATTGATTTTCCTATAGTTGATTTAAAATTTTATATATAGCATTGCCATTTGAAAAGATGGTGTGTAGTTTTTTGATACTCTTAAGTTTATTGAGACTTTCTTTGTGGCCTTAAATATATGGTCTGTTCTGGAGAATGTTTCATGTGCACTAGAAAAGAGTATGTATTGTGCTGTTATTGGGTTAAGTGCTCTGTATAAATCTATGAGGTCAAGTCGATTGTGTTGTTTAGTTCTTTTGTGTCTTTGTTGAATTTTTCTCTGGTTGTTCTGCCCTTGATAGTGGTGTATTAAAATCTCCTACTATTTTTGTGGAATTATATATTTCATTTCTTCAGTTTTATTGAAGTTTGATTTATGGATTTTGAGGCTCTTTCATTGTGAGCATGGATATTTATTATGGTTATGTCCTGTTGTTCAGTTGAGCCTTTTATCATTAGATAATGTCCTTCCTTGTGTCTTTTGCTGGTTTTGCCTTAAAGTCTACTTTTTCAGAGACCAGTATTGCCACTCCTGCTCCTTTTTGATTGCCATTAGCTTGATAAATTTTTTCTGTCCTTTAATTTTTAATCTGTGTTTGTCTTTGAGTCTATTGTGTTTCTCTTGTAGACAACATGTTGAAGAATCATCTTAACTTATACATTTTTGCTACTCTTTATTTCTTGCCTGGTGTGTTTAATCCACTGATGTTCAGTGTAATTATTGATAGGTAAGAATTTATTGCAGCCATTTTGCTGGGGTTTTGGGTGCTGCTGGTTTTTTTTTTTTGTTTGTTTGTTTTACATGTTCTTCCTGTGCTGAGTTAATTTTTTGTGTGTGTACTTTTTCTTTTTAATTTACTTCATAGTTTAAATGTCTACAAAATCTTCATGTATTTTCCTTTTCTTTATTTGGTATGAAGGAGTGTTATGTTTCTTTGAGGTTACCCTGTTGTAATTTGTTGATTTCTTCCCCAAATTAAAAGCCTGTTTTATCTTGAAATCTGCTTAACTTCCTCATCATTTGATATTCTCTGACTATACTTTTTGCTTTCTAGTTGTCTGCATTATAGATTGATAGCCTTTGGTTCCCTATCTTCAGTCTTGTAGTTTGTAATACTCCCATGTCTGGATTGAATTCTGGGTGGTGCTGCCGTGTCTGTGGTTGTTGTCTACTGTTGTTGGCTCTCAGTCCAAAGAGCTCCTTTTAGTGTTTTTTTGTTTGTTTGTTTTGTTTTTGTAAAATTGGCTTGCTTTTTACAAATTCCTTTAATTTCAGTTTATCTGGAAAAGTTCTGATTTTGCTGTTGTATTTGAGGGACAGTTTTGCTGGATATATGATTCTTGGTTTGCAGTTGTTTCAGTGTTTTATATATGCCTCATTGCCTTTTTGCTTTGCATGGTTTCTGCTGAGTTAGAACTTAATGGTTTTCCTTTGTAGGTAACATTTCGTTTTTCTTGATCTGTTTATAAAATTGTTTCCAAGTCTTTGATTTTGGAGAGTTTGATTATGATATGACATGGTGATTTTCTTTTGGGGGGTGTCTAACCTTTTTTTGGGGGGTTCATTCAGCTTCGCAAATACCTATCAACTTACCTTTTGTGTTTTTGGAAATTTTTCTTCCAGCAGGTTTTCAACTATCAATTCTGTGATATCTCTTTCTGTTTTAGAATTGCAGTCAACCTTAGGTTAGTCCTCTTCATGTTGTTCCATAGGAATCTTAGACTTTCTTCAGATTTTTTCATTCTTTTATCTGATTTTACTTCTGTCATACTAGTATTGAGGAATGTATCTTTAAGCTGGCAGATTCTGGCTTCCATTGATTCCATTCTACTAGTTTGCCCTTTTGGTGTATTGTCCATTTCTGATAGCTTAGTATTGATGGATTTCTGTTTGCAGGTTTTGTATTGCCTCCAATACTGTGTGTATGTTTTGCTTGATGATTCCCCTAGGACTTTTCTCAATTCTTCCTTGTTTTCTTGACCTTTCTGTAAAACGTTTGGATGTATCTCAGTATCATCCTCCTGAATTCTTTTTCTTTTTCCACGTAATTTCAGTGCCTCTTCTTCTTCAAAAGCATTTTCTAGTTCTTCCTCTTAGTTGTTTGTTTGAGCTACTTTATCTATTCATGTGAACAGAAATTGCTTTCAAGGCATTGTGGTAGTTTTTTTTTTTTTTGTATAAGTTGATGAATGTATGTTTGTGTATTCTTAGGCACTCACTATTTGACTCCTGTGGGTGTGATCAGAAGATGAGCGTCTCTGTTCACTGTTCATACAGTTCTATCTGAGTGGGTTAATCAGATGTTCGTTGTATTCACTGCTCTGGTGTGCAACAGTTGATATTAGCTCTTGCCCAATTCATGAGATTATAAAGGGTATGGCTGTGTCTTAGTTGTATGACTGCATTTGCTGCCTCATGTCATGTGTTGCAAAGAAGAAGGAAAACAAACAAAAAAGAAACAGTTCACACAAAGGAGAGTAACCTCTGCTACCTACTGGACTCTTGCCTACATCACGCATCCCTTCAACTCCTCTCCTAGTGAGAACCAGTGTTGACTTTGCAGATTTGGATCAGAGCCTGCCTTAGTGGGGTTATTGTATATAGCTCTTCCTTGGGGCTCACAATGTCCAACCTCCTGGAAAGTGCAAGATTCCCTGAAGTTGTATAACCTAATGTGGTGGTTGGAACTGAGGTTGCCTTTGCAAGGCCAGACTGAATCAGGCTTTTTTTTTTTTGCCCCCCAATTAGACCTTTTTATATTTAGGTACTTAAAATATTTTCTTAGGGCAGTGAGTATAGATGTAATCATGTTTTAAAATGTTCCTAAAAGGCTTTAGTAGTAAATTTATTAGAGTTGATTTGGGATTTCTGGTTTGATGCTGTAGGATAAGCTCTGGAGTGCAAATCACAAAGTTGGCAATTCAAAACCACTGTTTGTTTCTTGAAACCCTAAAATGGTTGCTGTGTGTCAGAATTAGTACGATGGCACTTAACAACAACAACAACAAATGAATGAATTACTGGAGTTTTGTAAATATTTAGTTCATATTTCATTATTAAATGAATTTGAAATAATCAGAAAAGTTTAAAACTAACATGCATGCTTAACTATATTGTGTATTAAATGTAATCAATTGGAGATCCCCATTTAAAAAAAAAAAAACAACTTGGTCTCTCAGGTACATTTTCTTTTAAGCAGAACTTAAAACTTTTCTCCATCGTTAATTAAGTAATATAACGGGATAGAACAGATGCAGAAAGCATATGTTACTCTTTGTAGCTTTTCCTTTTGAATCTGATTGTCTCAGTAATGTGCAACCAAAACAAAATGTAGAAATAAATAGAATGCTGAGGCTGATAAAAGTATTCAGCTTTTCTGTGCTCTTCCAAACACATTATTATTCTTGTTGACTTGGTAAAAAAATACGTTAATAAAATCCATTTTATCTTATAAAGTAAACTTACACTAATCGAGTCATTTTAATTTCCAGTCAAGGTCAACTTTACTCATGTTTTTATTGATTTGGTAATAAATAAATGTTGTAAATTTGATTTTATATAATTTATTTATAAGAAATCATTTTTAATTTTGGAATCAAAATTATATATATATATATATATATATATTTTTTTTTTTTTTTTTTTTTTTTTTTAAAGCAAACTCCAGTGAGTTATTGCCTAAAATAAAGTTTTCAAAGTCTCCTGTCTAGCCTGTTTTATTGATGAGGAAACTAAGGATAAAAGAGGAGAAGTGCATTGATTATACTTTTGCTTATAAGTTGCAGAAACCCCGTATAAACTAAGGAGGAAAATAGATTTCAGGAAGAATTGGAGCCAGGTTCTTAAATTGTGACACCAGGAATATCTCTTTCTGTTTCTTAGTTCTACTATCTTCTCAAGTGACTTCATTTCAGTCCATTTGTTAACAGAGATGCCTATCGGTATCTTTTGGTTTATATTCTCCCAACTTAGCAACCTTTAGCAGGAAGAGAGTATCTGCTCCCACTCATCTTCATCTCAGCCTAAATTACTTAAGAGCTACAGCAAAAATATAAGCATGAATGCTGAACAAGCAATTTACACTTGGTTTGCAGGTGCTTTTTCTACTATACCAATCTTTGATTCAAGGATGGCCAAAATATTAGTTAAGTTTTGGTACTTATAAATTGTTTTTTCTTTTTGTATTACAGTGTTTCCTGGCATTTGAGGAGCTTTTCCAAAACCATCCTCACCACAGTGGGAGAAAACCATTGAGCCAAGGTGGGGGTGGGAGTAGATTCTGGTCTTGGGTCGAGGCTGGACTTTAGTCCCTTAGGATTTTGCTAGGTACTGCTGTGACCCAGACAGGTCCAAGTGACAAAATTAGCCTGTCCAGATCATCTTCCCTGTTTTTTGTTTTTGTTTTTTTTTTTTTAAATGTTACAGCTTTCTGTTCAGTGCATTTTCAGAGTGGACGAAGACTAGCCTAAACTTGAACTATATTGTTGAATTACACATAATTTTATATGGCTGTTTTTTCCTGACTTAATTCTTTTAGAATTTTTAGACATCTTTGTCACAAAAGTCCTTAATACATCATGTTATTTCATGTACTTTGATGGTTTTAACTCCATTTTCAACTATTCCCTGAAACTAATTTCAAATAGTTGCATTAATGCTTTCTTTAAAAAGAAGCACAAACAAAGATGAAATTATATTTTGCATCCATGTCCTTTCTTTTTTCTTTTTGAACAGATTTAATTTTCCTCTTTCCTTGGTTGTACTCTATCATACTTTTCTGTTCATACTTCAGTCAATCTCTAGTTTTAAATTCTTTGATCTCCTCTCTGTTCATTAGTTTTGTTTTCTATGCTTTTGTCTGATTTCTTAGTCTTCAGCATTTCACACATGGTTCATAATTATCTTAAAAAAATGATCGTGAATACATTCATATTATGGAAAGACAGAAATGTCTGCTAAATTAAGTGCTAAAATATAGAGTCCTCTTTCTCTATTTGCAGCTTAATTTCCTTTTTCTTTTTCTCCCTTTTTTTTTAAGTTAATGTTTTATTGTGAATTATATGATAGTTTATATGTTTACATGAGAGAACTTTAGTATTACATTCATTCCATCGTATATCATTTCATTGCCATGGTTCCAGTCCCCTTCATGCATCATCAACCAACCAAAGGGTATATCCTAGAA
>NW_006408544.1:1235587-1261597 GCF_000296735.1 Chrysochloris asiatica | reverse complement strand
TCTTCTTTCTTCTCCTGGTTGAGCTCTGATCATCTAGTCATCTGGTCCAAGTCACGTGGGTACTATCTGCAAGTGTGGGTGTTCTTGTGCACTTGCCCTCTCTTCCCATCAGCCGGTAGCCCACTATCCAGTCGAGTTCTCCGTGGCCACCCCACTAACTGTGGGCCCAAGAGTCCCCAGGTCTCCTCACACTGCTTGCCAAGCAGATCCCCAACTGAGTCCACAGAAGCTCACCGAACATTGTAAGGCTTAGCTTGCCGCTTAATTGTTGCTTTTACCCCTCTTCCCCCTATCGGTGATGTGTGTGGTCACCAATCTAAGTGTGTATTTCCGTTGAATCTTAGTCTTGGAAAAGGGGGCTTGTGTTGAGAGGACCCGACCACTTGCATGGATGAATGCCAAACAAAACATATTTAAACCAAGTTGACACATAACTTTAATAATCATGGCCAATCAGTGGATGGCTGCAGAGAAGTTTAGTAATCCATTTGTCTTAGTCTTGGCAGGGTGCCGTTAAAAAAAAAAAATAAAGGTCCATTCAACACAGTGGGTTCCAAGACCCTCTTCTGGTCCCATTAAATTCCATGCAGAGAGTTTAGCTCAGAAGGCTAGGGAGACACTACTGTACTTCTTTCAATGCAGATTTGTGTGTTCTTCCAGCAGTTTGTGATACTTTAGTATTCTTTTCCAACACTATAACTCAAATGCATCAATTCTTCTACAGTCTTCCTTATTCATTGTCCAACTTTCACATGCATATAAGGCTGTTGAAAATACTATGGCTTGGGAAAGGCACACCTTAGTTCTCAAACTCATTCATGTCTTTGCTCTTGAACACTTTAAAGAGGTCTTGAGCAGCAGAATTGCCTAATGCCATTTGATTTCTTGCCTGCTATTTCCATGAGTGTTAATAGTGGATCCAAGCAAAATGAAGTTTTTGACAATTTCAAATTTTTTCCTCCATTTATCTTGATGTTATTTATTGGTCTGCAGCCCATACTGTAGGTTATGGTCTTTGCTCTTCATCAATAAGTGTTATAAGTCCTCTTCGCTTCTAGCAATCAAAGTTGTGTCATCTACATATATCAGGTTAATGAATCTTCCTTCAATACTAATGCCACGTTCTTCTTCATATATTTCAGCCTCTCAGATTATTTGCTTAGCATACACATTAAATAAGTAGGGTGGAAGAATACAACCCTGGTGTACACCTTTCCTAATTTTAAGCCGTTCAGTGTTCCCTTGTTCTGTTTGGATGACTGCCTTTTGGTCTGTGTACAGGTTCCTCTAAGACACACAACAACAATATATTGTTGCAATACTTTTTTACTTTGTCTTTCTTACAGAGATAGAATGACTGTAAATGTATTAGTTGTATAAAATATTATAATGTTGGATAACCATTGCGAAAAATTACACAGCAGCATAAATTGGCTTGGGAGTGTGACAGACATTTCTTTCTTTTCGTTTTTTGTTTTTTTTTTTAAATGAGTGAACAAAGTAGGCTTGTTGAGAAGGTGACATTATGAGCAAAAGATGGAATTATCAATGCAAGTGTCTTTTTGTCTCCCTTACCACAATTGATGATTAAAATCTTTTTCTTTTCTCATTTTTTTTCATGCTGGCGTTGTGTTTACTAATGGTCAACCCTTGATGAATGCCATTTGAAGGAGACTTATTTATTTTTCTGGTGTCAGCCCAAAGTTTGAGAAATAGCCAGTTGGATAATTTAACATGCTTTATTTTCCAGGTTGTTAGGTTTGGTAACATTCAGGATTATGCTCAAGTGTAGTTTGTTGTCCTTGTGTTTTATCTTTTTGACAACAACCCTCACTAGAAATATTTTAGCTATTATTATTTGCCTTTCATTTTCCTCTTCTTGTGTAAATTAGGTATCCTGTCAATGCTAAATATAAGGATAAATTTTTGGAGTTAGCCAGATTATTTGAATTTTTCAGGTATAACTCTCAGGTTTACTCTGCCTTATAGTGTTGCTACGTATCAGAATCAGCTCAATAGCAGTAGACTTCATTTTGATTTATGTGCATTAAATATGTGTGTGTGTGTACATTATTTATATGGACACCTTGTATGTGGAAAATATGGTACTTCATGTATATTTTCTGCTGGTAGTTCATGGTATTTTCAATATTCTTTTCCAACACCATCAATTCTTATATGGTCTTCTTTGTTCATTGTCCAACTTTCACATGCACATAAGGCAATTGGAAATACCACGGCTTGGGTCAGGCACACCTTAATTCTCAAACTGATATTTTTGCTCTTGAACAATTGAAAGAGGTTTATTAGCAGGGGATTTTGCCTAATGCAGTATGTCATTTGATTATTTGACTGATGCGTCCATGAGTTTTGATTGCGGATCCAAGCAAAGTGAAGTTCTTGGCAACTTAAATCCTTTTTTCCATTTATCATGATATTATTTAATGGTCTAGTTGTGAGGATTTTTGTTTTCTTTACATTGAGGTGCAATCCATACTGAAGGCTCTGGCCTTTGAGCTTCATCAATAAGTTTTTTAGATGTTTTCTGCCCTCTTCACTTGTATTATCTGCATGTTGCATGTTGTTAATGAGCCTCCCATCCTGATGTCACATTCTTAGTCATTAAATTAATCCAGTTTCTAAGATTATTTGCTTATTAGCGTAAAGATCAAACAATATGGTGAAAGAATACAGACTGTAGAAAAATTGATGCATTTGAGTTATGGTGTTAGATAAGAATTTTGAAAGTACCATGGGCTGCCAGAAGAGCAAACAAATCACCATTGAAAGAAGTACAGCTAGAATGCTCTGTAGAAGCCAGGATGCTGAGACTTGGTCTCTTATACTTTGGCCTTATTATCAGGACAGACCAGTCCATGTAGAAGTACATTTGTTGTTGTTGTTGTTAAGTGCCGTCGAGTCGGTTCCGACCCATAGCGACCCTGTACAGGGTTTCCGAGGGTGTAAATCTTTACGGGAGTAGAAAGCCTCATCTTTCTCCCGCGGAGCGGCTGGTAGTTTCGAACCGCTGACTTTAAGGTTCGCAGCCCGATTCGTAACCACTACGCTACCAGAGAAGTACATTATGCTTGGTAAATTGGAGGGTCAGCAAAAAAGAGGAAGACATGCTCAGTGAGATGGATTGGCATAGTGGCAGCAACAAAGGGCTCAAGAATAACAACATTGTGAAGATGATGCAGAACTGGGCGTTGTTCTGTCTGTTGTGCATAGGGTTGCTAGAGTTGGAGCAGACTCAGCGGCATCTAACAACAACATAAAACATATTTTATGTGAATTTCGTTAAATAATCAAAGGCCATTGCACCCAATTTAGATTTTGGCTATTTTCATCAAATCTAACTATATAAGCAATGGACCACAATGTTGGCAATTTAAATTAACCAGCCCCTCCTCAGAAACCCTTTACAGGATTTATTAGTTGGAACCAACTCAACCGCACTTAACAACAACAACAAATGTAAAGGTTAATATATTAATGACTTTCATTCTTTCAAGTCTTCTAAAGAACTCTTCTGTCAGTTTGTTGTACTGTGGTGGCTTGGGAGTTGCTGTGATTTTGGAAGCTATGCCACTGGTATTTTAAATACCGGCAGGTTCATCCATAGTGGACAGGTTTCAGATGAGGTTCCAGACGAAGACAGATTAGGAAGAAGGAGTGACAAACTACTTGCGAATATTTAGTCACTGAAAACCGTATGGTTACAGGGAAATACTGTCAGATATAGTGCTGGAAAATGAGCCTTCAGGATGTTGTTGTTGTTAGGTGCCATTTAGTCAGTACCTACTCATAATGACCTTATGCACAGGAGAACGAAACACTGTCCGATCCTGGGCCAACCTCACTGCTGTTGCCACGCTTGAGCCCATCATCGATGCTACCACTTGGCCAGTCCATCTTGTTGGGGGTCTTCCTCTGACCCTCCACCTTACCAAACATGATATCCTTCTCCAGCAACTGGTCCCTCCTGACAATATGTCCGAAGTATGAGAGACAAAGTTTGGTCATCTTGGCCTCCAAGGAGCACTCTGGCTGCACTTCTTCCAAAACGGATCTATTGGTTTTTTGGCAGCCCATGGCACTTTCAATATTCTCCTCCAACACTATAACTCAAAAGCATCAATTCTTCTACGGTCTTCCTTATTCACTGCCCAGCTTACACATGCATATGAGGTTATTGAAAATACCATGGATTGGGTCAGAATGGAAGGCACTAAAAATATGACTCGGGAAGAGCTGCCTTCTCAAAGTAGACTTGACCATGACGATGTGAATTGACTAAAGCTTGTGGGACCTTCATTTGCTGATTGGGCACAACTCAAAATGAAGACAAACAGCTGTAAACATTCATTAATAATTGGAACATGGAATATATGAAGTATGAATCTAGGAAAATTAGAAATTGTCAAAAATGAAATGGAACGTATAAACATCGATATCTTAGGCAATAATGAGCTGAAATGGACTGGTATTGGCCATTTTGAATATGACAACCACATGGTTTATTTACTATGCCGGGAATGACAAATTGAAGAGGAATGGTGTTGCAGTCATTATCAAAAAGAACATATCCAGATCAGTCATGAGGTACAACGCTGTCTGTGATAGGATAATATCCATATGCCTACAGGGCAGACCAGTTAATACCACTAGTATTCAAATTTACATACCAACCACTAAAGCCAGTGAAGATGAAATAGAAGAATTCTACCAACTTCTGCAATCTGAAATTGATCAAACATGCAATCAAGATGTATTGGTCATTACTGGTGATAGGAATGTAAAGTTTGGGAGCAAAGAGAAAGGATCAGTAGTTGGAAAATATGGCCCTGGTGATACAAATTATGCTGTAGATCGCATGATAGAATTAGAAAAAATCAATGATTTGTTCATTTCAAATACCTTCTTTAGACAACTTAAGAGACGACTATACACATGGACCTCGCTGGACAGAATACATAGAAATCAAATTGACTACATCTGCGGAAAGATACGTTGGAAAGGCTCCACATCATCAGTAAAAAGAGGGCCAAGGGCAGATTGTGGAACAGACCATCAATTGCTCATATGCAGATTCAAATTGAAGCCGAAGAAAATGAAAACAAATCCACGAGAGCCAAAATGTGACCTTGAATATATCCCACCTGATTTAGAGATCATCGGAAGCACAGATTTGATACATTAAAGATCAAAGACCAGAAGAGTTGTGGGATGACATCAAGAACATCATGTATGAAGAAAGCAAAAAAGTCATTAAGAAGACAAGAAAGAAGGAAAAGGTCAGAATGGATGCCAGAAGAGACACTGAAACTTGCTCTCCAGCGTAGAGATGCTAAAGCAAATGGAAGAAATGAAGAGGTACAAGAGTTGAACAGAAAATTTCAGCTTTTGAACCTAAGAGGTCAGCTCAAGAAGATAAAGTCAAATATTACAACAAAATGTGCAAGGATCTGGAGTCAGAATACCAAAAAGGAAGAACATAAACTTAGCATTTCTCAAGCTGGGGGAACTGAAGAAAAAATTCAATCCTTGGCTTTGGTTATTGAAGGATTCTCTGGGCAAATTATTGAATGATGCAGAAAACATCAACAGAAGATGGAAGGAATACACAGAGTCACTGTACTAAAAGGAAATGGTTTTCAAGAGGTAGCATCTGATCAAAAGTCAATGATACTGAAGGAGAAAGTCCAAGTTGCATTGAAGGAATTGACAAAGAACAAGGCACCAGGAATTGATGGTATGCAAATTGAAATCTTTCAAGACAGTGAGGCGGCACAGGAGGCACTCAATCATATCTGCCAAGAAATTTGGAAGACAACTGTCTGGCCGAATGATTGGAAGAGATCCATATTTGTGTCCATTCCAAAGAGAGGTGACCCAACAGAATGCGGAAATCATTGGACAATATCTTTGATATCCCATGCGAGTAAAGTTTTACTAAAGGTAATTCAGAAACGGCTGCAAGCATACATTGGCAGAGAACTTCTAGAGGTTCAAGCTGGATTCAGAAGAGGCTGTGGAACGAAGGATATCATTGCTGATGTCTGATGGATCTTCGCTGAAAGCAAAGAATACCAAAAAGATGTTTACCTGTGCTTTATGGACTACGCAAAGGCTTTCAGTTGTGTGGATCATGACAAGCTATGGACAACATTGCGAAGTATGAGTATTCCTGAACACTTAATTGTGCTCATGAGGAATCTACATGGACTAAGAGACAGTTGTGCAAAGAGAACATGGTTTCAGTAGTTATTTTCTACTATTCTGAAATACTGAAATAAAATGAAATACAGAAATACGAATCAGTGGCCTAGAGGGAGGATTCAGTAATGAAACCATTACTATCATTGCATAGTCCTTCAGTTTTTTTTTTGTTTTTTTTTCAAGATCATAAGTATATTTATTATTTTACTTCTGTGTTAGAAATTAAACTGTGAAAATCAGAAAAAGCATGCAACTTTATGAAGGTTATGGAGAAAGTGGCTTTTCCTATAGGGAGGGCAAAGACTACACTCACAAAGATCTTCAGTGGTGAGATCATTGATAAGCATCTGCCATATGGAATTAAACACACCAATGGGAAGTTTTAAAACAAAATTAATGGAGCATTGACTACCTCTGCCCTCTTAGCCAGAGAGTATGGATGAGAAGACATTAGAAGACGCCTAAAATCTCTACAAACACATAGCCTCTCTAACGTCAAGCCTATAAAATCAAGATACACAGCAATGTTGAAATTTGCTCTTGAGAGGAGATCACCATTTTACGATGTTTGAACACATTCTTTCTCCTGCTGGATAGCTTCCTTCGATGGGAGAGTGTTTTTTTCTTCAGTATGAGTTTTCTTCAGTTTTGACTTATCAAAACTTCTCTACTTCAGATAAATCTGGCTTATCACTCATTTTGCCTAAAGGCTTGAAGATCCGTTAAAGTCCAACCCTTGGACTGATATTGCCTCTGACTCTGGGCTAGGTACAGTCCTTCAGTTTTTTTTTTTTTTTTTTAACTTTGCCCAATGTGTAGCTCCATCTTTTAAGAAGGCAAAAAAGCATTTTGAAGAATATCATGTTAAAATTTTTTTTTTACAAAATTATTGTAAGCAGTGTAGCTTTTAATCCATAAAAACAAAGAGAAGAAGACTGACAGAGTAAGGTGGAGTTTATCATTACCAGTTAAATCAGAAGATGAACACAGACAGAAAAATTGTAAGACTCTTGACTCAAATTATGATGGATTAATATACTAAAAATCATGAACTATTGAGAGTTTATATAATACTTCTAAGAACAAAAATAATATGTGGTAATCTCTTTCTGCTTATTTAATATGAAGGACTTCATCATGCAGTATATTGTGATTAAAACTTGAATCATCTTGTTTTTCTAAAAGGATGTATGGCAGTATTCTTTCATCTTTTAAGTTTGTGCATCAAAATTTCCCGTAATCATTCCAGATTCATGGAAGCATGAGGTTTTATAAGAGAAAGAACAAAAGGGCTTGGGTATCAACTGCAAGTTTGGCAGTTGACACACATCTCCTTGCACTGTCCCTCAGGTGCTAGGTCAATGCCCATGGCTTAAGAGTTAACTTAAGGCCCCATACTCTACAAAGGCTTAAACCAAGAAGCCTATTTTTTTCTGGGAAAATTCTAATAACTCCCTTTTAGTAAATCCAATCACGTATAGGCTGAAGGCAGGCTTACAAGCTCTCTGTAATCATAATACTCAATATCCCCTATCATACATGTATGTCTATTTCACAATAACAGGCAGGAGAAACCAATATCCATAAGGCAGCCAAACACATAAACCTTCAAAAAACACTCAAGTCCAATCTTTCTTCTCTCTTGGACTTAACCCTTTCATATGCGTATGGCATTGGGCCTCTAGCAAGGTGGATTCTAGTCAGCCCTGGCCACAGATCAGCTATCTTTTTTGTCCAACATGACATGGACTCCAGGCAACTCCAAAGCTCCTCTCCCATCAGTTGAAACATTTTAGCCCGTTCCCCTTTGTTCTTTCTCTTATAAAACCTCATGCTTCCATGAATCTTGGAGCCATCACAGTGAATCCCACTCCTAATGCCAACTGCAAAGACCATGTGCAGGCTGTGTTTGACTTTCTCTGACTACAAAGAAAGTAATAATCAGAGGATCAAACTCATAATCAGCCCAAGGCCAATTGCTATGAACTGGAGGTCAGACATGTCTCCACCCTATATCAGTGCCTTTCAAATTAGTCAGGCTTGAGTACCAGCTTTAAAGAACGTATCTTTATTTCTCTTATTTCTCTAGGACCCCAATCTCTTGTTAGCCAAATGTCTTAGTCTAGGTTTTCTAGAGAAGCAAAACTAGTGAAACATCTGAGTATGTTTATTATCAAAGAAATGGCTTACAATTGCAGAGTCCCAGGTCCCCAGTAGAAGAGAACTCTCAACAGGCTTTTGAAGAAGAAATTGATAGTGCCTTACACCTTAACACAAGAACAAAGAATTAAGGGCCTAAATGTAGAAACAAACACCATAAAATTTTTGAAGAAAGTATAGCGATATGTCAAGACTATGGCCTTAGTGTTTTATGATGTTATTGTTGTTAGGTGCCATGGAGTTGGCACCAACTCAGAGAGACTCTGTGCACAACAGAACAAAATACCATCCAGTCCTGTGCTAACCCCACAATCATTGCTACACTTGAGCTCATTGTTGATGCCACTATACCAATCCATCATGTTAGGGGTCTTCCTCTTCTTTGACTACCCTCCGCTTTACAAGCATGGTGTCCTTCTGCAGGGTTTGGTCCCTCCTGATAATATGTCTGAACTGTGAGAGATGAAGTCTGGCCATTCTGGCTTCTAAGGAACAGTCTGGCTGTACTTTTTCAACACAAATTTGTTTCTTTTTTGGCAGTCCAATTGTACTTTTCATATTCACCTCCAACAATGTAACTCAAATGCATCAATTCTTTTTCTTTCTTCCTTATTCCCTGTCCAATTTACACTACTGAAAATACCATGGCTTGTGCCAGGTGCACCCCAGTCCCCAAACTGAAATCTGTGCTCTTCAGCACTTTAAAGAGGCATTGTATGGCAGATTTCCCTAATGGAATACGTCCTTTGGTTTCTTGACTGCTTCTTCCATGAGTGTTGTTGGTTGATCCAAGAAGAATGAAGTCCTTGCTTCAGTCTTTTCTCTATTGTTAAGAATGTTGTTTATTGGTCCAGTAGTGAGGAGTTTTGTTTTCTTTACGCAGCCCATATCAAAGGCTGTGCTCTTTGATCTTCATCAGTAAATATTTTAAGTCCTCTTCACTTTCAGCAAGTAAAATTGTATCATCTGCATATCACAGGTTGTTAATGAGTCTTCTTCCAATCCTAATGCCACATTTTTCTTCATAGAACCCAGCTTCTTGGATTATTTGCTCAGCATACAGGTTGAATAAGTATGATGAAAGAATACAACCCTGTTGCACACCTTTCCTAATTTTAAACTATTCAGTGTTCCCTTGTTCTGTTTGAACAACTGCTTCTTGGTCCATGTACAGATTCCTCATGAGCAAAATTAAGTATTCCAGAATACTCATACTTCTCAATGTTGTCTATAGCTTGTCATGATCCACACAATTGAAAGCCTTTGCGTAGTCAATAAAGCATAGGTAAACATCTCTCTAATATTCTCTGCTTTCAGCCAAGATCCATCTGATGTCAACAATGATATCCCTCGTTCCACATCCTCTTCTGAATCCGGCTTCAACCTTTGGAAGTTCTCCGTCAATGTATGGTTGCAGCTGCTTCTGTATTACCTTTAGTAAAGCTTTACTGGCATGGGATAACAAAGATACTGTCCAGTGATTTCCGCATTCCATTGGGTAACCTCTCTTTGGAATGGGCAGGTACAAATACACATCTTTTCTAATCAATTTGGCAGATAGTTGTCTTCCAAATTTTTTAACATAGATGAGTGTCTCCAGTGCCACCTCACGTTCTTGAAAGATTTCAATTTGTATTCCATCAATTCCTGGTGCCTTGTTTTTTTCCAATTCCTTCAGTGCACTTTGGACTTCTTCTTTCAGTGTCATTAGCTCTTAATCATATGCTACCTCTTGAACTGGCTGAACATCAGCCATTTCCTTTTGGTACAGTGACTGTGTATTCATTCCATCTTCTTTTGCTGCTTTCTGCATTGTTCAGTGATTTGCCCAGAGAAACCTTCAGTAACGAAAGCCAAGGCTTTAATTTTTTCTTCAGTTCCCTCAGTTTGAGAAATGCTAAGTGTGTTCTTCCTTTTTGTTTTTCTAACTTCACATCTTTGTACATTTTGTTATAATATTTGACTTTGTCTCCTCAAGTTGACCTTTGAAATTTTCTGTTCAGCTTTTGTACTTCCTCCTAGCATAGAAACACTGCCCCTTATGAAACATTATTATGAAAAAGTTTTATCCTTAATAAAATTAGTGTTTGCATTTAGGCATTCAGTTTTTTGTAACTACATAATCAATTTCATGGTAGGAAGATGAGTGAGGCTTTATGCTCCCTTAAAGATTTACAGACTTGATAAACCTATACAGGGTCTCTATGAGTCGGAACTGACTCCATGGCACATAACCATAACCACCACCACATAACAGATAATGTTAGGCCGGTGAACAATTTTTTTCCCTAGTTGTTGATCGATTTTGGCAAGCCACACAGGAATTTGTTTTATAGCTTCTGTTAAACTAATTAGCAAATCTGGCTTCCTCAGATTAATAGATATATATACATCCAACAAAACTAAACACTGAATTTAGCATCTTTTAACAGCATATTTTTAACTGTTGTTCAATGAATTTTGTTCTTTGCTCCTGCTTCATTTTCAATTTTTATAGTAACTCAATTAAAACATTGTCTTCCTCCTTTATTTTGTAACTTATTAGTGGAAAGTATTCATAAAATCATTCTTATTTTTAATGCTTATTTTTTTAGCATCTACATTTTATGTGGTTCTTAGATCTATAAAACTGAGATGCAGTGATCACTTTGAAAGGATAACCAGGAAGAATGTTTTAGCAGTGGTTAAACGATGACATACAATGCTAAGCTCAGATAACTGGATAGATTAGGATCCAGGCTTCGCTTTATAACTGTATACTGACTTTCTTAGCTGTTGGCTCAATAACTTACTTTCTTCTCATTTGTTTATCAAGATCTTGCTCTGTGCCTGACATTGTAACTGGCACTATGAATATAGAAATGATGATAGCATAATTTCTTCCTTAAGGAACTGATAACATAGAAGGTGACAAAGATATGTAACAAAAATGGAAGTTTAGTTGATGGTTGAAGCATATAAAAGTTATAGAGATTTTACAAAGGGAGAGAGTTGAGTATGGCAGTAGCATCAGGGAAGGATTCCTTTAGGAAATGTCTGAACTAAATTTCAAAGGGTAGTGTATTGCTTTGTCAATGTTAAGGTAGATATTGCGGATACTGGGATTGTATCATCATATAGGGCAGGCATGGGTGAACGAAAGAACATGGTATGTTTAAGAACCATAATCAGACATTGAGCATAAAGTGTGAGGATTGATAGTTGAGAGCTGTGTTTCTTGTCATTGTCAATTGTCACCTAGAAAAGCAATTTAGGAGAGTTAATGAAATAATAGAGGCAACGAAAGATTTGAATAGCATCCTTGGAATCAGTTTGAAATTGATTCACTAGAATATACGTTGCATTGTACTTCTGGTTTTGATTTCTTATTTTTAATGCTTACTTTTTTAGCATCTACATTTTATGTGGTTCTTATGTCAAATATATAAAACTGAAATGTAGTGACTACTTGGAAAAGATAACCTTTTCTTTTTTCCCTTTGTCACTCTGTTCTTTCCATGAGTGTGTTTGTCCCCCCAATGTCTACTGCCATCCAGTTGACTTTGACTCATAGAGGCCCTATGTAGGGTCTCTGAGACTGTAAATCTTTATGGTAACAGCCAGTTTCATCTTTCTCCCACAGAGCAGCTGTTGGGTTTGAACTACCAACCTTGAGGTTAGCATCCCTGTGCTTATATATGTGTCTTTTGTTGTATTTGAGTGCCGTCGAGTCGTTAGGGTTTCCAAGGAATGGCTGGTGGGTATGAACCTACGACCTTGTAGTTCAAACCAATCTTCTAGTCCAGTGTTAAACCTACAGTGTCACACCAGGACTCAGTATATGTGTATAAAGACAGGATAATTGAGGGAAAAAAGAAATAAGAATCAAGATCTTGATTTTGGTCCTGGCTCTTGTATCCTTATTTGAGCAAACCACTTTATATTTCTGAGCTTTGGTTTCCTTATTTATATATGATATATCAAACTACATGATCTAGGCTTTTCAAAACAAATATATATTTTTGAAAGGTGTAGTCTCTGAGTGCCTAGAACACAATAGGTGCTCAATACATATTTTTTAATAATTGGAATTAGAAATTGTATCAAAAAATAAGAGTAAACAAATTATGACAGAATATGCAAAGATTTATATACACATCATTATTCCTTTAGATGCACTTTCTATATGAAAAAATGCTCAAATAGTTTAATTTGTCTCTTAAAAATGTTTCACTTGCTATTTATTTAGATTTGTTAGATTCTAAATGTAGAAACTATAATAGCTTTGTATTTAAAATGTTTTAGATTAGGAAGTCATATATTATACCTTCTGCGTGTTCAATTAAGAATTCGTTTGTACTTTTAAATGTTTTAAGTTCACCATTTCTCTTTCTAATTTGGCTATGGCAGAAGTTCTGGGACTTAGAATTTTTGGTTCTCTTTTTAATAATCTAGCTATTACGGGTTTTTTTCTTGTATAAACTTAACTTTTTCTCAGTTCAAAATTGGTTTTTCTTTTCATGCTACTTTTCTATTCTTATATATATATATTTTTTGAAAGCAGATTATAAAAATTCATTTTAGTATTGTAAAATTGCTATAATAGACTATTGCATGTATATACATACACACACATATATATATTCTTTTATTTAAAAATTTGTTTTCCATTTAGGGGTCTTACTGGGCAATAGACACCAATCCGAAGGAGGATGCGCTGCCTACTCGGCCAAAGAAGAGGGCACGATCTGTAGAACGGGTAAAAATGCTTTTTATTGGAACTTTTGTATGATGGGGTTAAAGTGTCAGAAAGCAGTTTTTTTTTTAAACATTTTTCTGTTGTTGTTGGAATATACACAACAAAACATTTATCAATTCAACAGTTTGTACATGTATAAGTCAGAGACACAGATTCCATTTTTTGAGTTAAGCAACCATTCTCACCACCACCCCCAGTTGTTTCTTGGCCATTAACATAAACACACTACCTCTGAAATTTGCAATCTTTGTAGTTGCCGTTGCCACTTTGATCCTATGTAGTAGTTCTTAGTAGAGCATAATGCTCAAGGCGGATACTTTTTACTAGTTAAACTAAGCTGTTATTTGGTTTTAAGAATGAAATACAGATTTTAAAAGTTCATTTCCAGCATTGTAACAAGTATATTGTTATTAGATGCACAAGAGAATAAAACACTGCTCGGTCATGCACCAATCTCACAATCGTTGCTACACTTGTGTGCCCATTGCTGCTGCCACTGTGCCAATCCATCTCATTGGGAGTCTTCCTCTTTTTCACTGACCCTCCACTTTACCTAGCATAATGTTTTTCTCCAGGGATTGGCCCATCCTGATAATATGTCTGAGGTATGAGAGACAAAATCTCACCATCCTGGCTTCTAAAGAACATTCTGGCTGTACTTCTTCCAACACAGATTGGTTTGTTGTTTTGGCAACCCATAGTACTGTTAATATTCTCTTCCAGCACCATAACTCAAATGCATCAGTTCTTCTATGGTCTTCTTTATTCACTGTCCAACTTTTACATGCATATGAGCACCAGCTTGCAGCTTGAAAGGACATGTATCTTGAAGACCTGTGGAATTTATTGTGTTTTCTGTCATTTTCTCTCTTCTTTTAAAGTTCTTGGGACTTGAATTGTTTTTTGGAATTTTAGTTGGGTTGACAACTGTACATTTCTTGTGGATATTAAGTCTACCTTTTATTCTGTTATCCTGTTTCATAGTTCTTAGAACAATGCCTCTTTATTTCTGTTAGAGCCCCCACTTCCTTTGTTTTGAGTCTGTATTGTCAGTTTTGTAATGGAGTCTATAGAAATATGTTGTTAAGTGCCGTTGAGTTGTTTCCAACTCGTAGCGACCGTGTATAGAGTTTCCGAGGAGCAGCTGGTGAATTTGAACTGCCAATCTTGTGGTTCAAATCAAACCTTACAGTCCAGCACTTTTGACCCTCAGCACCACACCGGGAATCTCTTAATGGTCCAAATGGTTAACATATTTAGTTGTTAAATGAAAGGTTGGTGGTTCAAGTCTACCCAAGGTGCCTTGGAAGACAGATGTTATCATCTACTTCCGAAAAATCAGGCATTAAAAACCCTATGGATCCCAGTTCTATTCCAACAGGGTCTACATGAATCAGAATCAACCCAGTGGCAGCTGGTTTTAGTTACTTAAACATAAGAAGACTTCAAAAAGTTCATGGAAAAACTGATTTTAAAGATAATAGTTTTTCTATAAATTTTTTGAAACCTTGTATAGGGTTCAGATTACAATAGTATGTTGAACACATAAATCATATGTTCTTGAATGTACATTTTGGGATATACTTTCTAGATTATTTTTCTACTCCTTATCTTTTGTTCTTCATTTTAAGTTTAAAACATGTAAGAACTTTCAGTAACTTACTTTTTAATTTAGTTGATGCATGACCTTTATTTCTGAAATTCAGTCTCTTAAGTTTTACTACTTTTTGTTGTTGTTGTGAAGTACCGTTGAGTCGGTTCCAACCCATAGCGACCCTGTATACAGTTTCCAAGGAGCAGCTGGTGAGTTTGAACTGCCAATTCTGCTGTTCAAACGGCTTTGCATTCTGGCCCATTAACCCACATTGCCACACCAGGACTCCTTCATTACTTTAGTTTAAGGCAAATAGATGAAGTCCCTTCTTAAAAATCCAAAGACATTTGGGAGAAGTGACCTTTAGTCCCTAACAGTATGAATAAGTTTACTTTTCAATGACTGTAGTGCTAGGGACTGACAGGACATGTCAGATGTAGGTGGGGATGGAGGATCAGAAAAAGGGAGGCAGCTAGATAGTTCAAAAACATTTCAGTTTTCCATTGGCAGAAGGAGTACTTTCCTCTACTTAGAATTATCAGTAGTCCAAAGTGTGGCGCTAAAGGATAAACACAGAACTGCTATAACCGCAAGGTCAGTGTTTCAAACCCAACAGCCCCTAATTGGAAACCCTGTACAGGGTTGCCATGAAAGGGAACTTGACAACATTTAACAACAACAGTAACATCGCAGTCTATACTCTCCATATCCTCCCAGCAAGAGGTTTGTTGTTGTTAAGTGCCGTCGAGTCGGTTCTGACCCATAGTGACCCTGTACAGGGTTTCCGAGGCTGTAAATCTTTATAGGAGCAGAAAGCCTCATCTTTCTCCTGCGGAGTGGCTGGTCGTTTCGAACTGCTGACCTTAAGGTTTGCAGCCCGATTCATAACCAACTACGTTACCAGAGCTCCTCAGCAAGAGGTTAGAGGATAGAAGTTTAAACACAGGTCCCAAGGGTGTTTCAGGGTTGAAGTTTTGTGTGTGTGTGCTGTGTGCTTCTTTCTCCTATGGTAAGTACTACACTTGCCTTGAACTAATGGAGTCCTGGTGGGCATTGTAGAATAAATACTAGACTACTGACCACAAGGTTGATAGTTCAAACCCACAGTTACTACTCGGAAACCCTATACAGGATTGCTATGAGTTTGAACTGACTCAACAGCACAGTATTTTGCAACAATAGCAAATATTATTTATAGCTCTTCAGTTATTAACATCGCCAATTTTTAAATAAATCAAAGTGTTCCTAATAATGTTTATGTTGTTATGTGCCATCCAGTCAGTTCCAACCCATAGTACCCCTGTATAAGGTTTCCGAGACGCAGCTGGTAACCTTGAACTGCTGACCTTGTGAATCAAACTAACTTTGCAGTCCAGCGCCACATCAGGTTTATTTTGTTTGTTTGTTTCACCATCCAACAGTATTTACTTCTATTCTCTCTGGGTTTTTTTTTTTGTTTTTTTTTTTTAATGTATACAGAAACTCACAGGAATATATATGATCATTTTTTAAAAACCAACAGCACATTCTGAAATTCAGCACATTCTGCAATTCTGCACATTCTGCTGGCCACCAGCACACAGCTCTTCTCTTTCTATGGATGTAAGTCCTCAGCAGCTTTATCTCTGCCTCCATCTCTGGTGTCACTGCTTCTCTGGATAGGGTCCCACATTCTGCTTGTGCTCTTCTCCCATGATGACCCTAGGGTCCTCTGTTCCTGGACTGTAAGATTAAGTACTCCCCCCTTTATGTTATAAAACTTCTACTCAACAACTTACTTTTGTGGTTTATTTTTGTTGTTATGTGCTGTTGAGTCAGTTCCAACTCAAAGCAACCTTGTATAGGGTTTCCGAGGAGTAGCTGGTGAATTTGAACTGCTGACTTTGTGGTTTGCAGTCCAGTGCTGATCCTACAGTACGAGAACCTGTTAGTTAATAATACTGGCTATTTATTTGATCTGTGCTATGGATTGATTGCCACTGTAGGAGAGAAGCCTGTTAGAAAAAGGCCAATTGCCATTGAATACATTTTAGTATGGAAACAAATGTTGTTTAGCAAAAAATACTCTGAAAGATAATGTTGTACAAAACAAAATTTCCTGCCCAGATAAATTGTTGTGTCTGCTTTTTTGTTGTTTTGTTTTTTTTCTATTGTTGTTGGTTTTCAATGTAAAGGCATTTTTGAAAGGCGGTTGGAGAGTGGAATACTTTGTAATTTATTTTTTATTAGGGAAGAGTTTATATTTTAAGTAACCATTGGGCTTTGTATAAGAAAATGCCTAGGACAGTCAAATAGTGATGGTTTGTAGTAATATATATATATTTTTAAGGTTTTTATTGTGGATTGAGGGAAAGTTTACAGGGCACATCATCAGTTTCACATTCAACCATTCATTTGACTTGTTTCTTACATTGATTATAATCCCCTCCATACATCATCTGTAGTAATATTTTTAGACAATTGAAGTTTACTCAAAAATAAAATATGACCAATAAGTTGAAAACTTGTCAAGGATTAAGTAACATGGCAAATATGTTAATACCACTAAAAATTCCATATTAAATCTTTGAAATTTGCTATTTCATTTTCCATGTGCGGTCTATGAGAAAAAATGAAAATATTTTACACGTTTTCGTTTTTTTGTTTTGAAGGAAGCTGTACTTTGAATGAAACAGTAGAGGCTTTCTAACAATTACAGAGAAGTGAATTTTAAACATGCAAGGCATTGGGATAAATTCTCTTGGTTTGGGGTTTAGGCTCGTGATCTTATGAAGCAACTCAGTTCATTGGTATAATATAGTTCTTATAGTTACGGTCTTCCTACCAGTTTGGTGAGTAGTGTCTGGGGTCTTAAAAGTTTGCAAGTAGCCATGTAAGATACAACTATTGGTCTTTATTCACCTGGAACAAAAAAGAAAGAAGGAAACCCAAGAGTGAGAGAAGAAACTGGATTACATTTTCTCCACATTGAGACCAGAAGAACTAGATGGTACCCAGCTATCACTACCGAATGTTCTGCTTACAGGAACACAATAGATGAGTCCTGATAAAAAGTGAGGAAATTATGAGTAGCACTTCAAATTCATAAAGAATCCAGACCTAGTAGACCTACTGAGTTTAGAGACAATGACCTGAGTTATTCTTGAAACCTTAACTTGAAACTCTTCCCTAAAGTCACTCTTCAACTTACAGTTTTGCCCAAAGAATATTCACCCTTGAATGTTTTTTATATTTTAAAAAAAAAAAGCACCCAAAAAACCCATACTTTTCAATAGTTATTTTAAAGTATAGTTGAGAAGGTTGGAGGGCAGTGAAACAACTATCACAGAAATAAGAGGAATGTTAACACATGTGAAGAATGTAACCAGTGTTCTATGTCTAGAAACTCTGAAAATAAAGGATTTTAATTTTTAAAAAATAAAATTAAACAAAAAGTGCTGGCAATAATATCTTCATGTCACAAATGAAAAACCAAACCTGATAGCTATTTTAAGTTTAATATTTAGTTTAATATTATTTAAGTCAGTTCTCTGTACGATGTCCTTGTTCCTTTGATATATATGCTGTGTCTTCTGTTAACACAGTATTCTTTTCTGCTTTTGTCCTTGAATGTCTCTTAAATCTTTTTTATTCACTTTTCCTTTAGTATAAAATTATTATTGAAGACCTCAAAAAAAAAATTTAAATAAAGGTGAGCTCCTTGGCTAAGAGTCATGGGTTTCTCTTCTGGATTTATAACTTTACTAGTTCTTATGACTTTTGGCAAGTTGTCAATTTCTTTTCTTTTTTTTTTTTTTTAAATTACAATAATTTATTATTAGGTACAGGATCTCATTGTATTCTCCCCAAAATCTTATGAGTTGGAAGAATAGGATTGAATTAGTAGTCATTAGATTGGTATTAACATCTCACAGTTATGGAATACATAATACATGCTATTCACTTTCCCAGACACCTCATCTGTATTAGCTTAATCAATTGGTTGGTCAGGTAGGCTGTCTTCTAAATTTTTTGGCATAGATGGGTGGATGCCTCCAGTACTAAATCAAACTGTTGAAAGATTTCAATTTGTATTCCATTTATTCTTGGAGCCTCCTTTTTCACCAATGCCTTCAGTGCAGGCTAGGACTTCTTCCTTCCATACCATCACATCTTTCTTTTTCTTTTCTTTTTTTTTTTTAAAGTTTTTATTGTGAATTGAGTGAAAGTTTACAGGGCAGAACATCAGTTTTACATTCAACAAATCATATACTTTATTTCATTACAATGATAATTCCCACCATGTACCATCAGTTAACAGTATTTCTCTCTATTCATTTTACCTTTTTTTTTTTTTGTTCAAAACACTCAGGCATATATATAATCATTTACACCACCACATTCTGCAAATCTGCCTCCTAGCCACCAGCTCTCAGTTCCTCTTTCCGTGAATCTATAGTCCTCAGCTGTTCCCTCTCTCAGTGTCACCAGCTCTGCCTCCATCTCTGGTGTTGCTGTTTCTCTGGCTAGGGTCCTGTATTCTGCTTGTGCTCTTCTCCCTTGATGGTCCTAGGGTTCACTGTTTCTGGACTGTAAGATTAACTACTACTCCATTTTTGTTACAAAACTTCTACCTTTTAATTGTGACAGTTGCAATTAGTCATGATAACAGTTACTGTTAAATCATAAGAATCTTTTTCTCATCTCATTTTACCAGACCCATCTAGACAAGATGAAAACTATTCAGTGGGGACTCTTTATTCCCCCACACACTCTTAAACTGAACTCTATCATGAAAACTTGTAAGGCAGTCACTTCGTGCCTTTATCGCCTCCTCATTTTAGGTAGCCAATGTCTAAGTTGTCCATCCCTATGTACCCTGTATACAGTGAAGACTACTTCCCAATCTGTAGGTATTTTGAGCCACTACCTCCATGAAGAAAGATGAGGCTTTCTGCTCCCGTAAAGATTTACAGCCTTGGAAACCCTGTACCAGGGTCGCTATGAGTCGGAACCGACTCCACGGTACATAACCACCACTACCACCTCCATGAATATAGGTCAAGTTCATCAAATTGTAGCAATTTACTCTCATTTCCTTTATCAAAGATTGTTTTCTTTTTTATCTTCCTCTAGTTGATTTCTCATTATCAAGTCATTGAGGCTAGTGTCAAATGTGTACTGTTTGCAAGTTTGGGTGTTCTTGTGCATCTCTCCTCACTTCATGTCAGCTGGATGCTCCACTCTGAGCTCCAGCCCTCTGTGATTATGTCCTTGTCCATGGGCTCAAGTGTCCCCAGGTCTCACCACACTTTGGACCAACCAGCCCTTTCTCTTCTCTCTCTCATCTCCAGGTCAACGGGAGTCTGTGGGGAACGTGGTTGAACTTAGCCTGTTTCTTCCACTCACCATTAGACCACTGTGGTCGCCAGCAAGCTTACATGCCTGTTCATGTGTTCCCTTTGAGTTTCAGTCTTAGAGGGGGATTTGTTCTGAAGGGACTTAATTGCTTGCCTTGATGGCTTCCTGATGAACAACTTGCTTGTTCTTACAGTAGCCAGTCATACTGCCATTTTTGTTTCGAGTTTTTCCTGATGATCTTTGTTTGAAGATGTATCTTATGTTGCTCTAGCTGTCCCAGGCTGGTCTGCTTGTCCTTTCTAGTGGGAATGTTCTACCACAGAAGGTTCTGGTTGGGGCTCAAGATTCTACCTAAAGTCCTATACACTGCAAAGACTCTGCAAGAAGCCTGTTTCACTGGGCAAGTTCTAAAACCCCTTTTAGGTATTCCAATCAGTTGTAGAATGAAGACGGGCTTATAAGCCTTCTGTCATCATGTTTCTCAACATTCCTTGCTATCCCACTCAAGTGTCTATTTTACAATAGTAGGCAAGGGAAACCAATATTCATAAGACAGTCAAGCATCTTTGTATTATTTACCCTCTTTAGACTATGCCTTGACTCCTGTATCACAGAGCCCTGTTAATAACATTATCTTTTTTTTTTTTTTTTTTTCCATTTGTATGAGTTTTAGTTACATCATGTTAGGCACAAGCATGACTTTACACTTTTCTTTATTTAGAAATTATGCGTATAGTTTATAGGTTTCAAGTTGGCAAGGGTGGACTGTAATGGTTAGTATTCTATGTCAACTTAACTAGGCCAGGATTTCCAGAAGTTTAGCAGTTGAGATGTGCTTATTCCCAGTGATGAAACCTAGAACAAGCATCATTTAAAGAGATGCTTCTTTGGAGGTGTGGTGTGTTCCCAATATAAAGGACACAAAGGAAACTCTATCTCTTCCTCTGAGGAAATAACATTATCTTTTAATAATAAAGTTTTCCACAAACTTTTTGAAAGCACCCTCGTATTTTATATTTATGCTAGATGCCTTATGAAGGATTATACACATATTAATCCTTGTAATTTTTATAATAACTCAGAATGATAAAACTGATTTACATAGATGTTAGGTTCTCAGCTGATAAAAACTATAGCTGTTTTGGACCTCAGGCAGTCTGCCTTTGGAGTCTTTGCTGTTTATAACTACAATATACCGCTATTAGTATTTGTTGTTGTTCTATTGAGTAGATTTTGATGAATAGTGACCCCTATAACGGAGTAGAACTGCCCTACCCTATAGGGTCTTCTGTAATAATTGAAATGTTGGTAGTTCAAACCCACCAGTTGCTCCTTGGAAATCCTATAAAGGGTTGCTGTGAGTCAGGCCTGGGTGGAGTCCTGGTATGGTGCTGTGGGTTAAAGCGCTGAACTGTGAAGTCGGCTTGAACTGCAAGGTTGGCAGGTCAAGCTCTCCAGCTTCTTTTCGGAAGACCTATACAGAGTCGTTATGAGTCGGAACCGACTTGACGATACTTAAACAGCAACAACAACATGTTTCTAAAGACTCCATTACAAGATTGACAATATAGACTTGAAAGAAAGGAAGTGGGGTCTCTCATAGAAATAAAGAGGTATTACTCTTAGAACTATGAAACAGGGTAACAGAGTGACTCAAGAACACATAACTGTAATAGCCTTTATGGGAACAGATTGTCAGATCTTTCTCCTGCAGAGCCACTGGGTGAGTTTGATCCTTCCACCTTTTGAGTAGCAGCTGAATAGTTAACTGTTGTGCCTACTCAGAAACCCTGTATAGTGTCACAGTGCGTCAGAATCAACTCATTCGCAGTGGGTGGGGCTGGGTAATATATTGTGAGATCCAACTTGTTAGTATTGTAAGAATATTTAAATCTTTGCTCATGGAGGATATAAACTTATAATTTTCTCTTTTGTAATGTCTTTATCAGGAGCCCTGGTGGCACAGTAGTTAAGTGCTTAGCTGCTAAACAAAAGGTGGTCAGCAGTTTGAACCCCCCTTTTCTTAGTAGGAGAAAGACTTGGCAATCTCCTCCTATAAAGATTACAGCTTTGGAAATTCTGTAGGGTAGTTTTAATCTGTCCAGTACCCTTGTTTAGGGTCAGAATTGACTAACGGGCAATGGGTTTTGTTTCGTTTTAATGTCTTTTTCAGGATTTGATATTAGGGTTATGCTGGCTTAATAATATGGTTTGGACAGTATTCCCTCCCTGTTTTCTGAAAATTTTTGTAAGAGGTATTATTTGTTCTAGAAGTTCGGAAGAATCAGTGAAACCATCTATGCGTGCAGGTGTTAATGTATGTGTATGGGAGGGGACGGGAGGAGGCATTTGATTCTTAATTTCTTTGATTCAGGACTGTTCAGAATTTATTATTATGCTTCAAAGAATTTGACCATTTCATCTGAGTTGTTTAGTTTGTTGGCATAAATTGATTTATAATATTCTTTTATCCTCTGATGTTTACAGGAGCTCTATTAATTACTCTTCTTCTATTCCTGATGTTTAATTCTTTTTTCTTTATTAATATAGTTAGGAAGGAGCCTTGGTAACATAGTGGGTTACACGTCACACTGTTAGAATCCACCAGTGACTCTGAGAAAGAAAGATGAGGCTTTCTGCTCCTGTAAAGATTTACAATTTCTGAAACCCTGTACAGGGTTTGCTATGAGTCAGAATTAATTCAATAGCCAGTATTGGCTCGCTAAATTTTTTCTGTTGTGCGTTTGGGTTTTTTTCTCTTTTTAATTTCTTCCACTTACTAATTTTTCTAGCTTCTTAATGTGTTCCAGGTTAAGTCATTGATTTTTCAGGCCTTTTGTCTTTTCAATATAAGAATTTAAAGCTCTAGGTTTACCTCTAAGTATGACTTTAACTGTATCTCTTAGACAGTTTTCTGTGTGTTTTTTTCTTTTTTTGGTCTATTCTTGTTCTAAAATTCCAATCACATATAAATGATTCCTCTTGATAGTGTCCCACATAAATCTTAGGTTGTTGGATTTTTGTTGTTCTTTTTTCTGATTGTGGCTGTAGCAGATGAATATTGAGAGATTGTCTTCAAACTCAGTAATTCGGCCTTCCATTGATTCAGTTGTACATCTTTGCCCTTTTAATGTACTATACATTTCTGAAATCTTAGTATTAATCTTTCGTTTTCTAACTGCTGTTTTTATATATTTTCCAGTTTTTCGTTTATCTACTTCTTCTTGTGTTTGTCCTAATTCTTACATCTGTGTTTTCCTTGATTCCATCTGTAGTTTTTTCAATCATTCTCTCACTCTGTTGTTGTACCATCGAGTCTATTCCGACCCATAGTAACCCTGTATAGGGTTTCCAAGGAGCAGCTGGTGAGCTTGAACCACCGACCTTGCAGTTCAAATGACTTTGCAGTCTGACACATTAGCCCACAATCTGTAGAAGGTATCTTAATATCATTCTTCCATATTCCTTATAAAGTAGTTCCAATACAGCTTCTGGTATTTTATTGTCTGACTGTATTTTAGTCACTTATTTGAGGCACTCTGTTTAGTTTCTTTGTGTAAGCTGAAATTGTTTGTTTTCTCTGAGGCGTTTTGGTGTTATATTTATGTTTAATTGATGGTTGTATGTGGGTGTGTTTTCAGGCACTCACCACTGGAAGTGTGAATGTAGTTTTCTGTTAGCTGTTTGTGTAATGTAGTTCAGGATGGATTCACATGTTCACAGAAGTGGGGGTGGTATACCTAGCACCTCACCCCAGGTAGAGCAGAGACTGAGTAGGAGGTGGTGCCTCTGACTGCTGGGTTGGTAAGGATGAGGACTGGTTGCCCTGTCCGCTACCCTGAGGGCTCAGAAACAAGGGAGAACTGCATCCCCACTGGTGCCTATGCCTGCAGGCTGCTGAATTGACAGTTAGTCAAAGGAGCAGAGTCCTGTTGTGGTGCTGTGTGTTAATGCACTAGACTGCACAGTTGGTTTGAACCGCAGGTCGGTGTTTCAAGGTCACCAGCTACTCCTCGGAAACCCTATATAGGGTTGCTTTCGGTCAAAACAGACTCTATGGCACTTAACAACCACAAGTCCAAGGAATGGAGTCCTTCTGTGGCCCTGTGGGTTCATGTGCTGAACTGCAAGGTTGGTTTAAACCGCAAAGTTGGCTGTTGAAGCTCACCAGTTGCTCCTTGGAAACTCTAATCAGGGTCGCCACCAACTTGGCTGCGCCTAACAGCAAGAAGATAAAGGAGCTCTGGTAGCACAATGGTTATGAATTGGGCTGCAGTTTGAAACTACCGGCCATTCCATGGGAGAAAGATGAGGCTTTTTCTGCTCCTGTAAAGATTGACAACCTCGTAAACTCTACACAGGGTTGCTGAGTAAGAACTAGATGCAGGCACACCACCACCAACAAAAACTCAAGATTGCAGTGCTGCTTTAGGTCAGCCCATTTTTCTTCTCTCTTGCTGCTTCTGTTTCATTTCCTCTTCCAGTCAGAATTCAGTTCACCTCTCTGTTGTATCCTGTGAAGCTCAGGGTTCTAGGATAACCATTTGTATCTGTTTCATTTGGTTTCCATATCTTTATTGCAGAGGGTCTGTCTGTTCAGTGAGTCTGCCTACTTTGCCATCTTGCTCCTTAAGTCTTATTTCAGGTTCTTAATACTTACTGAGACTTCTTTTGTGACTCAGTATGTGCCATATCTTGGTGATTGTACCACATACACTTGAAACGAATATGTGTTCTGCAGTTGTTTGGTGGTGTGTTCTATAAGACATTTTTAATATTATTTCAGTCTTTGTGTCTTTACTGACTTGTAGTCTTCAAATTTTGCTCATTGTATTTTGAAGCTGTTATTAGGCACATTTACATTTATAATTTGTTATATTTTTATCATCAATTATTCCTTTATGGAATGATTTATTTAAAAAAATTTTCTGGTAAGCTGTTTATCTAAATTCTCTTATCTGGTATCAATATCAGTCTGCTTTTTATTTGGTGTATGTAGACTGTTAACGTTTAATGTCGTTATTGATGTCTGGATTTTCCATTTAACCTCTAATTTAGTTCCTCTCTTTCTCCTTTTCTGCCTTCTTTTGGATTATTTGGATGTATTTTATTTATCTGTTGATACTTTAGATATACTTCTTTATATTTTATCTTAGTGATTACTCTAAAATTCATTATATAAAAAGAAAAAAATCCACTGCTGTTGAATTGATTCCAACTCATAGTAACACTCTAGGCAGAGTGTAACTGCTACATAAGGGTTCTCTGTTTTACCTATCTATTGACACGAACCTTTGGATCGTGGCTTTGAGGCGGGGTCAACCAACTTAGAGACCCACAAGTGCAGCCCAAAGCGTCTCACTACAACCCATCGCCCCTGCTGTGCTTCCGCCTCTTGATTGACATCCGAGGATGGAAATCCTATTTAACAGCAACCACGCAACCACCACTTGTTTTGTCTGTTGTGCTGTGGTGGTTTGAATTGCTGTGATTCTGATGGCTATGCCACCAGTATTTTAAATAACCAGCAAGGTCACCCATGGTGGACAGGTTTCAGATGAGCTTCCAAATAAAGACAGACTAGGAAGAAAGAGTGACAGACTACTTCCGAAGTCACTGAAAACTCTATGAATAGCAGAGAAACACTGTCAGATATAGGACCGGAAGGTGGGAAGGCACTCAGAATGTGACTGGGGAAAAAATGCCTCCTCAAAGTAGAGTTGACCAAGATGACCATGATGACATGAATAGAGTTAAGCTTGTGGGAGAAATGCTCACAGAACCTTCATTTGCTAAAGGACCACAAATCAAACTGAAGAGAAATAGCTAGCTGTAAACATCCATTGAAAATCTTAACATGGAATGTACGAAGTATGAATCTGGGAAAAATTGGAAGTTATCAAAAATGAAATGGAATGCATCAACATCGATATCTTAGGCATTAGTGAGCTGAAAT
>NW_006408544.1:1212783-1233247 GCF_000296735.1 Chrysochloris asiatica | reverse complement strand
CTCTCTTACTTTGGACACATTGTCTGGAGAGAACAGTCGCTGGAGAAGGATGTCATGCTGGGTAAGGTGGAGGGTCAAAGAAAAAGAGGAAGACCCTCAACGAGATGGATCAGCCAGGTGGCATCATTGATGGCATCAAGTGTGGCAGCGGTAGTGTGGTTGGCCCAGGATCAGACATTGTTTCGTTCTGCTGTGCATGGGGTCACTATGGGTTGATTCCGACTCTATGGCACCTGAGAACAACAACAACATTGACCTTTTGCCTAGGCTGCTTTTTATTTTATTTCTGTGGTTGCTTTAGTTTCAATATTTAAAAACAAAAAACCCCCACTGCTATTGAGTTGATTCCAACTCATAGTGTCCCTATAGGACAGAGTAGAACTACTTCATAAGTTTTCCAAGGCTGTGTACAGAAGCAGACTGCCATGTCTTTCTCCCCTGACTGGTGGGTTTGAGCCACTGATGTTTTGATTGACAGCTGAGTGCTTTTAACCACTGTGCCACTCACTTTTTGTAGTCTACATTGAGTTAATATTTTCTCACTCTAAAATGTAGAAGTGTTCCCTATAGTTATCCATATACATTGTTAATTGCACAAGATGGTCTTTTAACTTTTGTCTTAAAAGTTTTTAAAACTATGAGGAAAATAGTAGTTTGTTACATTTACATAGTTGTTAGCCATGTCTGATAGATATCTTAATTCATTCCTCAAGTTCCAAGTTTCCTTTTGCTCTAATTTTCCTTTAACTTTAAAAAACTTTCTTTTGCATTTAAATTTGTCCTGCTTGGAATTCAGTGAACTCCTTAAAATCTGTAAGTTTGTCTTTTACCAGATTTCTAAATTTTTCAGTCATCATTTCTTCACATATATTTTCTGTTCCCGCCTAGGGTTTCCAAGAAGCAGCGGTGGGTTTGAATCTCCAACCTTGTAGTTCGCAGTCTAGTGCTTATTCTACAGTGCTACGTTAGACTTTTAGAAAAATTCCCACAAATATCTGAGGCTCTATATTTTTGTTTATGCAGTGTTTTTGTTTGCTTTTCAAATTAGACAGTTTCTCTAGATCTGTTTTAAATTTACTGATTCTTTTCTCTTTCATTTCTATTTTAATATTATACTCATCCATTACCATTTATTTCAAGTGTTACTTGTATTTTTCTAGTCTAAAACTTTAAATGTTTTCTTTTGAAATTTTTATTTATCCACTTGTTAAGTGCTGTCAAGTCAATTCTGTATAGGGTTTCCAAGGAACAGCTGATGAGCTTGAACTATTGACATTGCAGTTTGAACGGCTTTGCACTCTGCCTCATTAACCCACAGCACCACAGCAGGACTCCACTACATTTTTTAAAAATAATATTTTCATTTCATTAACCATAATAATAATGTTGTTGTTAAGTGCCATCGAGTTGGTTCTGACTCACAGCGACCCTGGACAGGGTTTCCGAGGAGCAGCTGATGGATATGAATTGCTGACCTTGTGATTCTCAGTAAATTGCTTATCCTACCGCACACCAGTAACATAATTCTAATGGTGTAATTCTTTATAGGAGCAGAAAGCCTCTTCTTTCTTCTGTAGAACAGCTGGTGTTTCGAACTGCTGATCTTACCTAGCTACTATAAAGTCATTGCCTCATAATTCCAACATCTCAGTTTTCTTTGGGTGGGCATCAGCAGCTGCATTTTCTCTTGAAAATGGGTTATATTTTTCTGTTATCCCAGACATTGTAAATGTTTTGTTAAATAGATCCTGTGTTCTGTTATAATCCTTAGTAGGATATTAATGTTTTTGCTTTAGCTCTTAAAACTCATACGATAAGCCATGTTTTGCCTTCTATGGACCGTGTTTCCAATAGCAATTTAATTTTTTGAACCTTTCTTTTTTCCTTACCTGCACATGCTTGGTTCAGGGTTACCCTAAGACTTTAATGGTGATTTAGAAGTTCCCTTTCAACTCTCTCCCATATGGAATTCTCCTATCTCTCGCTGGTGGCTGGTTCTTTTCCTTAGTTCAGGTTTGACAGTGGGGTTTCTGTTAACTTTAGCTGTCTGAACTCCATATCTAATGTTAAACTTCTTAGAGCAAAGCTGCAACTAAACAGGAATTTTGCTGCCATTCTGGTCTTACTAAGTTTTATTTATCTATATAGTGTGTGTGTTTTATTTCCTCTTTGGAATCCTCAGGTCGATTTTTTTGTTTATTTCCCTCCACAATTTGTAGTTATCAGTGGAAGGTTAGTAGGGGAATTATTACAATGCCATATTGGCCAGGTGGCATCATTGGTGGACTCAAGTGTGGCAGCAGTAGTGAGGTTGGCCCAGGATCGGACATTGTTTCGTTCTGCTGTGCATGGGGTCGCTATGAGTCAGTTCTGACTCGATGGCACCTGACAACAACAACAACATATTGGAGGTAGAACTTGAATGGGCAGAGCAATGACAAAATAAAAGAGGTAAGTCCAGAAAAGGCCTTTCACATGCTAGTTATTGTCACCCATGTTAGATTCATAGATACTTAGCCCAGGAGTTGGGTTATGGCTGCAGTAACAGTTATCCAAGTACAATTTGGGCTGCATATACCACTGACTTTAATAATCAGACTATAGACTACCTGTTAGCTACTAATAACAGAATCAGTGCACTGATAAACAGATGTACTATTGAACATATCAAAGCCTATGAAGAGAATGTCCTTTACTATCTTGATTAAACCAAACTGAAGTATATATAAAAAATACTAATTTAAACCTTTTTTAACTGTACTGTGTACTTTATATAACTGAAGCTTTTGGTCTGGTCATGTTAGAATACGTTACCTGTGCCAAGGCTATCTCCTTTCTCATTAGTCACTATTGAGTATTATGCTATGTCAGTAGATCCTCAGCATTAATAACATGTTTCTAGCATTCATCATATTAGCTATCATTTATTGTACATGTCACGTTTTGTGCTCTGTGCTTTACATAAATTATCTCATTAATGGTTATGGTTATAATAAATCTCTAAATGAAGTGTCATAATCTTTTTTATAGACAAGGAAACAAGCATAAAGATTGAGTAACTTGAATGAAATCATACAACATAGCCTTCCGTCTCTTCTGAGTAGGGAAGAGTGAGAATTAAATAGTGACTCACTAGTCTGAACCTAGAAGACTTGAGCTAAAATGTGAGGTTGACAGAGTTCCAAAGTTATTATTGGTCTGTGTTAACTTGTTGGTGTTGTTGTTATGTGCCGTGGAGTCGGTTCCGACTCATAGTGACCCTGTACAGGGTTTCCGAGGCTGTAAATCTTTACGTGAGCAGAATGCCTCATCTTTCTCCTGCAGAACAGCTGGTAGTTTCGAACTGCTGACTTTGCAGTTCACAGCCCGATTCGTAACCAGTACGCTACTTAGGTGTAACTTATTGGCTGGCACCAAAATTGCAACTTTGACAAAGTTGTCTTTAGAGTGTTTAAGTAGTCGTTGTTGTTAAGTGGCATCTAGTGCATTTAATCTCATAGTGACCCTGTATTGGGTTTGTGAAGAGCGGCTGGTAGGTTGCAAATACCAAGCTGTGCTTAACAGTCTATACTTAACCCTACAGTGTCACACTGAAAACCATGTTGTTAGTGATTTTAGGTGCCATCGACTCCGTACCATCTCATAGTGACCCTGTGCACACTTGCCCGGTCCTGGGCCAACCTCACAATTATTGCTACGCTTGAGCCCATTGATGCTGTCACTTTGCCAATCTATCTCACTAGGGATCTTACTCTTTTTCTATGACCCTCCACCTTACCAGACATGATGAACTTTAGCTATCCTGTCCTCCAAGGAACACTCTGGCTGCACTTCTTCCAACACTGGTAGGTTTGTCCTTTTGGCAGTGCCTGGCACCTTCAGTCTTTTCCTCCAACACCATAACTGAAAAGCATCAGTTCTTCTGCGGTCTTATTCACTGTCCAGCTTTTCGCATGCATATGAGGCTATTGAAAATATAATGTCTTGGGTCAGGCGCACCTTAGTCCTCAAGCTGACATCTTTGCTCTTCAACACTTTAAAAAGGTCTTGTCCAGCAGTTTAGCCTAATGCAATACATCGTTTGATTTCTTGACTGCTGCTTCCATGAATGTTGATGGTTGATCCAAGAAGAATGAAGTCTTTGACAACTTCAGTCTTTTATCCATTGATAAAAATGTTCTTTATTAGTCCAGTGGTGAGGATTTTTGTTTTCTTTTCATTGTGATGCAATCCATACCGAAGGCTGTGCTCTTTGATTTTCATTAGTAAATATTTTAAGTCTTCTTCACTTTCAGCAAGCAAGATTGTGTCATCTGCATATGGCAAGTTGTTAATGAGTCTTCCTCGAATCCTGATGCCACGTTTTTCTTCATATAACCCAGTTTCTCGGACTATTTGCTCAACATACAGGTTGAATAAGTATGGTGAAAGAATACAACCCTGTCTCACACCTTTCTTAATTTGAAATCATTCAGTGTTTCCATGTTCTGTTAAAACAACTGCCTCTTGGTCCATGTACAGATTCCTCGTGAGCACAATTAAGTGTTCCAGAATACTCATACTTTGCAATGTTGTCCATAGCTTGTCATGATCCACACAATTGAAAGCTTTTGCATAGTCAGTAAAGCACAGATGAAACATCTTTCTGATATTAATCTGCTTTCAGCTAAGATCCATCAGACATCAGCAGTGATATACCTCATTTCACATCCTCTTCTGAAGCCAGCTTGAACCTCTGGAAATTCTCTGTCAATGTATGCTTGCACTTGTTTCTGTATTACATTTAGTAAAACTTTACTTGCATGGGATATCAGAGATAATGTCTGATGATTTCTGCATTCTGTTGGGTCACCTGTCTTTGGAATGGGCACAAATACGGATCTCTTCCAATCAGTTGGCCAGATAGTTGTCTTCCAAATTTCTTGCCATAGATGAATGAGTGCCTCCAGTGCCACCTCACTTTCTTGAAAGATTTCAGTTTGTATTTCATCAATTCCTGGTGCCTTGTTGCCAAATTCCTTCACTGCATCTTGGACTTCTTCCTTTAGTATTACTAGCTCCTGATCATATGCTGCCTCTTGAAATGGTTGAACATCAACCATTTCCTTTTGGTACAGTGACTGCATTCCTTCCATCATCTTTTGATGCTTTCTGCATCATTCAATAATTTGCCCAGAGAATCCTAAAATAATGTTAGTCGAGGCTTGAATTTTTTCTTCAGTTACCTAGCTTGGGAAATGCTGAGCATTTGGCTTTCTGACTCCAGATCTTTGTACATTTTGTTGTAATATTTCATTTTGTCTTCTCAAGCTGACTTTTGAATTTTTCGATTCAGCTCTTGTACCTCCTTATTCAATTTGCTTTAGCGTCTCTACACTGGAGAACAAGTTTCAGTCTCTTCTGAAATCCATTTTGACCTTTTCCTTCTTGTCTTCTTAATAACTTTTTACTTTCTGCCTGTATGATGTTCTTGATGTCATCCCACAACTCTTCTGGTCTTTAGTCTTTAGTGTTTAATGTATCAAATCTGTTTTTTAGATGATCTCTAAATTCAGGTAGGATATATTCAAGGTCATATTTTGGCTCTCGTGGACTTGTTTTCATTTTCTTCAGCTTCAGTCTGAATTTGCATATGAACAATTGATGGTCTTTTCCACAGTCTGTCCCTGGCCCTGTGTTGGCTGATAATATGGAACTTTTCCATCGTCTCTTTGCACAGTTATAGTCAGTTTGATTTCTGTGTATTCCATCTGGTGAGGTCCATGTATATATAATTGTCTCTTATGCTTTCTAAAGGTATTTAAAATGAACAAATCATTAGTTTTGCAGAATTCTATCATACAATCTCCAACAACATTTCTATCACCAAGGCCATATTTTCCAACTATTCTACTGTTCCTTCCAGTTTGCATTCTAATCCCCAGTAATGATCAATACATCTTAAGCATGTTTGATCAGTTTCAGACTGAAGAAGTTGGTAGAATTCTTCTATTTCATCCTCTTTAGTGGTTGGTGTGTAATTTTGAATAAAGGTGGTATTAACTGGGCTTCCCCAGAGGCGCATGGCTATTATCCTATCACAGACAGTCTTATACCTCCTGACTGATCTGGATATGTTCTTTTTGACAATGACTGCAACACCATTTCTCTTTGTCATTCCCTGCATAGTAAACCATGTGGTTGTCAGATTCAAAATGGCCAATACCAGTGCATTTCAGCTCACCAAATGCCTAAAATGTCCATGTTTATGCGTTCCACTTCATTTTTGACAATTTCTGACTTTCCTAGGTTCATACTTCGTACATTCCATGTTCTAATTATTAACGGATGTTTACAGCTGTTTCTCTTCATTTTGAGTTGTGCCCATAAGCAAATGAAGGTCTTGTGGGCTTTTCTCCCATTAGCTTTACTCCATTCGTGTCATCACCGTCAACTCTACTTTGAGGAGGCAGCTCTTCCCCAATTGCATTTTGAATGCCTTCCAACCTGATGGGCTCATTTTCCAGCAGTTTATCTGTCAGTGTTTCTCTGCTCTTTATAAGGTTTTCAGTGACTAAATATTCTAAAGTAGTTCGTCACTCTTTCTTCGTAGTCTGTCTTTGTCTGGAAGCTCATCTGAAACCTGTCCAGCATGGGTGACCGTACTGGTATTTAAAATACCGGTGGCATAGCTTTCAGAATCATAGCAACTCGCAAGCCACCACAGTACAACAAACAGACAGACTTGTTGTGGAGTAGAAACCATATGAACCCCTTTTTTATTTTTGCCTCATCCTCAATGTGTAACCATCACCTGAGTGCTGCATTCTAGCTTTCAGGGATGGCTCTGTATTTCCTTTTTTTTTTTTTTTAAAGTTCATTAAGATATCAATTCCCTAGCTTCATATATTATTGTTTTTGTATACAGATAATTTACACATTATATGGTTTTGCCAAACATGCCCTTCGCCGAAGTAATTTTGTAAGCTCGCTACTCTCAGCAACATGAAAAAAATTGGGATAGCATGTTTAATATGCTTAACATAAATATCTTGCTGGGGCTTATGGTTGGGGATAAAACAAACATCTAATTTATGTGTTTAAAAAAAGATGGTATCTGTCAAAGGAAATTGATGCTGAGGGATATGTGATCAATAAATTAATTTCAGGAATTTGTCTCAGTGAAATGGCTACCTTGCTCATCCAGGAAAAAAGCCAAAAACAAAACCATTGCCATTGAATCTATTCGTTAAAGTAGAACTGTCCCACAGTTTCCAAGGCTATATAAATCTGTGCGGAATCAGACCGCCACATCTTTTTCCAGTGCAGCAGCTGGTGGGTTCAAGGTGACTGTTCTGTGGTTAGCAGCTAAGTGCTTGACAGGATTCATCTATTATGATTTTTGAAATATTTATGTTTAGATAGTTAGGATGGTGTGTAAGGAGACCTGGTGGTATAGTGGGTTATACATCGTTGGGCTATTAATTGTCAGGTTAGCAGTTCGAATCCACCAGCTATTCCGTGTGAAAAGATATGAGGCTTTCTGCATCCATAAAGATTAACAGTCTTGGAAATCCTGTTTAGGGTTGCTATGAGTGGGACCCGTCTTCATAGCACGTAGCAGTAGGATGGTTTGTGGCAACACCCGTCTTTATTGCCAGAGAGGGAATATTTATGTGAGTGCAGTGGCTCTAGCTGCGAACTTAGCTGTGAACCGCAAAGTTGGTGGTTCGAACCATCCAGTCGCTCCACAGGAGAAAGATGAGGTTTCTGCTCCTACAAAGATATACAGCCTCAGAAAACCTGTACTGGGTTGCTATGAGTTGCAACCAACTCATTGGCACTTAGCAGCAACAAGCATCGTAGCCACTAATTATTTGTATCAGCCCTTCTTTAATACTCAAAATCAAAGTCTTAACTCTCTTGAGAGTTCACTAAAGAAGTACAAAATATCTCTTGAAAGAGGGAGTTATGTTGGCACAATCTGTATCCAAAATCCTAAATTCAAAGAACCATCTATATTGTGTTTGACATCCATGTTAGCTCGCAAACAATGTCTATGAAATTTTATTAGTCAGGATTGTGTTTGGATGTTCTGTCAGACTGGGAGACAAATAAAATCACAACTGAGAGGTTTAAGCCAGAAAGATTGCTTTCTTAGGTAAAAACCCAAGCTCATAAGTATTTCAGCTATAAAGATCTCTATTTCACAAAGTCATTCAGGTTTCTCCTAATCTTGCTTTTCTGTATTTCAGCCTGAAATAAGAGGGAAAGAGAATAGAGGGCAATCAAGTTTCTTTTAAAGGCATGAACCGGAAGTTGGGTCACTCTTGCTTACATTCAGTTTGTCACACCATAGTCACAAAGCTATAACTAACATACTTTGGTTTGGAAAAGGCAGTCTCCAGCTGGATGGTTATGAGTCAGAAACTCTAGAGTTAAATTACTAAAGGACAGGGAGAATGGATATTAGGGGGGTATGGATAATCTCTCCTACAGAATTGTATCTACAATTTTTGCCAACTAATCACACAGCCAGTTAAAAGATTTGTTAGGGTGTAGCCTTACTAATGAACTTTGTAATATCAGGTCAATAGCATATTAAAGTAGAAGAGATTCCAATATCTGTTTTCAGAATCAAAGCACAGAACTGGATGTTTAATTTGATTAAATCCCTTCAAACTGTGTTAAAATTGCTGGATATATGAGCTAATAATTATTTATTTTGTTCTTGTATTTTAGGCCTCAACTCCATATAGCATAGATTCAGATTCTTTGGGAATGGAGTGTATTATTTCGGGAAGTGCCTCTCCAACTCTGGCAATCAACACTGTGACTAACAAAGTAATTTCATTTTTTAAATGCTTTTGAAAATGTCATTGAGTAATACATTTAATTTGTCTTTAATAATAGAGTTTTATTATATGAGTTTAAAAGATAATATACATTTGACTTTCCAGTACACGGCAGGTTGACAACTGAATGCATAATGTTTTGGGGTATATACAAGTTAGAAGAAAATTCTTAGGAGAAATTGGAAAGAACTTACTAAGAAATTCTATACTAATTTAAGTTCTTGACTCTTTTAGTTCATTAGATCGATATACTTGTGTGCTGTTGAGTCAGTTCTGACACATAGTGACCCTGTTTAGAGTTTGCGAGTCTGGAGCAGAAAGCTTCATCTTTTTCCCGCAGAGCAGCTGGTGGATTTAAACTGCTGACCTTGGGGTTAGCAGCCCAACCCATAACACCAACAGGACTACTAAAAATCACCCTTGTGGCTAGTGGAATACAAATGTCTCCCTTTACAAGATAATTTCTTAATCTCATATCTCAAACCCTGAAGAAGTTCATGAATTACTTAGTTCTCGGCATTTATTTTCTGTCCTGCTAGACGATGAGCATCTTCTGAAATCATATACCTCTTACACTCCTCCTCCTTATACTCCTTTTCAGTCTTGTTCTAGCCATCTCCCTACAGCTTTAGCCCTTTCTTCCTCACTCTGGCTTTCACTTATACCTGCTCACCCACTTTCTTGTGCAATTATAGTACAATAGGATCTTTTCCTTGGTAGTTAAAAAATGGATAAACACATAGAAGATAGAACATAATTAGGAAAAAGACATAATCAGATTTACAATTTAGAAAGGAAACTGGCATCTGAGGTATAACATAATGATTTTTCTCAAATACCAACCCATGGAATGATTTCACCAGAACCTCTTAGGGAGCTGAGTGTGTCTGCCTGTAAGTCTGTTTACCTGTCTTATCTGTGTGCTTGGTAGTGGTAGAAATTCCAGGATTCCTTTGCAGGCCTATTATATCAGACACTCTGTCTTTTATGGATGAGGTTCAGGAATTTCTACTTTCAGAAATCATTCCTAATAATGTGGCACTGAAGGATAGGCATTGGACTGCTATCCACAAGGTTGGCTATTCAAACTCACCAGCCACTGTTTATAGAAGCCCTATATTGGGTCACTGTGAGTCAGAACTGATTCCATGGCACTTAACAGTAACAGACTATAGAAGTAGAAGGATTGGAATCTGGAATATCCAATACAGTTCTTTGCAGTACCTCAAATAAGAAATACTGAGGGCTTAAACACGATAATGGCTTTTTTCTGTGAACATTTTGTAGCTTGGAAACCCTCTACAAGGTCACAGCAAATATACACAGTGGTGGTAATTAGGTACTTGGTGGTGGTGGTGTGTCGCTGAATTGGTTCCGACACACAGCATCCCTGCATAGGGATTCCAAGACTGTAAATCTTCACAGGAGCAGAAAGTCTCATCTTTCTCCCACAGAATGGCTGGTAGTTTCGAACTGCTGACCCTGAGGTTAGCAGCCTGATTTGTAACCATTATGCTACCAGAGCTCCTAATTAGGTACTTAGGATGCTGGACTTCATGACTAAATGAAATACTGGGAGTTAAAGAAGCTAGAGTTGTTGGACTTCTGCTTCCAGATATGATAGAATAACTGTTATCAGACTAACACTTCGGCCTTAAACACTAAAAAATACCACTCCCAAACTGCCAACAAGGGTGGGAAGCATTGGAAACAAGACAGCCAAGAATTAAGGGATCCAGATCCCAGAGCAAAGGGGAAACACATTGATTTAAGCTCTGAAAAATCCCCCCGTTCTCAGTGCAGGGGATAGAAGCTAAACAGAAAGCAACACCCTAGAGCTTGGGGCTGTCATTTAGCTAGGGAAACAGACTGGAGTTAGAAGCAACCAATCAGCCAAGATTTAAGAAAAGAAGCCAAGGTCCTGAGAGAGCTCAGAAATGAACTCACCTTTATACAATCAATAGTCATTCAAAGCATTTGCTTGCTTTAAATGTATAGGTGTTTGGATCAACACAGGAAATTCAAGTCGACGTTTGACTAGCGAGAATTCAATAAATTTGCAGAGAAGGGGAGATAAAATTGTAGTTCGATTTTTTTTCAGGTTTTCCAAGTTAGGAGAAGAAAAACTTGGTAAATATTTCAGGCTTTTGAAGTTGGTATCTCAGAAGGATTAAGTTCTAACCAGCCTCAACTAGTATTAAGGTGAATATACTAATATTGTTCCTTTTTCAAAAGGAAGTTAAACCTTCTCAGATTTAATTGTTATTAAGTGTTATTGAGTTGGTTCCCACTCATAGCAACCCTGTATAGGGTTTGTGAGGAGTGGCTGGCTTGTGAGGAGGACCTTGCAGTCCAGTGCTGTCCTAAGGTACCACACCAGGAACTTCTGAAAATTTTTGTATGTGAAATCTAGCATTCACTCAAAAATTTTTAGGCATGTCAGGAATTAGAACCAAATAATCAATAAGAGAAATAAAAACAAGGAACAAGACAATAAACAGATCCAGAAGTGATCCAAACTAGAGTTAGCCACTATGAACTTTAACTGTGATCAAGAAAATAAGTGAATTTAGAAAATTACCAGAGAACTGGCATTTATATGGAAGGATCAAGAGGAAACTATAAAACTTGACAAATATAATAAATGGAAACAAGTATTTAAGAGATGGAGAACTGGGTTTAATAATAGCACATTAGATGCATCAAAGAAGATAATTAATAGAATGGAGGATAGGTCAGTAGAAAATACTCAGTTTGAAGCACAGAAAGAAAACAGGATGGACAATTCAGAAAAGTTTAAGGGACATATGGGACATAGGAAAAGTGAATAAAACTTGAGTTGTTATTAGGAAGGAAAGAGGAGGAAAGTTTAAGGGACATATGGGACAGAGGAAAAGTGAATAAAACTTGAGTTGTTATTAGGAAGGAAAGAGGAGGAAAGAAATAGAGAAGTAGTACTTTCATTTTTTAAAATGGATCACAGATTCAGGATGTTCTGAAGACCCTACAAGGATTATATACAAAGAAAAACACATCAGATAAATCAAAATCAAAGCGCTAAAAAAACAAAAACAAAAAAAACCCCAAATTTAGAATCAGTGGATGAAAACAGGCAACTTCAAAAGAGCAACAATAAGCCAGATTCTGGCTTCAATCTAAATAACATTCTTTATAACAACACAGTTATATAATAAAATACCTTGTGAGTGTAAAATAGATGTAGAAGTGAGTTGCATGACAATATTAGGGCAAGGCAGCACGAATAAGTATTTGTTGTTATTGTTAGATGCCATCGAGTCGGTACGTGACTCATAGCGACCTTACGCACAGCAGAACGAAACACTGCCCAATCCTGGGCCACCCTCACTATTGCTGCCACACTTGAGCCCATTGATGCTACTTTTGTATTATGTTGTTCTTGTTGTTATGTGCCGTGGAGTCAGTTCCAACTCATAGTGCCCCTATACAGGGTTTCCAAAGCTGTGAATCTTTACAGGAGCAGAAAGCTTCATCTTTCTCCCAGCTGGTAGTTTTGAACTGCTGACCATGAGATTAGCAGCCCAATTCGTAACCACTATGCTAAAGTACTAAGTCAAAGGTGCAGTCTGAAGTTAGGACAGAAGTTCTTAACACTTTGGTGTACATCAGAATTACCTGGAGGGCTTGTTAAAATCCAGATTACTGGTCCCAGAGAATTTCTGAGTTAGTAGATTTAGCGTGTTTTCTGAAAATTTGCATTTATAACAAGCTATTGAATGCTATTGGTGTTATTGGTCTAAACACATCTTATGAACCACTTCTCTCCATTATTAAAAGAATGTTATTGTTAAGTGTTGTCAAGTCGGTTCTGACTCATAGTGGAATTGTTGTTGTTGTTAAGTGCCGTCGAGTCGATTCCGACCCATAGCGACCCTGTATAGGGTTTCTAAGGAGCAGTTGGTGAGCTTGAACCACCGACCTTGCAGTTCAAATGGCTTTGCAGTCTGGCGCATTAACCCACAGCGCCTCACCAGGGCTCCAATAGTGGAATTAGGTCAAAATAATAGCAAGAAGATAATATAAATAATTCTAAAATACTGTAAGTTAAGCACGCTCCTTTTAAATAATCTACAAATTAAAGAAGAATGGAAATAACACACCACACTTTAATAAAAGCCAGAAATATGAAATATCAAAGCCTTTGGTATTAAAAAAAGTATAAAGTATTTACCTTAAATGTTTGTACAACAAAGATTAATATTATAGATTTAAGCATGTAGAAAAAGAAGAGCAAATAAATCCAAGGAAAAAAATAATAAAAAGTCAATAAAATGAAAAATACGTATACAACAGTGAGAGTCAATAAACAAAAAGTTGGTTCTTTGTAAAGTTTAATAATGGAGGGTCAATGAAAAAGAGAAAGACCTCCAACATGATGGATTGACACAGTGGCAGCAGCAGTGTGTTTAAACATAACAGTTGTGAGGATGGTACAGGACTGGGGCAGTATTTTGTTCTGTTGTACATAGGGTCACTATGAGTTGGCACCAATTTGATGACACCTAACAGTAACAACACAGTTTCATAAAGTTAATAAAGGACTTCTGCTTCCAATTAAGGTGAAGTAACAGGACTGAATTTATTGTACTACATGAACCCAGTGATAAAACAGATAAAACATATGAAACAATTGTTTTTCAAGAGATTAGACATTAGGCAACAAAGGACAGTGATCCCTAAGAAATGGTAGACAGGGTAAGGTCTACAGTTGTGCCAGCCTACTGCCTGGAGAGAGTTTCCAGGGCACAATGAAGTAGTAACTCAGAGATCTCCCTGAGTTAAATAAGGTGGCTCTGGGATGTCAGGAAGTGTAAGGTGGCTGGAGCTCTCAGAGCAGCATACTGATGAGTAAAGAGCTACATAAAGAGAGAATTCTGGAGATATATAGTGAGTTGCCTCTTGAGACTTCAACTAGTTACTGATCAATACATTAGTAAGGGGGAACTATGTGAAACTGGGTAGAGAACCACCAGAAATGATCAGTGTGAACAGTTGCCAAGACATACAGAGGCAGGCATAGTTTGGGTTCCCACCACCTTGAGGTAGAGAACTTAAAAGGATTTGTCTCAGTAGTGGCAAAATTATCCCTATACTAAAATACTACTGTAGTCTACCTACACTATTGCAAAGTAAAGCTCAAAAGAATCATACCAGTTTTAAATCATTAAAATATTTGTTGTTTATTTAATTATTGTATTTAATTCACGTACCATAAAATTCATCCTTTCAAAAAATTCAGTGATTTTTTTTCTTCTCTGAAAAGAAACTTTGTACTGTTAACAGGTACTCCCCACCCCATCCTCTCTGTGTCTCCTGGTAACCACTAACCTATTTCTTGTCTCTCTAAGATTGCTTATTCTGAGCATTTCATACAAATTGAATCATAATATATAGCCTTTTGTGTCTACCTTCTTTTACTAGCACAATGTTTTCAAGTTTCAGCCATGTTGTAGTATATATCAGTACTTAATTCCTGTTGTCAAATAATTGTGCCTCAGAAGAAAGATCAAAAGCTTGAATTGTTAAGTGCTGTTGAGTCAATTCTGACCCATAGCGACCCTGTATAGGGTTTCCCAGGAGCAGCTGGTGAGCTTGAACCGCCAACCTTGCAGTTCAAACGGCTTTGCAGTCTGGTGCATTAACCCACAGTGCCACACCAGGACTGTTAGGAATACAAAACTATCTCACACTAAGCTTTCACAGTGTCTGGCATCCAGAACCCCCAAAAAAACTATCAGGTACAACAAAACATAAAACCCTTAATGAGGAAAAATTTCAGTCTTTCAAAATGGGTCCAAAAGCATCAAGGATGATTAGTAGGAAAGGACATTAAAATAGTTATTGTAACTATATTTCATAGAGAAGTTAAAGGAAATACTGAGCATGTTATATTGACATATGTAAGATATAAAGAACACTCAGATAAAAATTTTAGTGTTTACTTTGAAAATTACACTGATGGGATTAACAGAAAGTTAGACATATTGTAGAAGGAAAAATTAGTGAACTTAAAGATTTAAGAAATGAAAGCTAATCTAAACTGAAATGAAATGCAGAAAAAAATGAGTATTAAAAACTAAGCAGTATATTAATAAACTGTGGGGACAATTTCAAGCAACCTAATTTTCATTAAAGTTGTAGTTGAAGTTCTTAGATGGGAATATGGATCTACATAAAGAAGTGAAAAGTGTTGGAAATGATAAGTACATGGGAAAATAAAATAGTTTTTCTTATTTATTTAATCTCTTTAAAAGATAATACCCATTGCCATTAAGTTGATTCCAACTCATAGTGTAATAGCATCTCATCTTTCTCCCATGGAGTGGCTAGTGGTTTTGAACTACTGATTTTCAGTTAGCAGCCCAATGTTTAACTCACTGCACCATCAAGGCTCTTCTTTTAAAGGCAATAGACTATTAATAATAAAAATGTATTATGCAATCAGAGCAACAATGAGATATGATCTCACCCCAGCATTACTAGTGAAATTGAAAAAACAACAACAGAAAACCACAAGAAGGGTATAGAGACTGGAGTCTTCATACACTGCTGGTGGAACACTAAAATGGAAATGTTACCATTTCCGCTGTGGAAAATGGTACAGCACTTCCTTCAAAAGTTGGAAATCAAAATTCCATTATGACACAATAATCCTTCCTGGGATACAAGGGTGAGTAAAAATTATCCATAATCTAGCTGTAGAAATTATTTCAACTTTTAGAAAAGACAAATACATCATTTTTCAACATAATCTCCTTACTTTTCAATACATTTTATCCATCTGTCAACAAGCTTTCCTTTTCCCTTATTTAAAAAATGTTTAGACTGAACTGCAAGCCACGAATGCATCATTGTCTTCACTTCTTCATTAGAGGTGAATCTTAGTCCTCGTAGGACTGCTTTCAGGGGACCAAAGAGGTGAAAGTCTGATGGACCAAGTTCAGGATTATAAGGAGGGTGCTTTAACACCTCAAAACAAACTTTTTGCAGAGTTTCAGCATTGTGGGCAGAGGTGTGTGGACGTGTCTTTTCAGGCATGCTCACAATGCCCTTGCATAGCAGTCCTCTGAGTTTAATCCGAAGTTGAGGCTTCAGCTCTTTATTGAGCATCTCACTGTAAGGAGCACTGTTGATTGTTGAATGTTTTTACTGATAGTGTTCCAATACTGGCCCTTGAGAATCCCAGAAAACTGAGCATCAGTTTTCCAGCTGTTGATTGACTTTTGAACTTTACCTTGCTTGTCAGCTGAGTATGTTTCCATTCCATACTCTGCCATTTACTCTCAGGCTCATAGTGATGAATCCATGTCTAGTCACCAGGAACAATTTTTAAAAAAGAAGCTTTTACCTTCCTATGAGTATCAGTCCAAATTTTATTTGTGTATGTCCAGGTTCACACCTGCACAGCAGTGATCTTGAACAGAAGTGCTAAGACAGTGCCGCAAACAGAAAATTTTAATACAGTAGAAGTGTGGCTAAATTTTGCCCATATCCTATATCCTAGATCAGTAAGAGCTGTGGAACAAATAGATCTGTGCACATCATGTTCATCACAGCACTAGTCACAAAAGCAAAAATATAGAAACAGTCTTAAGTGCCCAACAATGGAAGAATGTATACACAAACTATGGTGCTTACACATAATGAAATGCTATGCAGCATTAAAGAATAACAATGAATCTGTGAAATGCCTCATAATAAGGATGAACGTTTAGGACGTGGTGCTGAATGAAATTAGTCACAAAAGGACAAATACTGTATGTGACCACTGTTAAAAAATGTCAAAACAAAAGGCTTTAGATAACCAGATCTGGATGGGGAAGGGAGGGTAATTACTGGCTAGAGGGTGGACATGTGTTAACTTGGGTGAAGGGGAAGACAATATACAGTAAGAGGAAGGTCAGCAAAAACATTATAGAGGCAGGGGAAGATACTGAGAGGAGTAAGAGTTAAAGGCAAGAGAAATAAATACTGTTAAATACACAGTATATATCACCTGAAATACTGGTGATCTATGGGTAAAGATTTACACCCTCGGAAACCCTGTACAGGGTCGCTATGGGTCGGAACCGATTCGACGGCACTTAACAACAACAACATGGGAGATGCATGGGTAGATGCACAGGCTGAGCAGGTATGGGAGGGAGACTGGGAATATATCCATGAATATATGTTCTACATTGGATATCTGCACATATGTATTTATCTCTATTGCAAATATATTTAGGGAGCTCTGGTAGCGTAGTGGTTACGAATCAGGCTGCTAATCTCACAGTCAGCAGTTTGACACTACCAGCTGTTCCGCAGGAGAAAGATGAGGGTTTCTGCTCCTGTAAAGATTTACAGCCTCAGAAACCCTGTACAGGGTCACTATGAGTAGGAACTGACTCGACGGCACGTAACTACAACAATAGCAAATATATTTATGAATGTGGTGAAGCACACAGGGGGCAAAGTTATGAAAACTTAGACATAACCAAATGCTTTTAGGGAATTAGTTGCTGGGCCTGGGGACTCAGGACCATGGTCTCAAGGAATAACAAGGTCTATTGGCATAACATAGTTCATAAAGACATTGTTCTGCATCTTGTTGAGTAGCTACTGGGGTCTTAAGAGCTTGTAAATGGCCATCTAAGATACAATTCTTGGTCTTTCGCTGACCCAGAGGAAAGAAGAGTGATGAAAATCAAAGACACGTTGAAACCGTTAGTCCAACAAACTAATGGACCACAGGAACATCAGTCTCCACAATTCTGAAACCAGAAATAGATGGTGCCCAGCTACCATGACCAACTGCTCTGTAAGGGATCATGTTAGAAGGTTCTGTCTGAATAGAGTAGGAGAAAAATGTGGAACAGAACTCAATATCATAAAAGATGCCAGGCTTACTGGGCAGAGACTGGTAGAACCCCCAAGACTATGACTCTCAGTCACCCATTAGGTCTGGATATGAACTCACACCCATGGTTCAGTTTTCAGCCAAATAGTAGACAGATCTATAAGAGGATCAGCAACATTAAGGATATTCTTACACCTGTCAACCATTTGAGATAAAAGGAGCATCATTTACCCAAGGAAAAAGGTCAGAATGGTTGGCAAAGGAGGAGGAATGGGAACAGAAAACACAGGGAGGAAGTGATGTTACATTGTGGGTATTGTATTCATAGTGATGGAACAAAATTCATATGAATTGTTGGATGGAAAACTGATGTGTTCTGTAAACCTTAACCCAACTTGCAGTAAACGTTTTAAAAGTTTTAAAACATACCCCTCAAAAAATGCATTAATTGATAAAATAACGAAGTTATCAATTAGACAAAAAGGAAGAATAAAATGAATTTTTTTAAAATATGAAGAGTCTTGATGAGTTAATGCACTAGACTGCAAGGTCAGTTTGAACTACAAGGTAGGCAGTTCAAGTTAATCAGCCGCTCTTGCATTAGATAGGGTTGCTGTGAGTCAGAACCGACTCAACAGCAATTAACAACAATAAAAGAGTAGATATTAATACACTAGAAAATAAAGATTTATGTGATTATTTCACTAAATTTCTTAGGAAAATAGGAAAGAATATATAATATGGTTCCATTTACACTTAGTTCAAAAGTGAAAAAAACGAATCAATAGTGATAGAACTTTATATACTAATTACCGATGGCTGGAAACTGGAAATGAATAATAACTGGCTGACTTATGGAGAGTGCATGAGGGAGGATCCTAGGGTAATGTTCCACATCAGCAGTTCTGGAAGTGTGATCTGTGGTCCTCTGGGTAACAGACCTTTTTAGGGATCCCATTAGGTCAAAACTGTTTCACAGTAACACAAAGATGGTGTTTGCATTTTGTTCTATTTGCATTTGTACTGATGCAATGAAAGCATTGGTGTGTAGAACTCCTGCCATCTTAGCACAGATCAAGGCAGTGGCACCCAACTTTGTTGTTAAGTTCCATCAAGTTGGTTCCAGCTCATGACAGTCCTATGTACAACAGAACAAAACACTGCGTGGTCCTGCTCCATCTATACAATTGCTGCTACACTTGAGCAAATTGTTGCTGCCACTGTGCCAGTATATCTTGTTGGGGGTCTCCCTCTTTTTCACTGACGCTCCACTTTATCAAGCATGATGTCCTTCTCCAGGGACATGTCCCTTCTGATAATGTGTCCCAAATATGAGATACAAAGTCTGGAAATCTTGGTGTGTAAGGAGCATTTGAAGTCCTGGAGTAGCACTGTGGGAGAGTGCTCTAGACTGCAAGGTCAGTTTGAACCACCAGGTTGAGACTCATTAGTCGCTCCTTGGAAACCCTGTATCGGGTCACTATGAGTCAGAAGTGACTCAATGGCGTTTGACAACAACAAGGAGCGTTCTGACTATATGCTTCTTTCAGCACAGATTTGATTATTCTTCTGGCAGTCAATGGTACTTAAAATACTCTTCTACAACACCATAATTCAAATGGATCAGTTCTTCTGTGGTCTTCTTTATTCGTTGTTCGTCTTTTACATGCATATGATTGAAAATACCGTGCTTGGGTCAGGTGCACCTTAAACCTCAAACTTACATCTTTGTTCTTCAACACTTTAAAGAGGTCTTGTACAACAGATTTTCCTAATGAAATACGTTGTTTGATTACTTGACTGCTGCTTTATGAGTGTTGATGGTGGATTCAAGCAAAGATTCAGTCTTTTCTCCATTTATCATGATGCTATTTATTGCTCCAGTAGTGATGATTTTTGTTTTCTTTACATTGAGGTGCAGCCCATACTGAAGGCTGTCGTCTTTGATCTTCATCAGTAAGTATTTTTAGTCCACTTCGCTTTCAGCAAGCACGGTTGTATCATCTGCGAATTGCAGGTTGTTAATAAGTGTTCCTCAAATCCAGATGCCATGTTGTTCTTCATATAATCCAGCTTCTTGGATTATTTGTTCAGCATACAGATTTAATAAGTATGGTGAAAGACTGTAACCCCGGCACACACCTTTTCTGATCTTAAACCATTCAGTGTCTGTGTTCTGTTCAAACGACTGCCTCTTGGTAGATTATGTTCCCCATGAGTACGATCAAGTGTTCAAGAATATTCATTCTGTGCAATGTAGTCCATAGCTTGTCATGATTTTTAAAGTACACATTTTCTGGTATTCTCTGCTTTCAGCCAAGATCCATGTGATGTCAGCAGTGGTATCCCTCCTTTCATGTTCTGAATCAGATTTGAACTCGTGGGAGTACCCCATCAGTGTATTGTTGCAGCTGTTTTAAAATTATCTTTAGCAATATTTTACTTGCATGCAATATTAATGATACTGTGTGATGATTTCTGCATCCTGTTGGGTCACCTCTCTTTGGAATAGGCACAGATATGGATCTTTTCCAGTCAGTTGGCCAGGTATTTGTCTTCCAGATTTCTTGGCCTTGGTGAGAGTCTCTGGTGCTGCATCACTTTGTTGTAAGATTTCTATTTGTATTCCATCAATTCTTGGGTCTTCGTTCTTCAGTGCACATTGAAGGTCTTCCTTCAGTACCATTGGCTTTTAATCATATGCTGTCTCTTGAAATGGTGTAACTTTTTTTTTTTTTTTTATTGATTTTGT
>NW_006408544.1:1196933-1212683 GCF_000296735.1 Chrysochloris asiatica | reverse complement strand
AAGTACTAAGTCAAAGGTGCAGTCTGAAGTTAGGACAGAAGTTCTTAACACTTTGGTGTACATCAGAATTACCTGGAGGGCTTGTTAAAATCCAGATTACTGGTCCCAGAGAATTTCTGAGTTAGTAGATTTAGCGTGTTTTCTGAAAATTTGCATTTATAACAAGCTATTGAATGCTATTGGTGTTATTGGTCTAAACACATCTTATGAACCACTTCTCTCCATTATTAAAAGAATGTTATTGTTAAGTGTTGTCAAGTCGGTTCTGACTCATAGTGGAATTGTTGTTGTTGTTAAGTGCCGTCGAGTCGATTCCGACCCATAGCGACCCTGTATAGGGTTTCTAAGGAGCAGTTGGTGAGCTTGAACCACCGACCTTGCAGTTCAAATGGCTTTGCAGTCTGGCGCATTAACCCACAGCGCCTCACCAGGGCTCCAATAGTGGAATTAGGTCAAAATAATAGCAAGAAGATAATATAAATAATTCTAAAATACTGTAAGTTAAGCACGCTCCTTTTAAATAATCTACAAATTAAAGAAGAATGGAAATAACACACCACACTTTAATAAAAGCCAGAAATATGAAATATCAAAGCCTTTGGTATTAAAAAAAGTATAAAGTATTTACCTTAAATGTTTGTACAACAAAGATTAATATTATAGATTTAAGCATGTAGAAAAAGAAGAGCAAATAAATCCAAGGAAAAAAATAATAAAAAGTCAATAAAATGAAAAATACGTATACAACAGTGAGAGTCAATAAACAAAAAGTTGGTTCTTTGTAAAGTTTAATAATGGAGGGTCAATGAAAAAGAGAAAGACCTCCAACATGATGGATTGACACAGTGGCAGCAGCAGTGTGTTTAAACATAACAGTTGTGAGGATGGTACAGGACTGGGGCAGTATTTTGTTCTGTTGTACATAGGGTCACTATGAGTTGGCACCAATTTGATGACACCTAACAGTAACAACACAGTTTCATAAAGTTAATAAAGGACTTCTGCTTCCAATTAAGGTGAAGTAACAGGACTGAATTTATTGTACTACATGAACCCAGTGATAAAACAGATAAAACATATGAAACAATTGTTTTTCAAGAGATTAGACATTAGGCAACAAAGGACAGTGATCCCTAAGAAATGGTAGACAGGGTAAGGTCTACAGTTGTGCCAGCCTACTGCCTGGAGAGAGTTTCCAGGGCACAATGAAGTAGTAACTCAGAGATCTCCCTGAGTTAAATAAGGTGGCTCTGGGATGTCAGGAAGTGTAAGGTGGCTGGAGCTCTCAGAGCAGCATACTGATGAGTAAAGAGCTACATAAAGAGAGAATTCTGGAGATATATAGTGAGTTGCCTCTTGAGACTTCAACTAGTTACTGATCAATACATTAGTAAGGGGGAACTATGTGAAACTGGGTAGAGAACCACCAGAAATGATCAGTGTGAACAGTTGCCAAGACATACAGAGGCAGGCATAGTTTGGGTTCCCACCACCTTGAGGTAGAGAACTTAAAAGGATTTGTCTCAGTAGTGGCAAAATTATCCCTATACTAAAATACTACTGTAGTCTACCTACACTATTGCAAAGTAAAGCTCAAAAGAATCATACCAGTTTTAAATCATTAAAATATTTGTTGTTTATTTAATTATTGTATTTAATTCACGTACCATAAAATTCATCCTTTCAAAAAATTCAGTGATTTTTTTTCTTCTCTGAAAAGAAACTTTGTACTGTTAACAGGTACTCCCCACCCCATCCTCTCTGTGTCTCCTGGTAACCACTAACCTATTTCTTGTCTCTCTAAGATTGCTTATTCTGAGCATTTCATACAAATTGAATCATAATATATAGCCTTTTGTGTCTACCTTCTTTTACTAGCACAATGTTTTCAAGTTTCAGCCATGTTGTAGTATATATCAGTACTTAATTCCTGTTGTCAAATAATTGTGCCTCAGAAGAAAGATCAAAAGCTTGAATTGTTAAGTGCTGTTGAGTCAATTCTGACCCATAGCGACCCTGTATAGGGTTTCCCAGGAGCAGCTGGTGAGCTTGAACCGCCAACCTTGCAGTTCAAACGGCTTTGCAGTCTGGTGCATTAACCCACAGTGCCACACCAGGACTGTTAGGAATACAAAACTATCTCACACTAAGCTTTCACAGTGTCTGGCATCCAGAACCCCCAAAAAAACTATCAGGTACAACAAAACATAAAACCCTTAATGAGGAAAAATTTCAGTCTTTCAAAATGGGTCCAAAAGCATCAAGGATGATTAGTAGGAAAGGACATTAAAATAGTTATTGTAACTATATTTCATAGAGAAGTTAAAGGAAATACTGAGCATGTTATATTGACATATGTAAGATATAAAGAACACTCAGATAAAAATTTTAGTGTTTACTTTGAAAATTACACTGATGGGATTAACAGAAAGTTAGACATATTGTAGAAGGAAAAATTAGTGAACTTAAAGATTTAAGAAATGAAAGCTAATCTAAACTGAAATGAAATGCAGAAAAAAATGAGTATTAAAAACTAAGCAGTATATTAATAAACTGTGGGGACAATTTCAAGCAACCTAATTTTCATTAAAGTTGTAGTTGAAGTTCTTAGATGGGAATATGGATCTACATAAAGAAGTGAAAAGTGTTGGAAATGATAAGTACATGGGAAAATAAAATAGTTTTTCTTATTTATTTAATCTCTTTAAAAGATAATACCCATTGCCATTAAGTTGATTCCAACTCATAGTGTAATAGCATCTCATCTTTCTCCCATGGAGTGGCTAGTGGTTTTGAACTACTGATTTTCAGTTAGCAGCCCAATGTTTAACTCACTGCACCATCAAGGCTCTTCTTTTAAAGGCAATAGACTATTAATAATAAAAATGTATTATGCAATCAGAGCAACAATGAGATATGATCTCACCCCAGCATTACTAGTGAAATTGAAAAAACAACAACAGAAAACCACAAGAAGGGTATAGAGACTGGAGTCTTCATACACTGCTGGTGGAACACTAAAATGGAAATGTTACCATTTCCGCTGTGGAAAATGGTACAGCACTTCCTTCAAAAGTTGGAAATCAAAATTCCATTATGACACAATAATCCTTCCTGGGATACAAGGGTGAGTAAAAATTATCCATAATCTAGCTGTAGAAATTATTTCAACTTTTAGAAAAGACAAATACATCATTTTTCAACATAATCTCCTTACTTTTCAATACATTTTATCCATCTGTCAACAAGCTTTCCTTTTCCCTTATTTAAAAAATGTTTAGACTGAACTGCAAGCCACGAATGCATCATTGTCTTCACTTCTTCATTAGAGGTGAATCTTAGTCCTCGTAGGACTGCTTTCAGGGGACCAAAGAGGTGAAAGTCTGATGGACCAAGTTCAGGATTATAAGGAGGGTGCTTTAACACCTCAAAACAAACTTTTTGCAGAGTTTCAGCATTGTGGGCAGAGGTGTGTGGACGTGTCTTTTCAGGCATGCTCACAATGCCCTTGCATAGCAGTCCTCTGAGTTTAATCCGAAGTTGAGGCTTCAGCTCTTTATTGAGCATCTCACTGTAAGGAGCACTGTTGATTGTTGAATGTTTTTACTGATAGTGTTCCAATACTGGCCCTTGAGAATCCCAGAAAACTGAGCATCAGTTTTCCAGCTGTTGATTGACTTTTGAACTTTACCTTGCTTGTCAGCTGAGTATGTTTCCATTCCATACTCTGCCATTTACTCTCAGGCTCATAGTGATGAATCCATGTCTAGTCACCAGGAACAATTTTTAAAAAAGAAGCTTTTACCTTCCTATGAGTATCAGTCCAAATTTTATTTGTGTATGTCCAGGTTCACACCTGCACAGCAGTGATCTTGAACAGAAGTGCTAAGACAGTGCCGCAAACAGAAAATTTTAATACAGTAGAAGTGTGGCTAAATTTTGCCCATATCCTATATCCTAGATCAGTAAGAGCTGTGGAACAAATAGATCTGTGCACATCATGTTCATCACAGCACTAGTCACAAAAGCAAAAATATAGAAACAGTCTTAAGTGCCCAACAATGGAAGAATGTATACACAAACTATGGTGCTTACACATAATGAAATGCTATGCAGCATTAAAGAATAACAATGAATCTGTGAAATGCCTCATAATAAGGATGAACGTTTAGGACGTGGTGCTGAATGAAATTAGTCACAAAAGGACAAATACTGTATGTGACCACTGTTAAAAAATGTCAAAACAAAAGGCTTTAGATAACCAGATCTGGATGGGGAAGGGAGGGTAATTACTGGCTAGAGGGTGGACATGTGTTAACTTGGGTGAAGGGGAAGACAATATACAGTAAGAGGAAGGTCAGCAAAAACATTATAGAGGCAGGGGAAGATACTGAGAGGAGTAAGAGTTAAAGGCAAGAGAAATAAATACTGTTAAATACACAGTATATATCACCTGAAATACTGGTGATCTATGGGTAAAGATTTACACCCTCGGAAACCCTGTACAGGGTCGCTATGGGTCGGAACCGATTCGACGGCACTTAACAACAACAACATGGGAGATGCATGGGTAGATGCACAGGCTGAGCAGGTATGGGAGGGAGACTGGGAATATATCCATGAATATATGTTCTACATTGGATATCTGCACATATGTATTTATCTCTATTGCAAATATATTTAGGGAGCTCTGGTAGCGTAGTGGTTACGAATCAGGCTGCTAATCTCACAGTCAGCAGTTTGACACTACCAGCTGTTCCGCAGGAGAAAGATGAGGGTTTCTGCTCCTGTAAAGATTTACAGCCTCAGAAACCCTGTACAGGGTCACTATGAGTAGGAACTGACTCGACGGCACGTAACTACAACAATAGCAAATATATTTATGAATGTGGTGAAGCACACAGGGGGCAAAGTTATGAAAACTTAGACATAACCAAATGCTTTTAGGGAATTAGTTGCTGGGCCTGGGGACTCAGGACCATGGTCTCAAGGAATAACAAGGTCTATTGGCATAACATAGTTCATAAAGACATTGTTCTGCATCTTGTTGAGTAGCTACTGGGGTCTTAAGAGCTTGTAAATGGCCATCTAAGATACAATTCTTGGTCTTTCGCTGACCCAGAGGAAAGAAGAGTGATGAAAATCAAAGACACGTTGAAACCGTTAGTCCAACAAACTAATGGACCACAGGAACATCAGTCTCCACAATTCTGAAACCAGAAATAGATGGTGCCCAGCTACCATGACCAACTGCTCTGTAAGGGATCATGTTAGAAGGTTCTGTCTGAATAGAGTAGGAGAAAAATGTGGAACAGAACTCAATATCATAAAAGATGCCAGGCTTACTGGGCAGAGACTGGTAGAACCCCCAAGACTATGACTCTCAGTCACCCATTAGGTCTGGATATGAACTCACACCCATGGTTCAGTTTTCAGCCAAATAGTAGACAGATCTATAAGAGGATCAGCAACATTAAGGATATTCTTACACCTGTCAACCATTTGAGATAAAAGGAGCATCATTTACCCAAGGAAAAAGGTCAGAATGGTTGGCAAAGGAGGAGGAATGGGAACAGAAAACACAGGGAGGAAGTGATGTTACATTGTGGGTATTGTATTCATAGTGATGGAACAAAATTCATATGAATTGTTGGATGGAAAACTGATGTGTTCTGTAAACCTTAACCCAACTTGCAGTAAACGTTTTAAAAGTTTTAAAACATACCCCTCAAAAAATGCATTAATTGATAAAATAACGAAGTTATCAATTAGACAAAAAGGAAGAATAAAATGAATTTTTTTAAAATATGAAGAGTCTTGATGAGTTAATGCACTAGACTGCAAGGTCAGTTTGAACTACAAGGTAGGCAGTTCAAGTTAATCAGCCGCTCTTGCATTAGATAGGGTTGCTGTGAGTCAGAACCGACTCAACAGCAATTAACAACAATAAAAGAGTAGATATTAATACACTAGAAAATAAAGATTTATGTGATTATTTCACTAAATTTCTTAGGAAAATAGGAAAGAATATATAATATGGTTCCATTTACACTTAGTTCAAAAGTGAAAAAAACGAATCAATAGTGATAGAACTTTATATACTAATTACCGATGGCTGGAAACTGGAAATGAATAATAACTGGCTGACTTATGGAGAGTGCATGAGGGAGGATCCTAGGGTAATGTTCCACATCAGCAGTTCTGGAAGTGTGATCTGTGGTCCTCTGGGTAACAGACCTTTTTAGGGATCCCATTAGGTCAAAACTGTTTCACAGTAACACAAAGATGGTGTTTGCATTTTGTTCTATTTGCATTTGTACTGATGCAATGAAAGCATTGGTGTGTAGAACTCCTGCCATCTTAGCACAGATCAAGGCAGTGGCACCCAACTTTGTTGTTAAGTTCCATCAAGTTGGTTCCAGCTCATGACAGTCCTATGTACAACAGAACAAAACACTGCGTGGTCCTGCTCCATCTATACAATTGCTGCTACACTTGAGCAAATTGTTGCTGCCACTGTGCCAGTATATCTTGTTGGGGGTCTCCCTCTTTTTCACTGACGCTCCACTTTATCAAGCATGATGTCCTTCTCCAGGGACATGTCCCTTCTGATAATGTGTCCCAAATATGAGATACAAAGTCTGGAAATCTTGGTGTGTAAGGAGCATTTGAAGTCCTGGAGTAGCACTGTGGGAGAGTGCTCTAGACTGCAAGGTCAGTTTGAACCACCAGGTTGAGACTCATTAGTCGCTCCTTGGAAACCCTGTATCGGGTCACTATGAGTCAGAAGTGACTCAATGGCGTTTGACAACAACAAGGAGCGTTCTGACTATATGCTTCTTTCAGCACAGATTTGATTATTCTTCTGGCAGTCAATGGTACTTAAAATACTCTTCTACAACACCATAATTCAAATGGATCAGTTCTTCTGTGGTCTTCTTTATTCGTTGTTCGTCTTTTACATGCATATGATTGAAAATACCGTGCTTGGGTCAGGTGCACCTTAAACCTCAAACTTACATCTTTGTTCTTCAACACTTTAAAGAGGTCTTGTACAACAGATTTTCCTAATGAAATACGTTGTTTGATTACTTGACTGCTGCTTTATGAGTGTTGATGGTGGATTCAAGCAAAGATTCAGTCTTTTCTCCATTTATCATGATGCTATTTATTGCTCCAGTAGTGATGATTTTTGTTTTCTTTACATTGAGGTGCAGCCCATACTGAAGGCTGTCGTCTTTGATCTTCATCAGTAAGTATTTTTAGTCCACTTCGCTTTCAGCAAGCACGGTTGTATCATCTGCGAATTGCAGGTTGTTAATAAGTGTTCCTCAAATCCAGATGCCATGTTGTTCTTCATATAATCCAGCTTCTTGGATTATTTGTTCAGCATACAGATTTAATAAGTATGGTGAAAGACTGTAACCCCGGCACACACCTTTTCTGATCTTAAACCATTCAGTGTCTGTGTTCTGTTCAAACGACTGCCTCTTGGTAGATTATGTTCCCCATGAGTACGATCAAGTGTTCAAGAATATTCATTCTGTGCAATGTAGTCCATAGCTTGTCATGATTTTTAAAGTACACATTTTCTGGTATTCTCTGCTTTCAGCCAAGATCCATGTGATGTCAGCAGTGGTATCCCTCCTTTCATGTTCTGAATCAGATTTGAACTCGTGGGAGTACCCCATCAGTGTATTGTTGCAGCTGTTTTAAAATTATCTTTAGCAATATTTTACTTGCATGCAATATTAATGATACTGTGTGATGATTTCTGCATCCTGTTGGGTCACCTCTCTTTGGAATAGGCACAGATATGGATCTTTTCCAGTCAGTTGGCCAGGTATTTGTCTTCCAGATTTCTTGGCCTTGGTGAGAGTCTCTGGTGCTGCATCACTTTGTTGTAAGATTTCTATTTGTATTCCATCAATTCTTGGGTCTTCGTTCTTCAGTGCACATTGAAGGTCTTCCTTCAGTACCATTGGCTTTTAATCATATGCTGTCTCTTGAAATGGTGTAACTTTTTTTTTTTTTTGGTATAGTGATTTTGTGTATTCCTTCAATCTTCTTTTGATGCTTTCTGCATTTCTCAATCTTGTGCTGAAAGAATTTTTCAGTAATCAAATCAAGGCTTGAGTTTTTTACTCAGCTCTTTCAACTCCAGATATGCTGAGCATGTCCATCCATTTTGGTTTTCCAACTCCAGATACTTACACATTTCTTTATAATATTTTACTTTATCTTCTCGAGCTGCCCTTTGCAATTTTTGTTTAACTCTTTTACCACATCATTTCTTCCATTTGGTTTTAGCATCTCTACACTGGAGAACAAGTCTCAGAATCACTTCTGACATTCATTTTGATCTTTTCTTTCTTGTCTTCTTCATGACCTTTTATTTCTTCTTTATGATGTTCTTGATGATATACTACAACTCTTCTGGTCTTTGGTCATTTGCATAATTACATCAAATTTGTTTTTGAGATGATCTCTAAATCCAGGTGTGATATATTCAAGATTGTACTTGTTTTAATTTTCTTCAACTTCAGCCTGAACTTGTATATGAGCAATTGATGATCTGTTCCACAGTCTGCCCTGGTCTTGTTTTGGCTGATAATATGGAACTCTTCCACCGTCTCTTACCACAGATGTAGTCAGTTTGATTTCTTTGTGTTCCATCTGGTGAAGTTCATGTGTATAATTGTCTTTCATGTTGTTTAAAAAGGTATTTGTAATTAATAAGTCATAGTTTTGAAAAATTCTGTTTTGCATTCTCCAGCATAATTTCTCTCACCAAGGCCATATTTTCCAATGACTGATCCTTCTTTGTTCCCAATCTTTGCCTTCCAATCCCCAGTAATTACCAATACATCTTCATTGCATGCTTGATCAATTTCAGACTGAACTAGTTTGTTAGATTCTTTAGTGTCATCATCACCAACTTTAGTGGTTGGCTTGTAAACTTGAAAAATAGTGATATTAACTGGTTTTCTTGTAGACTTGTGGACATTATCCTATCACAGACAACATTATACTGCAAGATAGATGATTTTTTGATGATTAATGCAACACCATTCCTATTCAATTTGTCATTCTGGCATAGTAAAGCATGTGATTGTCAGATTCAAAATGGCCAATACCAATCAATTTCAGCTCACTAATGCCTAGAATTGAATTCTGCTGTGGCACTGTAGCATAAGTGCTGGATCATAAGGTCAGTTTGAACTGCAAGGTCAATAGTTCAAACTCACCAGCTGCTCATCAGAAACCCTATATAGGCTCCCTATGGGCCAGAATCGACTTGACTGTTCAACAACAACAACAACAATGCTTATGATACTGATGTTCCATTTCATTTTTGACACCTTCCAGTTTTCCTTGATTCAACTAATAGTCATTATATTCTTTACTGTCACACACACTCAGTTTAAAACAAACCAAAAAAGGTCTGTTTAAGAACATCTCTGGGAAGCAGGATAAGCAGTTTTATTGTTAAAACTTATCCCTTAAGTGGGCATCTTTTTAATATTCTTTGTGAAATGAGTGTGTACACCTAAAGCACTTCTACATAACAAAGCACAGTGATTGCTCAGTTAGTGACTTGTAATTGTAAGTTGGTCTGACTTGGTTTGTTTATGGACCCCTGACTGTACTTGAAAGAACAAGAAGTTTTTTGAAAAAGGAACAAAGTGAACCTGTCACTTAAAGAAAGTTAATTGACACTATCTGCTACCAGTGACAAAGTTTAATCTTTTAGCAGTAATTAGAACTTTGGAAAACTTGTATTCACCACAGTAACCCTGATCGGTTTCTATTCTTTAAAGACTCTTCTAATGAGATCTGTGGTGATATTAGTAAATGTGGTTTAGAAAAAAAAATTGTATAATGAAGTATGTCAATATCTAGAAGTTCTGTATTACTAAATAAACCAGTATTTTCTAAGCAACCAATGCATAATTTACAAAATCAGCTTTCACATTAGCTCTAATCTTTTAAAAAAACGAACCTTGATGTGCTTTGGTATACTATTAAGAAAGACTGTTCTTAGCTATGTAAAAAATTTAATTTAAGCGCTTTTTCCTTTTTCAATATTTATGTAATACTGACTTTTCTTTATATATCTACCCATACCCAGTGCCACTGAATTGATTGCTACTCAGAGCTCCATAGGATTCACTAAGCTGTTTCCTGATCGTTCTCCTAAGGAATTGCTGGTGGGTTGAACCACTGACCTTTGGTTTAGCAGCCCAATGTTTAACCCACTGCGCCACCCAGGCTCCAATATTACATTTCTTTGTATAATCTTGGAATATATTGAATGCAGAAGCAGATGTGATAATACAGCTGTTTTATACTATTAAGGTACACATTGAGATTTGCAAAAATATAAAACAATACCACTCTTCTCGTTTTAATTATTTATTGGTGAGTTGTTTCCCATGTCACTCTAGTTATTGACAGGAATCCTGGTGTGGTGCTGTAGAATAAGCACTGGACTGCTAACTACAAGGTCAGTTCAAACCTACCAGTTTGTCCTTGGAAACCCTTAAAGGGTCGCTATGAGTCACATTCCCACTCAGTGGCACTAACAACAACAAATATGGTACGCATATCAACATGAACAAAATTTCCTTGTCTTCTCACATTTTGAGACTAAACAGAATTCTGATAGCAAAGTTTTGAGAATTGCTGTTTTATACTTTGACTTAGGTGGTGATTATATGAGTTTGCCTACTTTGTAATAAATAAAATAATAACTTCTGTACTTTTTCCAGTCTTTGTATTATATTTAATAAAAGTGTTTATCTGCCTTCAAATAAAATTAAGAGGACTTGTCTGGGATCGTGGAGAATATTCCTGGCCTGAGTGATGGCAAAAATGAACAGCTAAAAAAAGGACCATGGGTGCTTATAATTTGTTGATACTGTTCTTTTTTATAGTTTTGAAATTATTCTTGTGAAACCCTTAAGATGATTTTGATAAAATTTTCATTGGAAATACGATGGGGTGGGGGTGGGGGGCTTCAAAAAGTTTGCAGAAAAAATGGAATGAAAAGATAATTAAATTTTTCCATGAACGTTAAAAATCCTCTCATTTTTGCCATAAAAATCTTTGCCAAGGTGTTTTCTTTTTTCTGTCTCATTTTGTAATGCTCTTTCCCTCCTATGTATTCCTGTGTATGTGTTTGTTTTATCTTCTATGAGTGTGAAACAGTCTGGTCTTATCTTAAATACAGGTCCATACATGCTTAGTTTTGCACGTATTCTGCTTCTTGGCAAAAGAATGATGTGTAATCCCATTTACAGCACAAAGAGAAAGATGGTGATAGTTGCTGACTAAATTGGACAAACATGTTACCTACTTATTGAGCAGAAAATGCTGTGAAATTTCTAGTTACTTATTAGAACTTAAGGAGCTAACTGTCTAGTAGTGTTGTTGTTTTTGATAAGTGCTATTGAGTCAGTTCCGACCCATAGCGACCCTGCATAAGGTTTCCGAGTAGCAGCTGGTGAGCTTGACCCACCGACTTCAGGGTTCATATGACTGTAACAGTCTAGCACATTAACCCACAGCATCATACCAGGAATCCAAAAACTACCTAAACTGCACACAAATGTTTTCGTGAAGTAGAACCTTGAAAAATAAGCTAGTTTGTTCTTTAAAAAATACCTGCATTTCTTTCTAATTACAACATAATAGTGCTTATTATAAACAGATGCAACCACTGTAAAAGTACACTATCAGTGCCGAAGGTCTTTAGGAACTGCCAGTTCCCTGGCAGTTAGTTTATCATTGTTAACACTTTCATGTACAACTTTTCAGTAGCCATGTTATTGTTGTTACTTAAAATTGGATTACATTTATGATTTTGCATATGTGTTTCTAATTTTCAATATTTTGAACACTATGATTCCTATAGTTTTAAGCAAAAATACCCAGTTTATTTTTGTTTCTGTCTTTTGAAGCCTAACATTTTGATAGAATGATATTCCCGTTTTGCTTAAAGATTGAGCAAAAGCAAATTTTATGCATTACAAGATATGTAACAGTATAAAGGTGCTATAATTCTCACTCATTATGTGATGATAAACTATATTTGATAGTAAGTTGAATTCATGTACCTTGTGTGGTGCCACTGTAGCATCAGCACTGGCTGGGAACCACAAGGTTGGCAGTTTAAACACACCACCTGCTCCTTGGGTTGCTATGACTCAGACCCAACTTGATGGCACTTAACAACAGACAGAATCCTGAAGTTCTATTGTGGCACTGTAGAATAAACACTGTACCGCAAGGTTAGTTTGAGCTACAAGGTTGATGGTTTGAACCACAAACCATTTGCTCTTTGGAAAGCCTATACAAGGTCACTGTGATTCAGAACCTGCTTGACAGCATTTAACAAAAACAAAAACAAACAAAAAGACGAAAGTTCTGTGTGGCTTTGTAGGATGAATACTAAGATAATTGCAAAGTTGGTACATTAAACCCACCTGCTATTCCTTGGAAACTCTTGACAGGGTCACTATGAATTGGAACCAACTCATCTGCACTTAATAACAGTAGACAGAATATATCCTTTAGTTTGACAGTCATTTCAAGGTAAACGTAATGTTAGTGAATGTTGTGAAGTGCTGTTGAGTTGGTTTTGACCCATAGCGACCGTGTATAGGGTTTCTGAGGAGTGGCTGGTGATCTTGAATTACCAACTTTGCGGTTCAAACTAATGTTGCAGTAAAGCACATTAACTAACCCACAGCGCCACACTAGGACTCTAGTGTTAGTGATTGGAGCATGAAATTAGGGTAAGCAACATAGTAAAGACCACTAACCATTTTTTTTATTTCTGCCATTTGCTGCTTCAGTTGTATTTTTATAGACTTGATGAAAAAAATAATCATTATATTTAAAAAAATTGTTTTCATTCTAGGTAACGCTGTACAACACTGATCAGGATGGTAGTGATAGCCCACGTAGTAGCCTTAACAACAGTCTCTCAGACCAGAGTTTGGCATCTGTTAATTTGAACAGTGTTGGAAGTGTGCATAGTTATACACCGGTAAGTCTTAGTGAAGTTAACCTCATTGTTTAATACTCATTTTGTGCATAAAACTAAAACAAATGGAATTGCAATGTAAATAAAAGGTGGTGGTGGTGCGCTGCTGTGGAATCGGTTCTGACTCATAGCAACCCTGTATAGAGTTTAGCAGAAATCCTAATCTTTGTTCTGCGGAACAGCTGGTAGTTTTGAACTGCTGACTGTGAGGTTAGCAGCTCAATTCGTAACAATTACGCTAACAGAGCTCCTTAAATAAAAAGTAAAGATGTACGTTTCTCACTGAAGCAATTCATTTATTAACATTACATTCAAGCTTAAGCAGAACAAATTTCTACCTTGACTGTGTTTTGAGTATTTAATGAGAGGGTTTCAAAAAGTTCATGGAAAAATGAAATGAAATTAAAAGATAGTGGAATTTTTCCATGAACATTTTGAAGGTGTGGCACTGTGGATTAATTCAAGGGACTGCAAAGTCATTTGAACTGTAAAGTCTGGGATTCAAGCTCACCAGCCACTTGACAACACTTAACAACAACATATTACCAGGGATCTGGTGTGCCCCTATGGTGGTAGTTATGTGCCGTGGAGTCACTTTCGACTCAGCGACCCTGTACAGGGTTTCTGCGGCTGTAAATCTTTACAGGAGCAGAATGCCTCATCTTTCTCCCATGGAGCAGCTGGTAGTTTCCAACTGCTGACCTTGCGGTTCGCAGCCCAATTCGTAAGCACTACGCTACCAGAGCTCCTTGGTGTGGCCCTGTGGGGGAGGTTTAAACAGCAAGGTCAGGTCAGAGGTTGATCCTTACCAACCTCTCCTTAGAAACCCTATATGTAGGGTCGCTATGAGTCTGAACCAACTTAACAGCACTTTACAACAACAAATATTTTACCAACTTAGTTATGAATATGCTGTTGTTCTGTATTGTATATGTTTATCTGTTTTACTGTATTCCATATTCAAATGATAAGCAACTATAATAGAAAAAAAAAATTGTACTTCAGTCTAGCAGAGCTACATTGTAAGATTTTCTATAGTTCCTAGAAAAAGATCTTAAAGAGTCTGTATATCAACTTGTTTTCCAGTTGTAGATCTGAAAAGGGAATTCTGCAGACTCCAACGGTTAGGATGTTGTTGTTGTTAGGTGCCATTGGTTCGGTACCGAGTCATAGCGACCCTATGCACACAGAACGAAACACTGCCCGATCCTGGGCCAACCTCACAATTGTTGCCTCGCTTGAGCCCATTGATGCTTCCACTTTGCCAGTCCATGTCACTGGGGGTTTTCCTTTTTTTCTCTGACCCTCCACCTTACCAAACATGATATCCTTCTCCAGCTGCTAGTCCCTTCTGACAATATATGTGAAGTGTGAGAGACAAAGTTTGGCCATCCAGGCCTCCAAGGAGCACTCTGGCTACACTTTTTCCAACACAGATCTGTTGGTTCATTTGGCATCCCACGCACCTTCAATATTCTCCACTAACACCATAACTGAAAAGCATCAGTTCTACTATGGTCTTCCTTATTCACTGTCCAGCTTTCATGTGCATATGAGGTTATTGAAAATACCATGACTTGGGTCAGGCGCACCTTAGTCCTCAAGCTGACATCTTTGCTCTTCAAAACTTTAAAAAGGTCTTGTGCAGCAGATTTACGTAATACAATAGGCCGTTTGATTTCTTGACTACTGCTTCCATGAGTGTTGATAGTTGTTCCAAGAAGAATAAATCCTTGACAACTTTAGTGTTTTCTCTGTTAATAAGAATGTTGTTTATTGGTCCAGTGGTGAGGATTTTTGTTTTCTTTACATGGAGATGCAATCCATAGCGAAGGCTGTGCTCTTTGATCTTCATCAGTAAATATTTTAAGTCCTCTTCACTTTCAGCAAGCAAGGTTGTATCATCAGCATAGCATCAGTTTTACATTCAACAAATCATCTACCTTGTTTCATTACATTGATTATAATCCCCTCCATGTACCTACCTTCAGTTAACAGTATTTCTCTCTATCCACTTTAGCTTTTTTTAAAAAACGCACAAAGAAAGAAAACCGCTCAGGCATATATAATAATTTACTTCTCCAAAGGGCACATTCTACAAGTTGGCTCCTGGCCACCAGCTCTTAGTCCTTCTCTTCTTAGTCCATGAATCTAGAGTCTTCATCTGCTCCCGCTCTCCATGCCCCCATCTCTGCCTCCATCTCTGGCGCTGCTACTTCTCTGGATAAGGTCCCGCATTCTGCTTGTGCGTTCCTCTCTTGATGGTCCTAGGGTCCTCTGTTTCTGGACTGTAAGATCAACCACTCCCCTTTTCTTGTACCTTTACCGTTGTGACAGTCGTGATTAGTCATGATAATAGTTATTCACTGTTGAATCTTATCCTCATCTCTTTTCACCAGACCCATCCAGACAAGATGACAGCCACCCAGTAGGGACTGTTTCTTTCCCCCCATACTCTTAAACTAAACTCCCTCTTGAAACCTTGTAAGCCAGTCACTTCGTGCCTCTATTGCCCCTCATTTTAGGTAGCCAATGTCTTAAGTTGCCTGTCCTTATCTACCCTGTGTACAGAGCGGATAGCATTGATACTTGATTTGAAGACTCTTTCCCTTTCTGTTGGTATTTAGAGTAACTACCGCTCTGAGTATAGGTCAGGTTCATCATGAAGATGTATTTTCTGTCACTGTAACTGTTCCAGT
>NW_006408544.1:1143842-1195619 GCF_000296735.1 Chrysochloris asiatica | reverse complement strand
GTTTCTGGACATGTGCAGATATGGTCATCAGCTTCTGTTTTTTAGGCATATTCAGGGGTTATCTGTGGCCTTAATACTTAGATGGGTATGTATTTTGGTATTTTTTATGCTTTCTGATTGCCTCCAGGGAGATATGATCAGGAAATTGGCTTCCCTTTTCACTCTTCTTCTTGAGAAATTTCAGGATGCCACTGCTGGTCATTTTGACGTAACTTAGGATTTAATTTTTGGCTTATTTCCTTTTCTGTCTGCTTGTTCCGCTCCACAATCCCTGTTCAGGCCTTGTTTCTAGTTGTAAACAGTTCAAGGCCGGCTGTGGCCATTTGGTTTTAATTGGTAACTGTCTTTTTAAATTTCGAGGAGATCTGTGAGCATGCGTAGTAGAACCCTCCAAGGGTGGGGCTGGGGCACCCCTATAGTCACCAGAATGGAAGTGCAACTCAGGCACCCCTATGGTGAACAGAATGGAAGTGCATAGACAGCAAGGGACCAATGAACAGCTACCAAAAGAAAAGAATGTTCACACCTTTATCTCTGCGGTTCTGCCAGGCATCTGTGGCCATTCTGATCCTTCCCCCGCTTGGTCTCACACAAGATGGCGGCTCCTGGAGCAGCTGAGCATCCCGGACTAGAAAACAATGGATTTCTTGCTTCTGCCACAAATTTCCCAGCTGTAAGCCTTCCAACCTTCTAAATATTCCTTTATATGTGGTTCAGAGTTCTGGGACCATCCCCTGAGCCTGCTTTGTCAGGTGTTCTGTGTTGTTGGCGGAGCTCTTCACTGCACTTCCACCCAATTCGCCATCTTGTTTGTTCCACCTCCTTGCCTTGTTTTGACTGATGATATGGAGCTTTTCCATGGTCTCTTTCCACAAATGTAGTCAATTTGATTTCTATGTATTCCATCTGGTGAGGTCCATGTGCATAGTCATCTCTTAATGCTGTCTAAAGATGGTATCTGAAATGAACAAATCGTTGATTTTTCAGATTTCTATCATCCAGCATCATTTCTATCACCAAGGCCATATTTTCCAACTACTGATCCTTCCTCTTTTCTCCCAACCTTTGCATTGCAATCACCACTAATGATCGATACATCCTGATTGCATGCTTAATCAATTTCAGATCAAAGAAGTTGGTAGAATTCTTCTAGTTTATCCTTACTGGCTGTAGTGGTTGGTGTGTAAATTTAAGTAATAGTGGTATTAACTGGTTTTCCCTGTAGTCGCATGGATATTATCCTATCACAGACAGCATTGTACCTCATGACTTGATCTGGATATGTTCTTTTTGACAATGAATGCAACACCATTCCTCTTCTGTTTGTGATTCCCAGCATAGTAAACCATGTGGTTGTCAGATTCAAAATGGTCAATAGCAGTCTATTTCAGCTCACTAATACCTAAGATATCGATGTTTATATGTTCCATTTCATTTTTGAAATTTTCTAATATTTTCCTAGATTTATACTTCGTTCATTCCTTTTTCTTATTTTTAATCCATGTTTACAGCTGTGTCTCTTCATTTTTTTTGAGTTGTGCCCCATTAGCCAATGAAGGTCCGGCTAGCTTTACTCCCACCGGCTTTACTCCATTCGCGTCATCACGGTCAACTGTACGTTGAAGAGGCAGCTCTTTCCCAGTTGCATTTTGAGTGCCTTCCAACCTCAGGGGGCTCATTTTCTGGCACTATATCTGATATTGATTCTCTACTATTCATAAGGTTTTCAGTGACTAAATATTCTGAAATAGTTCGTCACTCCTTCTTCCTAGTCTGTCTTTGTCTGGAAGCACATCTGAAACCTGTCCACCATGGGTGATCCTGGTAGTATTTAAAATTCTGGTGGCACAGCTTCCAGAATCACAACAACTCACAAGTCATCACAATAGGACAAACTGACAGAAGAGTGGTGGAAAGGTTAGTGTTAGGATAGACTATATCTAATTATTAACTAGTGTGTTATTGTTTTAATTTTGATCTAGAAAAAATAGTTACTTATGTTGTGGCGCTATAGGATCAGCACTGGTTTGTGAACCACAAAGTCAGCAGTTCAAAACCACTGGTTCCTCTTCCAAAACCTTATACAGGGTCTATATGAATCAGAACCCACTCATGGCACTTGACAACAACAATATATATAAAAGGACTTGTATGTAAATATCCTTGCCTCTGTGCTGATTTGTCACCTGATTACAAGAACATAATTCTTTGGTTCTCTGGTGTTTCTTTTCATACCATCTGGCAACCAATCCTCCTCCCTCATGTACAGAAGTGAGCCCAAGAGTCAAACACACTGTTTATTGATATTTGATCTTTACTGATCACTCTCTGTTCCAGGACATAGGAAAAAATATATAAAGGACAAAGATATGAAAGGAGGGACCTGAAATAAAGTAGTGCAAAAGGAACAAAATAGAGAACAAAACTAAAATTTACAGTGAATCCAGAAAAAAGAAAGTTGATTCTGAAGTACTGATTATTAGCCCTCTTAGAGGGAATAGTTACTCAAAGTGCAGAAAAAATAGACAAATAAAAATGATGGAAAAGATGGTAGATACAGAAGATTGAGAATTACAGGTTTTCCTGCAGAAAAATGTCACAATAGTTAATAGAGAAGCTCTTTTTAAAAGAAATGTAGATTTAAAGGGTTAATGGATGTAGGGAAATTTAATGAAAAAACTGAAACATCTGGATATATGGCAAATTTTTTAATTGGAGAGTATGTAAATATTCTGGGTGAAAAAATAAACTACTCTTCCATAATACTAAATGCCATTATTTTCTGGTATTTATGCAGAGTTATGAGAAAATTTTGAGAGAATTTGCTTAGTTTAATTTTCATTTTATATGTTATCTATGACTAACTACTACTGATCACATTGGGAAGAATGGGCATTCCAGAACACTTAATTGTGCTCATGAGGAACCTCTACATAGACCCACAGGTAGTCATTTGAATAGAACAAGGGGCTACTGAAGGTTTAAAATCAGGAAAGGTGTGTGCCAGGGTTGTATTTTTTCACCATAATTACTGAGTCTGAATGCTGAGCAAAATAATCCAAGAAGCTGGATTATATGAAGAAGAACTTGGTATTAGGATTGAAGGAAGACTCATTAACAGTCTACAATATGCAGAGGGTTCAACCTTGCTTGCTTGATTGAAGAGGTCTTAAAATACTTACTGATGTATGGATTGCACCTCAATGTAAAGAAAAAAATCCCAACCACTGGTGCATAAATAATATCATGATAAATGAAGATTTCAATTGTCAAAGACTTCATTTTGCTTGAATCTGCCATCAGCACTCATGGAAGCAGCAGACAAGAAATAAACAATGTATTTCATCAGGCAAATCTGCTGCACAAGACTTCTTTGAATTGTTCAAAAGCAAAGATATCAGTTTGAGGACTAAGGTGCTCCTGACCCAAGCCATTGTATTTGCAATAGCATAGTCTCATATGCATGTGAAAGTTGGGACAATGAATAAGAAAGACGGTAGACATTATAATTTTAAGTTTTGACTCTGGAGGAGAATATTGAAAGTACCGTAGACTGCCAGAAGAACAAACAAATCTGTGTTGGAAGAAGTACAGCCAGAATGTTCCTTGGAAGCCAGGATGGCGAGACTTCATCTCTCATGCTTCAGACATATGTTTAGGAGAGATATGTATCTGGACAAGGACATCATGCTTTTTAAAGTGAAGGGTCAGTGGAAAAGAGAAAGACCCCCTCAACGAGATGGATGGGAATAGTGGCAGCAGCAGTGGGCTCAAGTGTAATAACAATTGTGAGGATGGCACAGGACCAGACAGTGTTTCATTCTGCTGTGCGTAGTATCTCTATGAGTCAGAACTGACTTGATGGCACCTAAGAACAACAGTGTGAAAGCCAGAGAAAAATTTATCTGTAGATCTTAGAAAATACCCTAATTTTGTTTTCATATGCCCTCTCTGGAAAAATTACGTAGCTGTTCAAGAGATGAATCAAATTAAATCACTCAGTAATGATGACATAAAAGAACTAGTTAGAGTATTGAAACAAATTAAGACTTAATAATTGTAAGTTGTTTTAAAATAATTCATATGTAAAAATTTTATCCAAAAGAAAACAACTCTGAAACTTAAAGAACAAAGTTTATATCGCAAAATATAATAAAAGAAAAATTAAACGTGTATAGAACTAGATGACAGTATCACCCCGATAAATGCCAGAGGGTTAAATTTGTCTTTTAAAAACGGAAGATTAAAAAAAAACAAAAAAACAAATGGAAGATATTGTAGACTGCTTTTTTTTTTTTAACTTAGAAAATGGCCAGGTATTCCATAAGCAGCAACATGGTGGCCGCCACTGTTTGGGCATGTCATAGTTCTGTAGATTCGGCTGTAAGGACACAGTGAGCACAGATAGAGTGAGCCGGTGTCATTACTTACACGGACATTGTAAGTCAGAACAGCAGATCAGCTCCCCATTTCCCACAGAAATACAGAAAACCAGAGGGATGGGATGACAGCCTTCATGAGTGGTGGACCACTCTGTACTGGAGAAACAAATTCCATACCACATTAAGCCGTCATAATATGCAGCTGCCCTCTAATAGGAGATGTAGTAAATCATGTACCTCATTAGGCCCAAGTTAAGAGATGACTTTCTGCTATAGAACACTACACAGCCTCCAGCAACATTGGGAGGTGGGTAAGAAATAGCAAATAAGAATTTGCTCTTCATAAGATTTTCTGTCATCCCATGCTCTGGAATAATCACAGGGTGTTCTACCAATGCTTAGGTCAGCCTACTATTGAGTCTTGTCTACATGGCCTATATGTAAGGCCACCAGGGTGCTGTGTGGAGCTGTTTCCATATCGAAGTTCTTATTCTTCTGTGTTATCCCAGACCACTTATGAGCATCATTTTGAATGGCTGTATAAATTTCCTATGTGTGTTCTTAACTTTTCAAAGCATTAACCAAATATAAGCTTTAAGAAATAGAACTGATTCTCGTGTATTTTACTAGTAGTTGTACTGCCTTCATATATAATTCTTAATTTTTAAGTGTTTATAGACCTTTTTTTCCCCCTTAGATCAAGGCCCTGGTTTATTCTACTTTTTCAAAATTTTCTTTGACTTTCACCTGTTAATTTTGATTTTCCCTTCATTTTATTGCTGTCTCTTTTTAACTTCTCCTAGAAGTGAAGAATTAGGTGTATTGAAGTTCATTGCTGCTTTGGTTGGGTGCTCCCACAACCTGACTAACAGTCCTCACAGTATTCGAGTTAAACATTTGATCACTTGAATAAATTAATGAGAATTGTTAGTAGCTTTATAATACAGTAGAATTTGAGATGGAACCATTTGTGCAGAAACCAAAATGAATATTCTTCAGAATTGGAAGAGTTTTGTATGATTTTTTAAATAATTTCTTTGAACTCTTTCCCCTCCTCTGTGACATATGAAGGTTGGATTTGTGTTTTATTGTTCCTCAAGCTCTGATTGAACAATTTTGTGTTCTGTCCATTATGTGTGTATACCAACACTTAACAGAATGAGAAAGCCAAAGACAGGGAAATCCTTTCCTTTGGTTTCACTATTTGCACTAATGATTTAAGTTTTGTGTAACACTCCTATTCTGATATAGAGCCACTAATCAGTAGTGTTTTTATTTAATGTTAGGTGACCAGCCATCCAGAACCAGTCTCTCAGTCATTAACTCCTCAGCAGCAGCCACAGTACAACCTCCCAGAAAGAGACAAACAACTGCTTTTCTCAGAATACAATTTTGAAGATCTCAGTGCCTCTTTTCGGAGCCTTTACAAGTCGGTCTTTGAGCAGTCACTTAGTCAACAAGGTGAGATTTCTACTGAAAAGGTTTTTTGCGTTTTAATAATTATTTTCACAGAGCCAACTGTTAACATTTTCTTAATATTAGGACATCGTCATCATAAGCAAGCTTGAATATTTATATTATTCCCTTGTGCCTTTGTTGTGCTCTGTATGTATTTATATCATGGCACAAGAATGGCAGATATACGTTGTCTACTTCACTGATTATTAGTGGTGACCTGTGGATCATTGTGTGAAAGCATTCTGATGCTGTATCTATGCTATGTAGGAAAGAAAAGTGGTTGCATGTTGGTGCATCTCAACCAAATGCTAGACTGTTGCTAGAATGTGTTTCGGTTCCCCTCACTGGTGGTTTACAAATGTAGCCAGAGTCCTGTGATTGAGTCAGTAGAACACTAGCTAGAATTTGTTGTATACTTTACTATCGAAGTATTTCCTAGTTACTTTAGCAGATTAGCTATTTATATCTTTATTCAAGGAATTCGCCTGTAGCTTTCTATTATAATGGATGCTACCACTTTTTAATCCCTGTCCTTAAATATGTACCATAGTTATGAAAGTTAGAAATTATATATGTTATGTATGAGTATTAGCCAGCGGGTGCAGTTGTTGTTGTCAAGTGTCATTGAGTTGATTACGACCCACAGCAACCTTGTATATAGGGTTTCCAAGGAACAGCTGGTGAGCTTGAACCGCTGACCTTGTAGTTCAAACGGCTTTGCAGTCTGGCGCATTAACCCACAGCGTCCTACCAGGACTCCAGCTGGTGCAGTAGATAGCTTTTTTTTGGTTCATATTTGAGTTTAAAGTATGATTCATCAATTTTCTAAAATTGTAACTTGTCAATCTATAAAATTAAAAACGAACACAATACCCCTCTAAGTAAATCCAACCTCAGTGATCATAACAGTTGTATTAGCTTTAAAATAACAATGGCAACAATTTATGAAGACCATAATGCCATTTCATTGCATTATAATAAAAAGAAAATTGATAGGAATTCTGGGTTCTAGCCCAGGTTCTTGGGAATGAGGTGTTGGATAAGCACTAGACTGCTAATCACAAGGTCAGTGGTTTGAGCCTACCAGTTGCTCCACAGGAGAAAGATTAGGATTTCTGCTCCCATAAAGATTTACAGCCCCAGAAACCCTATACAGGATTGCTATGAGTCGAAACCAACTTGACAGCACTTAGAGTCCAGGTTCTACCTTAAAATCAGCTGCACTAACTTCACTTCTTTGATCCTCAGTTTACCAATTTGTAGTATGGAAAGAATTGGACTAGATTAATGGTTTTTTAAACGTTCCCTGCAAAGCCTTTGACTTTTGTTAAAGTCTAGGGGACTACTGGGAAGAAGTAAGTGGATGAAGAGGAAGAGCTACTAGTAGGTTTCTTTCCCTAGCTTCAAAAAAAGCCACTTTATGTTTATTGGTTTTACATATTGAGCTTCTGAGAGAGATACTCTGTTTTATTTTATTTTAAAATAAGAGATTGAAATGTTGGTATAGGTCTTATCTGGGTTTCCTCTTTAAATGCTTCGGCTTTGTTGGAAATGGTTGATTGGCTGGTTGGTGGTGTGCTGTGGAGTTGATTCTGACTCATAGTGATGCTGTATAGGCTTTCTGAGACTATGAACCTTTAGGGTAGCAGAAAGCCTCATCTTTCTCCTGTAGAACGGCTGGTAGTTTAAAACTGCTGACCTTGCGGTTAGCAGCCTGAATCTTAACCCACTACAGTACCAGAGCTCCTCTTGGAAATATAAAATTACTACAATAACCCTAAAATGCCCTTATCAAAGATAGCTTTCCTAGACCAAGTGAAGAATGTATATGAACATTTCCACCTATAAGACATTAACTTAATAGGTTTTAAGATTGTTTTGAAATGCACTCAAGTACAATTTTAGTATTAATGACAAGTATAAGAATGATTTTATTTTTGTTGAGAACTTTGGTTCTTTTACTGACAGGGATTACTATGTAGGGCTGTCTTGTTTCCATTTAAAAATTCTTTGTGTCTGATTCAGCAAAACTGTATGTGGATCATCTGTTGAGATATGAAAATAGCTTAGTTGTATAAAAGCAAATGTTGCAATAAGATTTATTAAAATGAACCTCTACCTGCAAACCAAACATACGTTATTTTTAACATTAGGCACTTCTGGCCTAATCATCATCTTCATCATCATCATCATCATAGCAGCTAACATTTACTGAGTTCATCCTGCATCCTGCACTTGCACCATGGCATTTAGTCCTCACAACAACTCTTTGAAGTAGGTACTGTTATTATACACATTTATAATTGAGCTAATTGTGGCTCAGAGAGATTAAGTAACTTTTTAAAGTTACGTAGTGTAAATGGCAGTGCAGACACTTAAATCCTGTACTTTCTGGTGCTAAAAAGTGTGCACTCTTAATGCCTAAACTGTACATGTCTCAAGAATATTATGTAAGAGTAATGAAAAGGGAAAGTGGAGATGACTGTTTTGTTTTCCTTAATCTTAAAGATCTCAGTCACTTTGGACTAAAGCTTTAGAGTAGACAGAGATCAGAAATACTAACTGGGTTTGATTCATGCCTCCTTTTCTTAAAACCTTGGTTGTCAGGCCTACAGAAAACCATTCTGAGTTTGACCCAACACCTTTCCCACATGTTCCCTAATATTAACTCATCTTTAGTACTCAATTCAGATATTGTCTTTTCAAGAAGGGTTTCTCTGTATAGCCTCTTAATACTGAACAAGCAAGAAGCAAATTTGTTCCTGTAATCTCTATATTCCTCTGCCTTAGTATTTATATTGGTAGCTATTATCTCTTTGATTGTCTGTCTTAACTAGACCATGAGCTCCTCGAGACTAGGGAGTGATGTTTTTTACTCTTTTCAGTAACTTCAGAGTCCATTGTATGGTGGATCATCCATAAATATTTGTTAAACTGAACCAGAGTTGCTTCCTGGCAGTATATACCTTTATTTTGTAAATAATTGTACAAATGTTTGTCATAAAATATAACTGAAACTGACCACAAGTGACTTTGCTCTCTCTGTTTTAGGTTTGATGAACATCCCTTCTGAATCTTCCCAGCAGTCCCATACTCCATGTTCCTATCAGCATTCTCCTAGCAGTACAGTGAGCTCTCACCCACACAGCAACCAAAGCAGTCTGTCCAACAGTCATGGCAGTGCCCTCAGTACTGCTGGCAATAATTCAGTTGCACAAGTTTCACTGTCCCACCCACAGATGCACACACAGCCGTCTCCACATCCACCTCATCGACCGCATGGTTTACCACAGCATCCGCAGCGTCCCCAGCACTCAGCACCACACCCGCAGCAGCACAGCCAGCTCCAGTCCCCTCACCCCCAGCACCCATCTCCTCACCAACACATACAGCACCATCCGAACCATCAGCACCAGACGTTAACACATCAAGCACCCCCACCCCCACAAGTATCCTGTAATTCTGGTAAGTTTTTGTCTCCTTGCTTGCATTTGGCTAACAATGAATTGGGATCTTTTTTATATTTTTTAATTTGGGGTTCATGTAGTCTTTATTACTAAAGCTTTTCTTGTCTGACTCTTTTCGTTTCCTGATTTAAGACTTATAACTCATTCAATCCCTAGATCCATTTGGAGATTTTCTTGCTTGAACTTTATTGTGGCAACATGAGCATACTAAGCAATTCTTTCAGGTCTTGGTTTTGCTTTGTCCTATCAGATACATGTGTTTTTGTGGGGATTTGAAAGGAGACCGGAATGTTTAGATATAGTGTGGTGTAAAAGAAAGATCATTAGATGATGTCGGAAAGACATATATTGAATCCTCAACTGGCATTTATGACTTTGCACAAATTACTTAATTTCTTTTAGCCTTATTCTTTTCATCTATAAAAATGCAGCTAAAATAGTCTGGCATACAGTGTTGAGGATCATATTGAGATGACAAATATGAAATGCCTAGACTAGTATCTTGTATTTAAACCCAAAACCTCTGCTGTCGAGTTGATTTTGACTCATAGCAACCCTGTGTAGGGTTTCCGAGTTTGTAAATCCTTACTAAAGCAGAAACCTTCAATTTTCTCCTGCTCAGTGGCTGGTAGGTTTGAACTGCCAACTTGTGATTAATAGCCCAGTGCTTATGTATTCAGTAAATGTTAAATGTTTCCTCTCTTCCCTTCTTGCTTATACCTGCCAAGTAGTTCATCTTAGAATGATTAAGGAAGGAAACATAAAGATGGTTTTTTTTTTTTAAGATTGGTGATTTCTGGTGAGCTGCTTAACTGACATTACACACAGGCCCGGCAGTCTTTGCTTGCCCTGCATAACTCCCAAGAGTGCTCTGGACATAGACAGTAAGGTGTATGGGGCCCCCTGGAATTGTGCAACCTTGCCTCACCTTGCCTGGGTCTCTACTCTTCAGCCATACTGATGGGAGTTTGATCCTGGAGGGATAACTTCTAAATGTTAGGAATTGCTAGGTTTTTTTTCACCAATTAAAACTTGATCATTGTTTCAGGCTACTGTCAGGGAATGGGTTTTAGGTAGTGTGTGCATACATACTGTCTCATATTCTGACTTAGTTATAAAGCTTTTCTTAAACGTTTCTGAAACTGTATATTTACAAAGTGAAAAAAGTAATGTAAGGTTTTCAGGATAATTAAATGAGATGTAAGGTACAAATATGCATACTAGGGTCCCTTGAACTCAAAAACAAAATCTGCTTCCATCAAGTTGATTCTGATTCATAGCAACCCTGCATAGGGTTCCTAAGACGAAATCTTTACGGGAGCAGACAGCCTCATTTTTCTCCTAAGGCTGGTGAGTTTGAACTGTTGACCTTGAAGTTAGCCGCCCAGTGCTTAACCCACAGTACCACTAGGGCTCTTGTAACTTAGTAAGTTCTCAGTAAGAGTTAATGTTACACCACTGACCTAACCTATCCTTTAATTATCCATGAAGATATTTAGGGTCTTGAAAGTCTGAAATGAAAGCTTTCTTCATAGTATTTTTTCTTGTAGTGTTAACCAAAACAACAAACAAAATCCGATGCATATTTTAAAAATGTGATAAACTATATTTTAATTTGTGTGTTTAACAGTTGATTTTGTTTTCCTGGCTATTTCTAACTAGGCTCTAGAATATAACTGAAAGTTGGTTATATACCTACACCTTGTTGGTCTGACATTCACATATACGATCGTATTGTGCGTTACCAGTGTACATCCAGGTGGAAGACGAGCAACACTGACTGATGTCAGGGCTGTCTGTCAAGCTGGGTGGGCTGACAGCAACATAATGACGTAATTTGGCATTGTGTAATGATGTAATCATCTTCCATTTTGTGATCTGATATGATTGTCCTCCATTTCACATAATGCCAGTTTTCATATAATGACCTGGAATCTAATAAGTGAGGAGTTGGGGGTGTATCCTGCCTAAATGGGATATCTCCTAAAACGTGTTTTTTAGTTGCATGCCTAGAGAGAAAGGTATATATGTGTAACACAGTCCCTGTTCTTAGTAGTTCTGTTTTATTGTTATTCCTTCATTATGATCTGTCTTTTGAAGTTAGTATGTTCTTCAAAAATGTAAGCCTATTAATATAGTCTGGAGAAAAGAGTCATGGGAGAGATTGTGTATCAGAAGAAGTCTGTGGTGCTCCTTTCGTCAACCCCGCTTCTGAAAGGTCACAGCCTTGAAAACACTGTGGGGCAGTTTCACTTTGCACATGTGTTGTTGTCATGAGTGGGAATTAACAACAACAGTGATTGCCAGTAGGACAGGGAAAAGTACTTCTGCAGCTGAAAAGAATCCTTGATTATAGCAGCCTATTAACAGAAGAGAAAATAGACTTCCACAATGCAGTTAGGAATAATCATTGTAGCTGTGATAATAATAAATTTCTCATTTATAAGATGTAACTAGAAGTTTTGGTATGGTGCTATAGGATAAGCACTAGACTGTTAACCAAAAAGTTGGTGGTTTAAACCCACCCGTCACTTTTCAGAAACCCTCTATGCAAAGTCACTATGAATTGCAACCAACTTGTTGGCATTTAGCAACAAGATAGGACTATGCAGGTTGTCTTTGACAGGGAAGGAATGGAAAGAGAGAACTTACAGTTGTTTGAGCGCCCATATATGTAGCAGACAATTTGGAAACATCTCATAGTTCCTTCACAAATGTGGTATAAATTACCAAATTTTATAAATAAGAAAAGTGCAACTCAAATAAATGAAACAATTTGCCCAAGATCACACTGTGACCCTATAGGACAGAGTAGAACTGTACTGCATATGGTTTCCAAGACTGTATATCTTTACAGAAGCACACTGCCTCATCTTTTTCCCCAGGGACTGATTGGTGAGTTTTAACCACTGACCTTATGGTTAGCTGCCACCAGCGTTTAGAAAACCTGGGTTAAAGTCTTAGCTTCATCATGGCAGCCTTACTAAGTTATGCCACATTTTGGGGTTTAGTTTCTTTTATTTGTAAAATAGAAGGAAATAATACCTGCCCTGCCTACCTCTTAGTGCAGATCATCCCAATACATGAAATAATAGATATGAGTTCCTTTGTAAAACTGGACCAGAATCTGCCTATGTCAGCTCATTTTTGTTTCTTAACATACACTTCAAACGTTCACCATCCAAGATTTATAGTCTTGTCAATATTACTTTCATAGGTGTTTCAAACGATTGGTATGCAACACTTGATATGCTAAAAGAAAGCTGTCGAATTGCCAGCAGTGTGAATTGGTCAGATGTAGACCTTTCACAATTTCAAGGTGAGTATAGTTCCCTTTTTCCATAAACCAAATTGTATACACGAACTTGTCTTTTTGTGATAGATAAGTTTCTTTGTAGTGAAATACTGCTGTCTTTGAAGTAGAAAGAAACATCCTCTTATATAGCATTTTTTTAAAATTGTAGATTTTGTGAAGGTTTACAGACAAGATATTCAGTTTTACATTCAACAAATATGCTTTGTTGCAAATCAATGATTATATTCCTCTCCATTCTACAAAAGCCTCCCCATTTCCTACCTATGGTTGTTTTTGTTGTTGTTAAGTGCCTTTTGAATATCCTCCTTCAAATCCCTATATATTTGTGGCATATATAAATATATATATATATTCCACTCTTCCTCCCATACCCATTCAGCCCATGTCTTTGTCCATGTATCTACACACAGAACACTGTTGTTCCAAGGTTATATATATACCTCCATTAACATATATGTCTCCTTTAGCCTTTGTGTACCTCCCTGTGTATATAGCATTTTTTTTTTTTTTTTTTAATGTCTTGGGATCATGCTGTTAGGTGCCATCGAGTCCGTTCCGACTCATAGCAGCTCTGCATAACAGAATAAAACCCTGCCCAGTTCTGCGCTGTTCTCACAGTTGTTGTGATTTAGCCCATAGCTACTGCCACTGTAACAATCTAACTCATTGGGGGTCTTCCTCTTTTTTTGCTGACCCTCTACTTTACCAACATAATGTTCTTTTCAAAGGACTGGTCTCTCCTGATAATATGCCTAAAATATTAGCGGTGAAGCCTCACCATCCTGGCTTCTAACGAGCATTCTGGCTGTATTTCTTCCAACACAGATTTCTTTGTTCTTCTGGCAGTCCATGGTACTTTCAATATTCTTCCCCAACATCATAGCTCAGTTGCATTAATTATTATACGGTCTTCCGTGTTCATTGTCCAACTTTCGCATGCATATGAGGCATCTGAAAATACTGTGGCTTCAGTCAGGCACACCTCAGTCCTCTTTTGCTCTTTAATGATTTGAAGAGATCTTGTGCAGCATATTTGTCTAATGCAATACATTTGATTGCTTGACTGTTGCTTCCATGAGTGTTGTTAGTGGACCCAAACAAAATGAAATCTTTGATAACTTCAAACTTTACTCCATTTATCATGATGTTATTTATTGGACGATTTATGAGGATTTTTATATTCTTTACATTGAAGGGCAATCAAACTGAAAGCTGTGGTCTTTGATCTATATCAGTAAGTATTTTAAGTCCTCTTTTCAGCAAGCAAGGTTGTATCATCTGCATATCTCAGGATATTAATGAGTCTTCCTCCAATCCTAATGCCATATTTGTCATATAGTCTAGCTTCTTGGATTATTTGCTCAGCATACAGATTGAATAAATGTAGGTGAAAGAATATAGCTGTAGCGCACATCTTTCTTGATTTTAAACCATTCCGTATTCCCTTGATCTGTTTGAACAACTGCCTCTTGGCCTCATGAGCACATTTAAGTGTTCTGGAGTATCCATTCTTTGCAGTGTTAACCAATTGTCATGATCAACACAGTCAAAAGCCTTGCATAGTCAATAAAGCACATATAAACATCTCACATCAGCAGTGATATCCCTAGTTCCATATCCACTTCTGAATCCATTTTGAGTTTCTGGCAGTTCCTGTGAATGTATTGTTGCATTATCTTCAGTAAAATTTTACTTGCATGTGATATTAATGTATTGTTCCATAATTTTTGCATTCTTTTGGATCACATCTCTTTGGAATGGCACAAATATTGATCTCTTCCAATCAGTCAGCCAGATAGTTGTCTTCCAAATTTCTTGGCACAATTGAGTGAGTGCCTCCAGTGCTGCATCAGTTTGTTGAAATATTTCAATTAGTATTTCATCAATTCTGGAGCCTTGTCTTTTACCAATACCTTCAGTGTACCTTAGACTTTCTTCAGTTCCATCAGTTCTTCATCATATGCTGCTTCTTGAAATGGATGAACATTGACCATTTCTTTTTGATACAGTGACTCTGTGTATACCTTCCATGTTCTTTTGATGCTTCCTGAATCATTCAATATTTTGTTCATGTTGTTTGTTGTTAAGTACTGTTGAATCGGTTCTGACTCATAGTGACCCTGTATAGGGCTTCCGAGGAGTGGCTGGTCTTACAGCAGAACTGCCGATCTTGCAGTTCAAGCAGATCTTGCAGTCCAGCTCATTAAGCTGCAGTGCCACACCAGAACTTCTGCCCATAGAATACTTCAATATTACAAGTTGAGGCTTGGATTTCTGTCTTCAATTCTTTGAGCTTGAGAAATGCTAAGTGTGTTCTTCTCTATTGGTTTTCTAACTCCAGATCTTTACACATTTCATCATCATACTTGACTTTGTCTTCTTGAGCTGCCATTTGAAATTTTCTGTTCAGCTCTTTGAATCCTCATTTCTCTCAGTCGCTTTAGCATCGCCACGTTGGAGTTAGTTTCCGAGTCTCTTCTGATACCCATTTTGGCTTTTTCTTTCTTTCATGTGTTTTTAATCATCTTTTGCTTTCTTTCTGTGTAATATTCTTGATGTCATCCCACAACTCTTCTGGTCTTCGGTCATTAGTGTCTAATGCATCAAATCTGTTCTTGAGATAGTCTCTAAATTCAGGTGGGATATGTTTAAGACTATATTTTCACTCTTGTGAACTTATTTTACTTTTCTTCAGCTTCAGCCTGAACTTGCATATGAGCAATTCATGGTCTTTTCCACAGTAGAGCCCTGGCCTTGCTTTTGCTGATGATGTGGAGCTTTTCCACCATCTCTTTCCATAGATATAGTCAATTTGATTCATGTGTATTTCATCTGATACAGTCCATGTGTATAATTGCCTTTTATGTTGTTTTGAAAAGGTATTTACAATGAAGTCATTAGTCTTAGAAAGTTATATCATGAGAACTCCAACATTTCTATCACCATTGCCATATTTTCCAACTACTGATCTTCCTCTTTGTTTCCAACCTTTGCATTCCAATCACCAGTAATACGCTTTAATTGCATGTTTCATCAATTTCAGACTGAAGAAGTTGGTAGAATTCTTCAATTTCATCATCACTGGCTTTAGTGGTTGGCGCGTAAATTTGAATAATACTGATACTAACTGGTCTTCCTTGTAGGCATATGGATATTATCCTATCACAAGCAGTGTTGTACTTTAAGATTTATCTTGGAATGCTCTTTTTGATGTTAAATGCTACATTATTCTACTTCAATTTGTTATTCCTGACATAGTAAACCATATGATTGTCAGATTCAAGATGGCCAATACCAGCTCACTAATACCTAGGATATCCGTTTTTATGTGTTCCATTTCATTTTTACAACTTCCAGTTTTCCTAGATTTCTACTTTTTACATTCCATGTTCCAATTATTAATGGATGTTTGCAGCTGTTACTCCTCAGTTTGAATTGTAGCTTATCAACAAATTAAGGTTTCAAAGGTTTTATTCAATTTGTGTCATCGTGATCAAGTCTACTTTGAGGAGGCTCTTGGATTTTGAGTGCCTTTCTAACTTAAGGGGCTCATCATCTGGCACTATATCTGACCAATTTCTGGTGCTGTACTTGATGTTTTTGTCTTTCAGCGCTGTATGTGATAATGTTCTGCTGTTATTCATAAGGTTTTCAGTGGGTAAATATTCAGAAGTAGTCCATTTCATGTTCCTCCTGCTCTTAGTCTGGAAGCTCCACTGAAAACTTTCCGCTGTGGGTGACCCTGCTGGTATTTTGCATGCTGATAGTATAGTTTCAAGCAGCACAGCAACATGCAAGTCACCACAGACGAACTGACAAACAAGTGGTGGATTGGGACCATTGTACTGGATCATTGTTGTTAAGTGCCATTGAGTTGGTTCTGACTCATACTTAAAAACAGCATCTTGCAGAATTCCCAGTAAAGTCTCTGGGTCAATTGATGTAGCATACATAGGATCACAGACAATATTTCTGAAAGAAATTTGTACTATTTAAAAGAATTAGGCTCTAAACAATTTTAAGTTGTTATTCATTTCATGGGTAAATCACTACTCTAATTCTCAATGAAGCAATAGAAATTTTGTGGGCTCAATAAAACTATATCTGGAGAAATGGAGTGGCTGGGGACTCTAGACCCAGAGAGTGGGGCTGTGTGCTGATGACTGGGGGGCAGGCTTGCAGGGTATACCCTTTGGTCAGTTGATGATGCATGGAGGGGATTGTAACCATGGCAATAAAATGATATACGTACGATAGGATGAATGCAAAGCTAATGTTCTCCCATGTAAACTATCACATAGCTCATAATAAAACATTTTTAAAAAAAACCTGTATCTGGTTATTTGTCTTGCAGTGCTTGCAGAACTGTGCTAACTGAATTTTGAATGCTTTCCTCACAGGTTTGATGGAGAGTATGAGACAAGCAGATCTCAAGAACTGGTCTTTAGATCAAGTCCAATTTGCTGATCTCTGTTCTTCTCTTAATCAATTCTTTACACAAACTGGCCTTATCCACTCACAGAGTAATGTTCAGCAAAATGTCTGTCATGGTGCCATGCATCCTACAAAGCCTTCCCAGCACATTGGAACAGGTATGGGCTTAATTATCTCCTGCTTTTCTTCTTGTCTCTTATACTTGGGCAACTTAGTGCATAATTAATAGTGACAGTGGTTCACTTACATCTTCTTACTTGCAAAAAGTGAATGATAGCATTTAAAAAATAGAAGTAAAGAGACTATGCTTCTCTGTAGTGGTTTGTATGATTATCGTTCACAATTTGTGATCTTTAACTTTTATTATTATCAAAGAAGAATTAAATGTCTTAAAGACACGGCCTACGTTCCTAGGAACATAGTTATTAAGTTATATCAATTAAACCTGTATATACTTGAAATGAAAATCAAAATGCCTTGACTATCCTCAGAGAATGTAAATAAGATTCAACACTTATTTTAGAAGTCAATATGACATTAAATAATTTCATTGATGTTTTGCTCTGAACCCACATTTTAGTTATCCATTCATCTTCTGATGGACACATGGGTTGTTTCTACCTTTTGACTGTTGCGTATTATGCTGCAGTGAACATAGGCATACAGTTGTTTGAATTCTAGTTTTTAATTCTTTGGGACATATACCTAGGGGGTGGAATTGCTGGTCATATGGTAAATCTGCATTTATAAGTTTTTGATATGCTGGAATTGCTGGTCATATGGTAAATCTGCATATATAAAATGTTTTCTTCTGATGCTTCTGAACATTTTGTACATTCCTACCAGTAAGGATGATGAGGGCTCTAATTTTTCTTCATCCTCACCAACATGTATTTTTTAGAAAAAATTGTCATTCTTGTAGGTGTGAAGTAGTACATTAAGCACATTTTCATGTGAATATTAGCCATTTGTTTACCCTTGTAAGAGAATGTCCAACTCTTTTGTCCATTTTTTAATTGGATTCTTCCTTTTATTTTTGAATTGTAGGATTCCTTTATATTAAATCCTTGTCAGATATAGAATTTTCAAATATTTTTTCCATTCCGTAGATTGTCTTTTCCCTTTCTTGATAATGTCCTTTGATACAGAAGACTTTTTAACTTTGATGGCCCAATTTATTTATATTTTCTTGTGTTGCTCCTGCTTTTGGTGTTGTATCTTAGGACTCACTTCATTTTTAGTATCTAGCTGATGTATTAATTTCAGAATATCAATCTATGTAATTCAGCATATATTCTTATTTGTTTTCTTCCATTTAATATTTTTAAATCTTCTCCAAATGAATTCATGTTCGTATCTTACCTTTTATTATCCTTTGATAGGTTCTAAGCCCATAACTTGTCTCTTTCAAGATTGTCACTTTTACTTTTTCCAACATGCTTTTAAGTCCTAGACTACGTGTGTTTGACTCCTTCAGTTCTTTGTCCTTTGTTGCTCCTTTCTTCGTCTCTTTCCCTTTTCTACTAAGACTGTGCCTTCTAAGTGCTGCCATGGATTTCTTTTCCAAATCCATTTCAGTCTGCCTTAAAGAACGTTAAGGGAATTTGAGTTGTAATGCTTACATCAGAATTTATGGGTGGCACAAATAGCTAGGTGCTTGGCTGTTAACCAAACAGTTAGTGGTTTAAATCCATCCAGAAGAAAGACCTGGTAATCTGCTTCGTTAAAAAAAAAAAAAAAAAAATCAGCCATTGAAAACCCTCGGTAGCACAGTTGTACTCTGACATACGTAAGGTAGCTACGAGTCAAATAGACTTTTGAAGGCATGTCGGGGAGTTCAAGGAAGAGAAGGTGGGTCGGTCTTGAGAGGAAGGTTTTCTTCAAAAGGCTAATGTATCAGGAACTTCTACTTTTGGAATTTGAGACCTGTGCGGTGAAACAAAAGTTTCTTTAATTTTGAGTCCTAAATCTCAAAAAAAAAAAGTCCCAAGTGTACATCTTCGTCTTAGAAAAAGCACTATGCATTTTCTGCTGTCTGCTGGAGAGATTAGACCAGTACCTTTCTGAATTCTCTACAGACTGATCCTGCGTTATTTTCATAAAACCAATTTGCTACCAAACTTCTTAATTTTTGGTTTTGGCATTCTGTGATTTTCTTCCACCTTTAAAAAAAAAAAATCCCCTGCCACCTTTCTTTTTCATTAACTGGGCCCTTTTTGTCTCTAGAGTCCTCATACTTCCTTTTTGCTACCCTAATCACAGCTTACTAAAGGTAGAAAAGCTATAGATTTTTCTCGGTGTTTATTTTTCTTTTTCCTCTACTCTTTGCACCACCTTTAGTCTATTCATCCAGATCCCAGGGAACGTCATTCAGCTAGACTTGGTCTGCCAAACCTTTCTCTGATTAATTCTGGTGCTCCAAATATCTATCATCGCTTGTGCCTTCTGATTTCTTTTCATGAATGTTCAGTTTATCTGTACCCAGTCTGCTGCTGCTTTATATCGCTAAGCCTCTTTCTTTTGTTCTTGTTATCTTCTTTTTGCACTCCTATTTATCATACTCATTCAGATATCTTACTTTTCTCATCGCTACACCTCAGTATAGAGTGTATTTGCCCCAGTTTCTTAGAAATGTAGTACAAAGAAGCACTTTAGAGAACTGTTTTCTGTCTTTGTTTAACACAGGCAGAGAATATCTGGCCCGTGTAACGTATAAAGCCGGCAAAATTGTGCTCTGGCCCTGCCAGGGCAATTGCAGTTCCAGCTGTCATGTTGTTGTTAAGTGCCATCGAGTCGGTTCTGACTCATAGTGACTCTGTATAGGGTTTCCAAGGAGTGGCTGCTGAACTTGAACTGCTGACCTTGTGGTTCAAACTGACTTTGCAGTCCAGCTCATTAACCGATAGTACCACACCAGGACTCCTAGACATCACATTGTTGTTGTTGTTGTTGTTAAGTGCCGTCGAGTCGGTTTCGACCCATAGCGACCCTGAATAAGGTTTCCGAGGCTGTAAATCTTTATGGGAGCAGATCGCCTCATCTTTCTCCCGCGGAACTGCTGACCTTCCGGTTCGCAGCCCGATTCGTAACCACTACGCTATTGAATTAATTAAATGTTTGACTAAATATAGCAGGCTAATTTTAAAGGTGGATAATTTTGTTTGGCCCGCGAATGTTATAAATTTTGGCAGAAAAAAAGTTCGTGGCTCGGATTTAACAGATTTGACTCCCAGCTTGCAGCCTCTCCATAGCCTTTAAGCTTTCTTTGTTAACTCCTATCTTCAAGGTTCCCCCTTTTGGTGAACACTTCTCTGAGCTTCTTAAGAGAATCCAAGAGTTTAGTGTATTAGTGTAGAAAGGAGAAAAACAGTCATTAGTGTCTAACTTGTTTTTTTAAAATCATTTTACTCTACGTTTACCATTTGTATTGTCCAATAACATTAAATCCTCTAGCTAGACAAGCACTGGAGTGCTAACCACAAGGTCAATAATTCAAACCCAACAGCCACTCTGCAGAAGAGAGATGAGACTTTCTGCTTCTGTAAAGATTTACGACCTCAGAAATCCTATACAGGGATTGATTAGATAGCAGTGGGTTTGATGTTTGGTTTTTTATTCGTGCTAGCATTAATTTGATTTTCTGTTGAAAGGTTATTAAATATGTGCATTCATGCATTCATTAAGCAAGCATTTATCTATTCCTTTTTTGGGCAATGTATTGGGAACTCGGAATAAGAGGGATGATTCCAAAATATCTCCTGATCTGAAAGATTTCACAGCATGATCTGTGAGGTAGGGCCACTAAGAAAATACAGTATGACGAGGTCTATACTTCTGTCATAAAACTTAAGTTCAATAAGGATAGCGAGAAAAGAAGCTAAGTGGCTTGGGGAGAAAGACTTGATAGGAGACACATTTAAGCTGAATTCTGAAGGATATGTGGGCTTTCCAAACTCAGACGTTAGATCTTGTCTCTTCTTGGCTCAAAATCCTCGGTTGATGCCCATTTTTCTCAGTAAGAACCAAAGAAAGTCCTTACTCTGATGAATGCAGCCTTCTACAATGGAGTCCATATCATCAGCCAAAACAAGGCCTGGGGCAGATGGTGGAACAGACCATCATTGTTCATATGCAGATACAAACAGAAGCTGAAGAAAATGAAAACAAGTCCACGAGAGTCAAAATATGACCTTGAATATATCCCACTTGAAATTAGAGACCATCTGAAGAACAGATTTGATACATTAAACACTAAAGACTAAAGGTCAGAAGAGTTGTGGGATGACATAAAGAATATCATACAGGAAGAAAGTAAAAAGTCATTCAGAAGACAAGAAAGAAGGAAAATATCAAAATGGATGTCAGAAGAGACACTGAAACTAGTTCTCCAGCATAGAGTTGCTAAAGCAAATGGAAGAAATGAGGAGGTCCAAGAGCTGAACAGAATATTTCAAAGGTCAGCTGCAGAAGATAAGTCAAATATTACAACGAAATGTGCAAAAATCTCGAGTCAGAAAATCCAAAGGGAAGAACACACTTAGCATTTCTTGAGCTGGGGAACTGAAGAAAAAATTGAAGCCTCCGCTTTGGTTATAGAAGGATTCTTTGGGCAAATTATTGAATGATGCAGAAAGCATCAAAATAAGGTGGAAGGAATATACAGAGTCACTGTACCAAAAGGAAATGGTTGATGTTCAGCTGTTTCAAGAGGTAGCATATTATCAAGAGCCAATGATACTAAAGGGAGAAGTCCAAGGTGCGTTGAAGGAATTGGCAAAGACAAGGCACCAAGAATTGATGGAATAAAAATTGAAATTTTTCACGTAGTGAGGCGGCATTGGAGGCGCACTCATTCATCTATGTCAAGAAGTTTGGAAGACAGCTATCTGGCCAACTGATTGGAAGAGATCCATATTTGTGCCCATTCCAAAGAGAGGTGACCCAGCGGAATGCGGAAATCACCAGACAATCTCTTTGATATCCCATGCAAGTAAAGTTTGACTAAAGGTAATACAGAAACGTCTATAATCATACATTGATAGAGAACTTCCAGAAGTTCAAATTGGATTCAGAAGAGGACGTGGAATGAGGGATATCATTGCTGATGTCCAATGGATCTTGGCTGAAAGCAGATAATACCAGAAAGATGTTTACCTGTCCTTTATTGACTATGCAAAGGCTTTCAGTTGTGTGTATCATGACAAGCTATGGACAACATTGCGAAGTATGAGTATTCCAGAACACTTAATTGTGCTCATGAGGAATCTGTACCTGGACCAAGAAGTAGTTGTTCAAACAGAACATGGGAACACTGAATGGTTTAAAATTAAGAAAGGTGTGCAACAAGGTTGTATTCTTTCACTATACTTACTCAACCTGTATGCTGAAGAAATAATCCGAGAAGCTGAGTTATATGAAGAAAAAAGTGACATCAGAATTGGAGGAAGACTCATTAACAACTTGCAATATGTAGATGACATCTTTGCTTGCTGAAAGTGAAGAGGAGTTAAAATACTTACTGAAGAAGATCAAAGACCACAGCCTTCTGTGTGGATTGCATCAAACCAAAATCCTCACCACTGGACCAATAAACAACATTCTTATCAACGGAGAAAAGATTGAAGTTGTCAAGGACTTCATTCTTCTCGGATCAACTATCAACACTCACAGAAGCAGCAGCCAAGAAATCAAACGACGTATTGCATTAGGCAGATCTTCTACACAAGACCTTTTTAATGTGTTGAAGAGCAAAGATGTCAGCTTGAGGAGTAAGGTGCGCCTGACCCAAGCCATGGTATTTTCAGTAACCTCATATGCATGCGAAAGCTGGACAGTGAATAAGGAAGACCACAGAATAATTGATGCATTTGAGTTATGATGTTGGAGGAGAATACTGAAAGTGCCATGGGCTGCCAAAAGAACCAACAGATCCATGTTAGAAGAAGTGCAGCCAGAGTGCTTCTTGGAGGTCAGGATGGCCAAACTTCGTCTCTTATACTGTGGACATACTGTCCAGAGGGACCAGTCATTCGAGAGGATATCATGTTTTGTAAGGTGGAGGGTCAGAGAAAAAGAGGAAGACCCCCAGCAAGATGCATTGGCAAAGTGACAGCATCAGTGGCCTCAAATGTGGCAACAGTTGTGAGGTTAGTCCAGGACTGGGCAGTGTTCTGTTCTGTTGTGTATAGGGTCGCTATGAGTTGGTTCCAACTCGATGGCACGTAACAGCAGCAACAGCAACAATTGATTAAAGAGCTTGAGTCTGATTGTAGAGTATGTACGTAAAGGAATCTCATCCTGGGAGTCAGTGGTTAAGGGTCAGAGGTCCTGGGTTCTATCCTCTTGTCTGGTCCAACCAAATACACATTACCTTGAAAAGATTATTTTTCTCCCCATTTTAGTTCCTTGTGAGAAAATTATTTGTGCTTTTTTTTTTTTTTAGTTTGATGACAGCAGTGTTAAGATGCAAGTGTCATTTGTGTGAAGTAATAATAAACGTTAGGAAAACAATTTTTCCCAGATTCCAGATGTGCTTTGTAACATGGACCAGTTTTTATGGTTGTTCTTCCTCATGAGTTAGTTACTTGGGAGTCAGTGGGGTGGTGTCATAATGTTTGCTTCCCTCTCCCTGTCTGTTATGCTATATGGCATAATGTAATTGACATTTTAGAGGTGTTAACACCTAACTTCTTTAATATATAAAGAACTTTCTGAAATACCATTTAAATGAGCTCCGTGTTTCCCATCTCCATACTCAGAATATTGCAATTTTAATCACTTTCACTTGGCATAGCTTTTGTAAATCTTTTCAGTCCTTTTATGGTGACCATAACAAGGGCAGGGTTACATCTTCTTTGAGGGTGAGAAAATCTGGGCAACAGAGAAAGTGGTTCATAGAGCCTGTGAATTAAGAGGTCTGGATTCTAGCAATACTAGCTCTCTGTCTAACTGATGTATCTTTGGACAACTCATTTGACCCTTCTGTGCTGTAAAATGGGGATAATCTTGTTTTGTCCTCCTCAAGGGTTTGCTGAGTGTCTCAGATGAAGTAATGGATATGAAATGACTTTGAACTGTAATGAAGCGCACATGGCAACAGCTGACACAGATATAATGTGCCTACAAGTTTACAGAGACTTAGTGGGAGAGCTACAATTAGTACTAGCATACTAACCTCCAGCCTGGCGGTCTCTTCAAACGGCCAACATTTTGACAGTCTTAGCATCTAAAGAGTAATTTTTTTCTTCCATTTCTCTCCTCACATTACCTACTTAGTTTAGTTCTAGATAACAATTCTATTAAGATTTTAATGCTTGATTTTACTGTATAGTAACATACTTTCTTCTTTCTGCTTAAGGCAATTTGTATATAGACTCTAGGCAAAATCTTCCTCCTTCAGTGATGCCATCCCCTGGTTATCCTCACATCCCACAGACACTCAGCACTCCAGGAACGACGATCACAGGTAATGTAATCTAGAGTGTGTGTGTATGTGTGTGTGTATTCAGAGGTGTTCAACTAGAAGGGAATGAACTTCCTGTCATTGTCTCCTTAGTCCAGTGCTAGTGAAGGGATTCAAGTGTCAGTATTTAGACTGTATCACCTAAAGTCCCTTTTAACCCAAGGTGGTTGTTGAGTCAGTTCCTACTCATAGCAACTCTGTGTAGGATTTTCCAAGGAGCGACTGGTGAGCTTGAGCTTCCGACCTTGTGCTTCCAACCAACTTTGCAGTCAGTGCGTTAACCCACAGAGCCATACCAGAACTCCCCAAGGCTATATGGTTCTAGTTACTGTCCTGTTTCTCTAAGAGGTCCAGAGACATAGTGCTGCTTTAGGGTCTTAAATTTCCTTGAGGCTCTTTTATTTTGACAGGACTTTAGTCAATTGCAAGAACCTAGTTAGATTAGCCCCTATAGACTATCCCAATCACTCCAATGGATTTCACCCAACTACAGATTTTAGAGAAGTACCTCATAGAGGAGGTAAGCTTTAAGAGTTAACTAACATACTAATGTTTTTTTCCATTAGATTCTGGAGTGTAGGAAAGAGTACATTAAGCAGGCGAATAGGACACTGTTAACTAGAAAGGTCTTAAGGAGAAACTAGATGAGAAAATGGAGACTTAGAAAGGGACATAATGTGTCCAAGGCCACTCAGTTTTGTAACTGACCAGACTTAAGCTAAAATGTCTGAATTCAGAGTCCACTGCTCTTCTCATATCACACTTCCATTTACTTAGGCCAAGTGAGGAAAAGACTAAAGGTAATGGTGATAAGGTGGGGTGGGGATGTAAAACCCTGGCAGAGCTGTGTGCCAGGCAGTCGTAAAGGAAGAGTTGGGGCCAAGTAAGAAGGGAAGCAATAACGTGTTATCTGTCCTGGGGCTCTCACCAGTACGTTATAGGCGGCAGGATATGGTGGTTAAGATTCTGAAGCTAGATGACCAGGACTGGAATCCCAGTGCGTCATCACTTAGCTGTGTGATGTTGGACAAGCTGCCTAAGCCTCCAGTCTCATCTTCCCTGTCTGTTGTTGTTAAGTGTCGTTAAGTTGGCTCCAACTCATAGCAACGTTGTATAGGATATCCAAGGAGCGGCTGGTGGGTTTGAACTGTTGACCCAGTGGTTCACAGTCCAGTACTTACCCTACAAAGTGCTTAAATCCAAGGTTTGTTAGGAGGGGATCAAATGAGGGTTATAGCTAAAGCTTAAATTAGCACCTGGAACATAGTAAGGCGTTTGCAAGTGTTAAATAAATGAAATAAATAAAGGCATTTCTGTGGTACTGTGATATGCTGAAAACCTTAGCATTTTGTAATTTGTCTTAAAAGAGTATAGAGCTGAAAAGAAAATAATAAGATTAGTAATAGTGCTATGTAATCAGAGTACTAGCAAAAACAAGAATCAGAAAAAATACCAGCACAGTTAAAAGGCTATGCTTAATTCCTAGTACAAGAATGAACTCTTTAAACAAATACAGGATTTTAAAAAGAGAAAGTTTGTTTAGAAGGGAGGCTGTCAAATTATGGAGATGAAGACAGAATTCAGCAAATTGGGAAGCACAAACTGAGCACATGGCAAAACTGAAAACTGATCCAGGAAGACCAGTATGAAGGGAGCAGCTAGCATGTGCACCCGCTGTTCCTCAGGGTTTTCCTTCCGTCGTGGTGTCAGTGTTCATCTGCTGTTACTTGGTGACACAAAAATTAACTTGGTGGGAAAAATTCAGTTTGCCCCAGTGTCACTTCAATGTTATGCTCACATCATTCTCCTGTTTGTGGAACTGAAACACTTGTTGCAACAGAACAGATTGTAAAAGAAATGGTTTGCATTAGCACTTGGGCACACATGTACTCTTATACTTTCCTTCCTGCAGCCTACTGTAATGGAAAGAACGTGGATTGTGGCAGCATTACGTGAACTGAGTTCAGATCCTGTCTCTGTCACTCACTACTAGCTCTATGACTTCGAGTAACTGGCTAATCCTCTTAAACCGTAAATGAGGAGCTTCTATCATAGCTACCTTGTTGAAGATTTAGGGGTAGATTAGTGAAATAATGTGTTCTGAGTACCTGGCACATAGAACATGCTAGTCGGGGTTTAGTTGGCTCCTTTTTTAGCCTACCACATTCCTACTGACATGGCCTCCTTTCTCGCAGGCCACCATGGAGCCATGAACCAGCAGCACATGATGCCTTCCCAAGCCTTCCAGATGCGGCGCTCCCTGCCTCCAGACGACATCCAGGATGACTTTGATTGGGATTCAATTGTGTAGGGCTTGTTTCTGCAAGGCTCCAAACCCCAATGTCACCTTTCTGTGCAGTGAAGGGAAAGGTTTAAGAGAATCCAGTCGAGAAAACAAAGTTGCAATGTTATCAAAATTTATTTTGAAGACAATCAAAACAGAAAAAATTAGCTGGATGACTTACTGCTTTTATTTGACCCAAACAAATACTACATGTTTGTCTCCCTGCCAGCTGCCCTATGTAGCTCCTAAGTGTTGTGTGATTTGGACGGCTTTTGCATATTTGTGTCAGTTTGATGTTGACCACAAGTGCCAGACTGGTTTTTCAGACAGAGCCTATTTTGTGCGAGCAGTTTCTAGATCCATGTGTGTAAATATATTTACAAAAATTACTGAAAGGTTTCAATGTTCTTTTTTAAAGAATTGGGTTATTATGTCTTGAAAAGAAAGTTACTGTGAGTTTTTATCCCTTGTTAGACTGTTTTCTGCAGGATGCATTTCATTGATACAAGCAACTGAAAGGAAACAGATTTTTCTGAAACCCAGTTCCGCTTATTTAATCCCTTTCAGAAATGTGGGTAGTGAAGCCTATTCAGTAAGTCAGGAACCCAGACTGAGTTTCATATTCTCCAAATAATCTACAGGGGCATGCTGTTCCTGAGCAGCAGAGAGAACTGACCAAAATTTCTTTTCCTGCGTGGGGGAATCTAGAGTTTTTGTCATACCTTGTCAATGTCTGTTTTCCTAAATCTACATTGTAGTGTCTCTAAAATTTATTTGCTCAACTAGAATCTGGGCATGTTTTACTTTTTAAACAGATCATTGCCTCTGCATTCACTGATGTATTTATTATTTTAAAGTGTTGTTTTCATATTTATTATTACCGTCCATGAATGCTCAGCTCCAGTTGGGTTCACTAAAGAGAATTGCAGTATCTGAAAGCACAGAGTTATTTTTCTTGATGAGAGTTTACAGACGAGACAATCAGAGAGATGGTGTGATTTTTCTTGATCATTACTCCTTTTACCATGTGAGTGTATTTCTTTTAGCATTCCTGCTGATTGAGACTTATTAGCTGAGGAGGGTTTTACTGGGATTTGAATCAGAGTTCCTTTGGGCAGCAGAACAGCAGGGCAAGGTTTATAAAACAAATTTTCCCTCTCATCCTCTTTCCATTTAAATAACAGAGAGTCCAGGACCACTTAGATTTTGCTTGCCTCTCTCTTCCGTGTAGTTATGGGTAATTTCCTGCCATTTCTACTGTCATATCTGTCCTGTGTGTATGTGTGACATTGGGTCACATTCTTTGAAATGCAGCCTGCTTCTTAAGGATTATTTTTTGATTGGTTGGTTGTATTTTATTTATATCACAGCTACTTTGTTGACTGTCTTGGTTTTACAGTACAGCTAGAAGAAATAAAATTTTAAATGACTAGATTTTGAATTAGTTCTTTAGACACCCCCCCCCCCCAAAAAAAAATCCGTTCTATTGGGGAAATATTTCGTCAGATCAAGGCATAATAACTTTCTGTCTGCATTTTGCAGCTCTGATCTCTATCAGCCATGTTCCGATTACTTTAATTAACCTTAGTGATTCTGTGGTTGAATAATTTTACTTGAACCAAACAAACATATTTGGTTTTTGTGTGTGTTTGTGAACGTGTGTGTGTATATTTTATGCTTGTTTTTTTTTTTTTTTTAAATGGAGTGTTGCCTTGAATGAATCACTGGGAAGCCAGCCACAGTAAGGGCTGGTAAAGTTGTAGAGAAAGGGGGTCTTTATGTTCCTCCATTGTTTGGACTCTGCTTGCTATGAAAAGCTCAGTTCCAGCTCCTTAGATCAGCAAAAATTAAGAGTATTTTAGAAATGCAGACAACAGGCCCCTCTTGAAAGGATCAGAGGCAAGATGAGCTAGCAGCCTGCAGAGTAAACATTTGAGGAAAAGGAAGGGATTTTCAATAGTTTGCTCAAGTCACTGTTTTCTAGACACCAATATAGCGGGTTTAAATTGTTTTGGTTGCAACATGCACTTTAAACAGTATGGGTATTGGAATGCAGTCTCTTATACTGAGTGATTTGGATTGAATCCACTGGTGAAGATTTTACCAATTGTGTGAAATAAATTTCCTATTTGTGAATCATAAACTGATTTTCAGTGATGAATATTTTTATGAGAATTTAGCCTTACTGACAGTAGCTCTAGAGCCGTCCATCCACCCAGACCCATCCCACTGTCCTGTGATTCCGGGGGCCTGGCAGCCCAGGACAGGCCTTGTCAGTGGAACTCAAGCTAGACTGGACGGACTGCCTGGTGAGGTCCACGGAGTCCCTCTAGTGGCTAGTTCAGTAGGTGGTGGTTAATGCAGAGCAAGTTTTGTCTTGGACTTAAATTGACTGAAAACTTCTGGGGAAACGAATAATAAATGCATGCAATCAAATGGGGCACTCTGTCCAGGAGAATAATCCAACTGGCATTTGTGGTAGTTTTTGAAATGTAAATGTATTCATGTGTGTTTTTGTAAATACTTGTCTCAGATGTCCTTTGAAGTGGGAGGGAGTTAATCCGGGATTATTTCAAATGGAATAGAGTATTTTGATATTGTTCATTCAGAGGGTGATGTGTACATATCTATATTGTATATATGTGATGAAAATGCATTGGCTTTTTGTGCAAACACAACCTGCTCTCCGTACTGCTGTTGGACAGTCAGTGTTTTAATGTTTCTACAGTTTTGCTATTGCACGATTTCATATTTTGCCTCTATGATGAACGGCACCCTTTCTTTGTAATTGTTTAGTGCTGTAAAGAGCTATTCTAAGTGTCATTAGGATTGTTGCTGCCAGAACTGATATGCATGAATGGCACTTAAAATAAATATATTATGTTAACTCTATTTACAACACTGACTGCTTTGTGTCATTTGTTGCAATTGAGGAAGCAAGACTGGTGCTAGTCCCTGGAATCTGTGAGATTGTGTCCCGTCATTTCTGGCTCATGACAGTAATTGCTGTCCTTTTTTGAGTACCTTACTAGCTCTGTGAACTTGGGGAAGCTATTTAATTTCTCGGAGCCTCAAATAGAATGGTACCTGGCACATAAAAAAGTCTAGTATTAGTCTATTATTATTATCTTAGATAGAAGTATTGTTACCTAGGATGATATTAACACTTGTATATTATTCTAGTTGATACTACTAATAAAAGGCTAATACTACTTTTTTATGTTAGTAACATTATTAGTACTTAAGCACCAACCACTCCTTGGAAATCTTATGCAGGGTCACTGAGTCAGACCTGACGTGACAGTGCTTACCATCAATCTATGAAGTAGTTTTCTTTATGTGCCAAGTGCTGTGGTGAGTAAATAGTCCACGTTTTATAGACACAGAACCAACATAGACATTAGTGATTTGTCCAGATTTTGGAGCTGGCAAGTGGCAGAGCTGAGAATTCAGTCTAGATCATCGACTCCCAAGTCCCATGATCTTTCATAAGCTTATCTCTTACTTCCCAAGGGACCCACCCCCATCCTGCCACTTGTCTTACTCCAGCGTTGTCCTGGCACTGCCATTGTAGAAAGCTATTTTTAAAAAGGTGAAATAGAGTATTTCTTAACTTTGGCTGAGCACTGTCAGGCCCTCCCACGAGAGATCCAGAGACCAAAAAAAACAGACTCAATTTCTACCTTCAATGGGTGCAGACTTGCCCAAGACAAATAGTAAATGGCGGCCCAAGAACCATCTCAGGGAGACCACTGAAAGAGGAACCCTGGTCAGGCAAGTGCTGGGCAGTGCTTTAAGAAGTCTTGGGGTTAGATGCAGGCTATTTGAGTTTTCTGCAGGTCCTGAGCAGGCAGACAGGAGGTGTTCCTATTCAAAACACTTCTTTGAGCCAGACATGGAAGCTAGAGTAGCGTGGGGCTGGGAGTTGAGGAGAGAGATCAATGTTGGGTTGCTAGTAATAGTCCACGCACAGCTAGTAATAGTCCACTCCAAATGCTGATAGCCCTTGTTTGGTGGCTGTGGACGCAGGCTCACAGATGCTTAGTCAACTTCTCTGGTAGAAATGAATTTGAACCTCAGGGCTGTCACAGCCCAGAAAGGAAATCTTTCCACCAATGCTTTGATCCTGCCCAAGGTCTCTGACTGCTTCTATGTATCTCGGTGTTTCACATGGCAAAACAGGTTAGATTACTGAAGTTCTCTTAACTAGTCAAGGATCTGGGATAACTCCATCTAGGCTTGAACTCCAAAGCCTGTTTCATTTTACCCTACTGCCTTCTAACAGGAAGGAGCTGGCAAAGGCCAGTGGCCACCCATCCAGTACATGTGTCCTTCAGGAGGTGGGGGTGGAAGTTGACTCCCATCACAGGTAGGTTTGGGTCATCAGCAGTGGCTCTGAAGGACAGTGGTGGGGGTGGAGTGAAAGTAGATGCCTTGTGCTTGTTCAAGAGCCGTTGTAGTGTCCCTTAGTGCTGCTCAAATGGAAGAGGTAACAAGATCTTTAAGGTAAGGTGCATGTTTAATTCTCAAAGCTTTACCTAGCTACAGTGCTCTGTGTGGAAGTGATCCTCACCAGTCCTGGAAAGAAGTTCTGGAAAAACCTTGTAAGCCACAGCATTCTTGGACGGTTGCCTGCACTGAAATGTCTGTATCACAGAACTACGCTCAAAGCTTCAGGACAGAAGAAGTCTTAGAAATCATCTAATACAGCGCCCACATTTTGTTGTTGAGAGCATTGCAACCCACACAGCTAGTTAGGGCAAGTTAGAGGGAAGGAGGTGGAAAATGTCATTTGCATAGCAGCAATTTTTGAAATTTTTACACACATTGTCTTAGTAAATGTACACAATAATCTGATGATGTAGGACTGTTATTGCTCTGTTTCACAGAAAAAAACAGCTTCAGAGAGGTGAGGTACAACAGAATTACAATATGAATGCATTCAAACAAATCACACGAATTCAATTTTATACACTTGAGCAAAATATAGAAAGAATAGAAATTTTAAATGTCCTGGTGGAGTATCCACCTTTGATGAGCATGCGTGCAGAGTGGGAGTAAGATGGAAGATAGATGTGAGACCATACCTGGTCCCTGTTTTTATTAGCTGTGTGTACATTCTCACCATCGACTATGAGTCCAGGGGTAAAGAGGCATGTGCTTCTGACATTGTTCGTGGACACGAGCCAGCTACTTCATCCAGTGCTCAGACTCCACTCGAGAATCTGAAGAACACTGGCCATGTTGAGCTTATTGAGACATTAGGCATGTTAATCCTCAACCCAAGAGTAATTTTGAACTTGCCTCCCTGTGTCCTCCCTTTGTGTTCCTATGTGATAGTTAACATGTACACTAGAGGCTGCACCAGATCCAGTATTCAAACTCCGGTCAGAGCTGTCTCCAGCTCCCAAGGACTGCCCCCAAGCAGCGCTGACCCCAGAGGTACAGAATGGGACAACTACCACGTACACGTTGTTTACTATTATTTATTATTTCCACTTCACAACAACTCTGTGTGGTAGATACTACTATCAATCACATTTTGCAAATGAATTTGAGCTCCTGAGAAATTAAGTCACTTCCTCGAAAGGGTCATCCGGCTCTGGTGGCGGTTATAATAATAGTAGCCGCTGTAAAGCTGTGTTTTCAAATCATAGCTTCCAGCTCCAGTGCCTGCATCCTTAACCATTGTGCTCTGCTCTCTCTCAATTCCTCAGCGCTGTTGTGGACTGAAGTCCTGAGGTGGTGCAAATGCTTAACACACACTTGGTTGCTAACAAACGTCTTAGAGGTTAAGTACACCCAAAGGCACCTCAGAAGAAAGAGTTGGTGATCTGCTCCTCAAAAGTGTCTCTGAAAATCCTTTGGAGCACACCTGGGGTCGTCATGAGTCAGAGTGGATGCAAAAATTCTGGTTGGTTTTATTCCATGGACTACAAAGCAGAGCCCAAGAGCAAAGATGATATTTTGAGGACTAAGGTCCAACTGACCCAAACCATGTTTTTTGTGTTTTTTTTTTTTTTAATGTTTTTATTGTGAATTAAGTGAAAGTTTACAGGGCAAATCATCAGTTTTATATTCAACAAATCATATACCTTGTTTCATTACAATGATTATAATCCCCACCATGTACCTTCAGTTAACAGTATTTCTCTCTATTCACTTTAGCTCTTTTTTTAAAAACATAATTTTTAAAACATAATGTAAGTTATAATAATTTACCGAAGGGCACATTCTGCAAGCCTGCCTCCTGGCCACTAGCTCTCAGTCCCTCTCTTTCCATGAATTTAGAGTCCTCAGCTGCTCCCTCTCTCCATGTCCCCATCTCTGCCAAACCATGGTATTTTCAGTATTCTCATATGCATGTAAAAGTTGGACAATGAATAAGGATTGTAGAAGAATTGATGCATTTGAGTTATGGTGTTGGAGAATAATATTGAAAGTTCCATGGATTGCTATAAGAACAAACATATCTGTGTTGGAAGTAGTACAGCCAGGATGGACAGATTTTGCCTCTCACATTATCAGGAGAGATCAGTCCCTGGAGAACAACATGTTTGATAAAGTAGGGGGACAGTGAAAAAGAGGAAGACCTTCAACACGATGGATTGGCACAGTGGCAGCAGCAATGGGTTCAAGCAACGATTGTGAGATTGACGCAGGACTGGGCAGTATTTTGTTCTGTTGTGCGTATGCATACGGTTGCTGTTGAGTCCATGTGTACTAATAACACAGGGCTTTCGAACAAAGCCAAATCCACGTCACAGTGAAGCTGCAGTGAACATCTGTGGCCACCAGAGGGCGAAGGGCTGCCAGCTGTGCTCTGTTACCCTTGAGGATGTGTCTGTTCTTTGCAGACCCTGAAGATGGATGCTCCCAAAGAAACAGGGATGCTCGTAGCCAGCTCTCACAATCTGAGATCTACCTCTTCCACAACAGCTTGATGGAAAAAGCCAACTGTTCTCAGCAACAAACAAGGGGTATCCGCTTCAGAGGTACCACTGAGCCTGCTATCTCATCCCAGCCCTCCTCCTGACATGGCTACCCTACTCCAAGGATAGGAGATGGTTGCCCTACCATCCACACCTAGCACTGATGTTGAGACTGAGGAATGGCATAATTCAGGCAGGTGTGGAGAAGGCTGGGGCAGGGCCAGCTGAACACTCTGCCACTGGACTCCTTTGTGCCCTCCCCAGCCCTGCCCCTGAGCCTGCGCAGCTCTTGACATCTCCACTCCTCAGCCCCTATGGCTGTCGGGAATGTGATTATTGCCATCATTTGCCAGGTGCTTACTGTATGCCAAGCCCTTAGTCAGGTACTTGATGGCCATTATCGGAGTTAGTAATCCCAAGTGCCCTGTGAGCTTAGTGCTGTTATCTCCCTTTTACTGCTGGACATTACCACTTGGAGAAGGGAAGGGACTGGTCCAAGGGCACAGCTAGGGAGAGAGGCTGGGAGAAGATCCCAGATCTGCCTTTCTCCTCCCCCCTCCATTTGTATATTGCTCTTTACAGCCCTCCCCATTACCTTGACCTCCCTCGGGGCCAGCCACCACACCCTATCCCACCTACTCCACCCCAGAGCGGGGCCTGAACTGATGTCACTGTGGGTGGATGACACCCCTCTCCAGCCACAGCCCCCAAAAGGTCAGGCAACTTCCTGTCTCAGACAATGGCAACAAAGACATCTGAGGATACTTCCCACCCTTCCCTTGCCTGAGTGACGTAAGCAGCAGCCTCCCTGGGAAAAGTCTTCTGGTTCCATGTGAGTATGTGGGAGTGCATATGTCTGTGTGACCCTGTGTGTGTAAATCTGTGTCATCATAATCCCTGGGCCTGGACAACTCAAGTCAGGGAACGCAGGTGGTTGTGTCACCATGGTGTGACCATCTGGCCTTGTGTGCTTATGTAACTTTGTGTATGACTCTGGCTGTGTGTCAGTGACAGGATATGTGACTGTAGCCTGTGTGGTTGTGATGTGCCTTTATGTGTGCTCATGTGCTGCAGATGGGGCAGAAAGCATTCTACCAGGAGGGCAAGACTGCTCCCTGTGTGCTCCTCCGGAGGCTTACTAGCCACTCCTCCTTCCCCTAAGGCTCCAGGTCCTGAGAGTTCCCAGGTGTTTGTTGGTGGTGAATGTTGTCCAGTCAGTTCCAACTCAGTGACCCTGTATAGTTAGGTAGGCCTTGTGGATCTGATAGACATTCTCTTCTCATTCCATTGAGGCTTCTTAGCCCTGTCACTCCTCTTAGCATTGTCACTCCAGCTGGGTATATCCCTGCAGGCCCCAGAGGCAATGGGAAGAACATAGACTCTGCAGTCAGAAGGGTCTAGAATTCCATCTGGGCAAGATCTTGACCTCTCTGTGTCTCAGTTCTCCCATCTGTAAAATGGGAGTGAAATGCCTGATGACAGAGTGCTGTGACCATCAGTGAGAAGTCAGATGGACAGCAGCCCTCATGGGTCTGGCACATAACAGGTCCCAAGGGGTGATTCCCCCACGTCCTTCCTCTCCGCCTTCCCTCATCACCCTCTTTCCTACATGTCTTCAGTGCCAAGTTGTCAAGACCAGTTGAGTCTCCTAACACACTCTCCTTCAAGTCCACCTCTTGCTCTCCCTGCACTAGTGCAGCAGCCATATCTGGACAGTCTGTTCTCTGTACAAGCTGCCATGGTGGGCTTTCAAATCCCAGCTCTTATCCTCTCCTGCTGTTCTGAAACCTGTCATGGATCTAGCCCCACTGTGACCAAGTTCAAGGTCAAACTCTTCAGCCTGGTTTTCAAAGCTAGCTTCTCCGGGCTGCTCGCCACACCCCTCCAGACACTGCTTCAGTCCAGTCCACCTCCTCCTTGGCCCTCCATGCTTCCGCTGCCCTGCCTTTGCCCTATGTTCAGTGCCCTTTCTCTCCATCCCCATGGGCCCAAATCTTCCCCCACCAGACCAGGCTCAGCTCAAATATCAAGCATCCCCTGCCCTTGCCCCACAGGGGCCAAGAGCCCCTGGTCTGTCCTTGCAATGGCTCTCAGTGATTCCATGGAGCCTGCATGTCTGTGTTCATGTCTTAGCCTCCATGAATCTGTGGGTTCCTAGGAGGCCACCACACCTCACTCTCCTCTCTCGGCCATGTGGTCAAAGCTTCAGCTGTGTCCTTACTTCAGGCAGGCGCAGCAGACGGTGTGGAGGAGCAAGAGGCAGCTGCTGCCTCAGGTGGGTAGCAGATGGTGAATGGGACTCCCCCACCGTCTCATCTTGCCCAGGTCAGAGGGATGTGAGATGGCACTACTGAGAAAACAAGCAGCCATGCCCAGATGCTCTTCCAGCCTCAAGGGAAAGAAACAGCCTTCCCCTGGACCTCAGGGTAGAGGGAGCCCTCCGCCCAAGCCAGAACATGGGCTCACTCACGTCAAGGGTCTTCACATTCAGCCATCCATTTGCTATGCGACTTTGGCCATTCTCTTCTGAGAGCCTCAGCTTCCTCTTCTGTGAACTGGGCCTACTTCGCCACACCTTTCAGGAAGACACAGCAGGTGGGAATAGTAGAGAAGCTTCCGCCTTCCTTTTGTGTTTAAGGGAATTGCCTGTGTATCCTCGTTCTGGAATTTACTGATGTGTGACCACAGCTGTTGCAAGTCTAACTGGTAGTGACATGGCACACTGGGCATCCTTGGCTGAGGTAGTCCCGTGCTTGTGTCCACACTTACTCTTCCTTCTGCCTCTGTGTAATGTGCAGGACAGCCCTATGTGTAATCTTGATCAAGCAATAGTTTCTTAACCTCTTGGAGCCTCAGTTTACCCAGCTGTAAAATGGGACAATAGTTACGTAAGCATATTCTCAAGGTTGTTAGGAAGCTCACACACACTGCAATGCCTTCTCAGGCAGTTCTGGATTCTCAAAGGAACCAGAGATTGCCGCCACCCTTTAAGACACATGTACAAGCAGAATGGGGAGGCTGTGAAATGTGGACCACGCCCCAACCAAGTTACACAGCTCAGGTCTGGAGTCTCCAGGCTCCCCTCTTGGCCCAGTTCCAAGCTTCTCCTACTAAGGCCAGCTGAGGTCTCCATGTGTACAGGGAAGCAGAGCCAGGCTTTGTTGTTGTTGTTGTTGTTAGGTGCCATCAAGTCGGTACTGACTCATAGCGACCCTATGTACAACAGAACAAAACACTACCCGGTCCTGGGCCAACTTCACAATTGTTGCCACGCTTGAGCCCATTTGTGCTGCCACTTGGCCAATCCATCTCGCTGGGGGTCTTCTTTTTCTCTGACCCTCCACCTTAGCAAACATGATATCCTTCTCCAGCGACTGGTCCCTCCTGACAATATGTTCAACGTATGAGAGAAGAAGTTTGGCCATCCTGGCCTCCAAGGAGCACTCTGGCTGCACTTCTTCCAACACAGATCTATTGGTTCTTTTGGCAGCTCATGGCACTTTCAATATTCTCCTCCAATATTGAAACTCAACTGCATCAATTCTTTTATGGTCTTCTTTATTCACTGTCCATCTTTTACGTGCATTTGAAGTGATTGAAAATACCATGGTTTGGGTCAGGCACACCTTAGTCCTTAAGCTTGGGAAGGCTAAAATCTTGGTGGACCCAACTTTAATGTGCGTACTAGAACTGTAACATGGTCATAAAACCCAAAGTTAAGCCACCTCAGCCCAAAATAATAGCATCGGGGCCTCCCAGAGACCAGAGGGCTGCACCAACCACAGAGCAGACTATCAACACTTTCTGGCAGCAGGGCAAAGGGTGTCTGGGGTTCAAGGGGTTGGTCTGGTTCCCATGCCTGTAAAGCCCTTAGCTCAATGTCTGGCACGGAGTGAATGTTGGAAAAATGTTAACTGCTATTATTACAGTTGTTAAAAATATGACAACCACCCTGATCCCACTAAGTGCCAGAACTTGTGTGGTTACTGAGGTACCAGTCCCTGCTCTCAGGAGTTCATAGGCTGATGGATCGGAGCTTGGTGTCATGATAGGAAAAGCAGAGGAGGCTGGTGGAGCACGTAGAGGAAAGGGAGGGTCATTACCCTGGCTTGCTGGGAGAGGGGGGAATTTAGCAAATTTTTCTAGAAAATCTGAGGTTTGCAATATAGCTATTACTGTCTCCATTTTTCAGATGCTGAAACTGAGGCTTAGAAAGGTTAACTGATTAAAACATACAGCTATTAAATGAGGGATTTAGGATTCTAACCTAGGGTTATGTGGCTCCAGAGACTGAGCTCTTCTGTGTACCAGCACACTAGGTTTGGACCCCCTACTTCCTAATCTGCTCCTGGAGAACCATTTGGAATCTTGGTTGAAGTGAGCTCATCAGGGACTTGATATTAAAGGGCCTTGAATTAAAGGGCAAAGGAGTCTGGGCTTTCTTCTGAAGGTTGTAGGGAGATGGGAAGGCAGGTAGTATAGGTAGGGTCACTGTGGAGGAGCAAGAGTTTGATAGAAAAGGTGGTCCTGGAAATGTGGCAACCCAAGCCACCTCAGACACACCACTTACCCATACAGGAATGATGAGGGGGTAGGGGTACTTGGGACTACCATCTCAGGACTCAGGGTGTGTGCCTGGGGACTAGGAAGTTTAGGATTCTGCAAGATCTACCTTCCAGCATCGTCAATCAAATCCCTGAGACCCGTGAGTCCTGGAGAAGGTTCAGGCTGGGCATAGAGAGTGGAGGCCAAGGGAAGACGGGCTGGTTCCTATTTCCCAGGGAAGAGGTGGGGTTGGGTGGGGTTGGCCCAAAGAGCTGAGGTCTAGGAACCAGTTCCTCTTTCCCACAACGGGCAACAGTGGCATCCCACAACTTGCTCACGCCTACCTTGTACCAGGTAAGCCCAGGTCAGGAGGCTGTGGTTATTTAAATTTTTATTCTGTATCATTGAATCAGTTCTGACCCATAGTGACCCTATGTAGGGGTTTCCTAGGAGCAACTGGTGGATTTGAACTGCTGATCTTGCAGTTCAAACTGACCTTGCAGTCCAGCGCATTATCCTGGAGCACCACACCAGGGTCTGAGGGGACTATGGTAGGAAGATAAATTTCAGGAGTCAAAGACCTCTACCCTGCTGGACCTTAGGAGAGAATGGATTTGAAAAACCAAAGTGAGCCAGGAAAAAAGTTTGCTTTAGTCCACAGTGACAGCACCCAGGCCCCATCTTTAAAGTAAACCATAGTTGTTAAGTGCCATTCATTTGGTTCTGACTCCTAGCGACCCTGTTTAGGGTTTCCAAGGAGCAGCTGGTGAGTTTGAGCCACTGACCTTTTGGCTCAAACTGGCATTGTGGCCCAGTGCTTTATCCCACAGTGCCACACCAGGACTCCCAAACTATAGTGTTGTTGTTGTTACGTGCCATTGAGTCAGTACTGACTCATTACGACCCTATGCATAGCAGAATGAAACACTGCCCAGTCCTGGGCCAGCCTCACAATTGTTGTGACATTTGAGCCCACTGATGCTGCCACTTTGCCAATCCATCTCGCTGGGGGTCTTCCTCTTTTTCTCTGACCCTCCACCTTACCAAACATGATATCCTTTAGCGAATGGTCCCTCCTGACAATATGTCCGAAGTATGAGAGACAAAGTTTGGCCATCCTGGCTTCCAAGGAGCACTCTGGCTGCACTTCTTCCAATACAGATCTGTTGGTTCTTTTGGCAGCTCATGGCACGTTCAATATTCTCCTCCAACACCATAACTCAAATGCATCAATTCTTCTACAGTCTTCCTTATTCACTGTCCAGCTTTCTCAGGCCTATGAGGTTATTGAAAAATAACATGGCTTGAGTCAGGTGCCCCTTAGTCCTCAAGCTGACATCTTTGCTCTTCAACACTTTAAAAAAATCTTCTATAGCAGAATTGCCTAATGCAATACGTCATTTGATTTCTTGACTGCTGTTTCCATGAGTGTTGATAGTTGGTCCAAGATGAATGAAGTCCTTGACAACAATCTTTTCTCGGTTGATAAGACACCACTCGTCTATCAGATTGTCGTACTGTGGTGGCTTGTGAGTTGCTGTGATTCTTGGAAGCTATGCCACCAGTATTTTAAATATCAGCAGGGTCACCCATGGTGGACAGGTTTCAGATGAGCTTCCAGACGAAGACTAGGAAGAAGGAGTGATGAACTACTTCCAAATATTTAGTCACTGAAAACCTTATGAATAGCAGAGAAACACTGTAAGATATAATGCCGGAAAATGAGCCCCTCAGGTTGGAAGACACTCAAAATGCAACTGGGGAAGAGCTGCCTCCTCAAAGTAGAGTTGACCGTGATGATGCAAATGGAGTAAAGCCCGCAGGACCTTCATTTGTTGATGGGGCACAATTCAAAATGAAGAGAAACAGCTATAAACATATATTAATAATTGGAACATGGAATGTACGAAGTATGAATCTAGGAAATTGAAAATTGTCAAAAATGAAATGGAACGCATAAACATCGATATCTTAGGCTGACATGGACTGGTATTGGCCATTTTGAATGTGACAACCACATGGTTTACTATGCAGGCAATGACAAACTATAGTAGTGGTATACAATAGTGGTCCTTTTGCAATCCAGTAATTTCACTCAGCATTAATATCCTCCAGGATCATCATGTTTGAGGTGTTTCATAGATTCACTGTTATTCTTTAACTCTTTACAGTATTCCATTTTGTTCCATCGATGGGCATTTAGATTGTTTCCATCTCTTTCTACCCCCACACAATAGATAAATTTATAAGGGAAACAATAACACTAGTAAGGTCCCCACATTCTACAATAATCAACCATCTGAGATCAAAAGGGCAGCATTTACCCAAAGAAAAAGCTCAGCAGGGTCAAGAAGGAAGGAGGAAAGAAAACAAGAAAAACAGCAAGGAAATGGGGTAAGTGATATTCCATTGTGGGGACTGCAATCAATGACATGAAACAAAATGTGTATGAAGTGTTGAGTGAAAAATTGATGATCTTCTCTGTAAACCTTCACCCAATTCATAACAAAAAGTTATATATAAAAAAAGGAAGCCAAATACCAACTCTGCCTCAGTTTCACACTTGATTCCAGTCCTAGCCCCAATCATATACCTAACCCCATCCACACTTGCAACTTCAACTGCAAACTCAACTCCAATCAATACAACTACCAAGAAACCGATCTCTATATTAACTCTAGTCCCTGCATCAACCCAATCCTGACTGTATCCCCAATTCCAAACCTAACTTTAACCCTTACTCCAATTCAAAATCACCTCCATTCTAGCCCGAAACTAACCCACATCCCAATTTGGAGCCTAGCTTCAACCGTCATTCATCCCTAGCTGCAATCAATTCTATCTCTTCCTCTCCTTGAACTTAAATCCCATCCATAAATTCCTAACATATGTTTCCTATCCCTAGCCCCTCACAACCCCATTCCTGTCCTTCACCTTCCCTGGCTGCTCACTCCCACTGCACTCAGTCAGTAGGAGCCAACTTGTGGCTGGATGGCTACACTTATTGCCATCAAGATGCATGGTTGTGAGTGCACATACATACACAAACACTAGGAAAGTGTGGGGGAAGTTCAGCCTAACTCTGAGCATAACCTGAGAGGGCAAGTGGCCCAAGTGTTTCCTTCCCCTCCTGAAGGCCAGACCCCTTTGGGGTTCTTTCTTGTCAATCTCTGCTCCATTAGATTCCTTCTTCACCGCTGACTCTCCACACTCAAATATTTCTGCCCCTTCTTCACTCCCTGTCCTGGCAACTGCCCAGAAGCATGTTTGTACAAGGGTAAAGTTTTGCTACAAAATCATAGAAAACTTTTTTAAACAAAAATATCAAAATGTGAAGCTACTGTTTCTCAATATAGCCTCCATCTATGTCTGTAACCTTCTGAAGGCATTTTTTCCATCTCTTTAGCCTTTCCCCAAAAGAAGAAGGCTTACAATATTTACTGACAAAGATGAAAGGCCAGCTTTCAATGTGGATTGCACTTCAATGTAAAGAAAACAAACATCCTCACAACTGGACCAATAAATAACATTATTATAAATCTAAAAGATGGAAGTTGTCAAAGACTTCATTTTGCTTGGATCCACAATCAACACACATGCATGCAAGCAGCAGTCAAGAAACCAAACAACGTATTGCATTAGGCAGATCTGCCACACAAGATCTCTTTAAAGTGTTCAAGAGTGACTATATCAGTTTGAGGACTAAAGTGTGCCTTACCCAAGCCATGTGAATGTGAAAGTTGGACAATGAATAAGGAAGACGGTAGAAGAATTTTTGCATTTGAGTTGTGGTGTTAGAGATAAATATTGACGGTACCATGGACTACCAGGAGAACAAACAAATCTGTATTGTAAGAAGTACTACAGCCAGAATGCTTCTTAGAAGCCAGGATGGTGAGCCTTCATCTCTCATTCTTCAGACATATTATCAAGAGGGACCAGTCCCTGGAGAAGGAAGGACATCATGCTTGGTAAAGTGGAGGTTCAGGAAAAACCAGGAAGACCCACAATGAGATGGACTGGCACAGTGGCAGCAGCAATGGGTTCAGGTGTGGCAACAATTGTGAGGATGGTGCAGGACCAGGCAGTGTTTTGTTCTGTTATGCATCAGGTCACTATAAGTCAGGACTGACTCAACGTCACCTAACAACAACCCTTCCCCACATCAAAACAGTAGTTTGGGCAGCATGGAGGAAATCCTTTTAAATGTTCTTTGAGTTTGTAGAATAAAAACTAGTCTGAAGGGACAAAATGAGGGCTGTAGTTGGGTGGGAAGTTTTGTTTCCCAATGAAATTCTTGTAGGACAGCTCTTGCTACCCTCAAAGAACGAGCAGGTGCATTGTGATGGGAAAAATTCTTCGGCACAACTTTCCTGGCCTTTTTCTCACCAGAGCAGTTTTCAATTTTCTTGAAAATTCTTCCTAACAAGCCCGTCATTATCTTGTATCCTTCTTTGGGATCTCAAAATAATAGTTACCATAACCTTCTGAACTGACCTGTCTGCCTTGAATTTAACTGGCTCAGCAGATCCTCTCAGAAGCCACTGTTCTGATTGGACCTTTTTGTGTTTGAAGGCACCCTATTGAGACTAAGACAAATAGATCACAGAGAGGACTTGTTTGCAGTCATTCACTGACCACAAAGACATGTTAAATAAGCCTTGTTTGGAATAACCTCATGCATGTATGAACTGGGACCCTAGTAGCTATACCTTTGGACTAACTTTCATGGAATTGAAAGATGGGGTCCAAAGTCTGTCTTTACTCCTGTGTACTGGGGACCCCTGCTCACAATAGCACACACACTGAGCATGCATTGTGCTCGGAGCATAGTCTTAATGGGGTAAGTCTAGTGGAACATAATCACACACCTAAGTAATTCTACCCCAACCAGAGTCATGGTAGGAGGATGTACTTGGTTTTATGGGAACTGAAAGATGTTATCTGGAGATGCAGTGGGGATTATTTGTGTTGGGCCTTAAAGCTTGAGTAGGAGTTCACCTGACAGGAAGTTATGACCTTACAAGCAGATGGAACAGTATGTTCATCCAAGGGGTTGAGCCGATAGAAAAGGGCCAGAGGGAGGAGACTAGTTGGAGCTAATTGGGGGAGTGGAGCAGAATGGTGGGCATATATTGGCAGACACAGCAAATTTAAACTCCTCTGCCCTTGGACTGTGAGGGCCACTCCATGCTCCCCCACCCTCAGTGCTGTCCTAACCGCAGCATTGCCAGAATCCTCAAGGACAGAGTCGGGTCTGCCGGCCCAGTGCAGTTGTCGGGGGTAAGGAAGTCAAGGACAGTAGGGACGGCTCATTTAGGACATTCTGAGATGGAAGGATGGGCACCATAGTGGGATCAGCACACGATGAGGTCAATCTTGCCTCAGACAGGCAGCTCATCACCAGAGGGATCAATGGAGATCAGAAGTTGCTTCTGCTGCTGCTGCTATGGTAAAAATAGTCATAACTAAGTGGTCTTCTTGTTTGAATGCTTTCTGTGTGCCATGCACTGAGTTATGCATTTTTATGACCTCATTTAATTCTCAAAACAACTTAATGTGGTAGATAATATTATTTTTCTTTGAGAGGGAAAAATGTTTACCTCAAGTTCACACACATCAAATTTGGTAGTAAAGTTTGTCTATTACAAAAACAAGCAAGCTGTTCTCCTGGGAGCCATCAAGGCAAGTCATCAAGGCCCTTCAGGACAAACCTCTTTCCAAGACTGAAACTCAAAGGGAACACATGAGCAGGCTTATAAGCTTGCTGGTGACCGAGTTGTACTTGTGAGTGGAAGTAGGGGAAGGGCAGTAATGAAGATATGGGCTGAGCCTGACCATGTTCAATAGACTCCTATCAACCTTGAGATGAGAGAAAGAAGAGGAAGTGCTGGTTGGTCTGAAGTATGGACAGATTGGACAGACTTGGGAACTCCTGAGCCCATGGACACTGACCTAGCCACTGGGGGCTACAGCTGAAAGTGAAGCATTCAGCTGATATGAAGTTGGGGGAGGTGCACAAGAATGCCTAAACTTACAGATAGTACCCATTCGACATAGCTTCAATAGCCTGATGATCAGAACTCAACTAGAGGAAGATAAAGAAGTCTGATACAGGAAGCAAGTATAAATTGCTACAATTTGATGAACTTAACCTTTGCCTATGGTTGTAGCTACTGAAAATATCAACCAAGAGGAAAGGAGTCTTCACATCAAGAATCAAACTCATCCCCTCAGTACACAGGATTGATAGGGACAGGAAACTTAGACATTGGCTACCTAAAATGGGGATGGCTATAAAGGCACAAAGTGACTGGTTTACAAGTTTTCAAGAGGAAGTTTAGTTTCAGAGAAAGCAGGGAAAAGTAGAATTCCCACTGAATAGTTTTCATCTTGTCTAGATGGGTCTGGTGAAAGGAGATGGTGATAGGATTCTTTTGATTCAGTAGTAATTGTTATTATAACTAATTGTGATTGTCAGAATTGTAAAGGTAGAATATGTGTAACAAAAAAGGGGGAATAGTTAATCTTACATACCAGGATCAGAAGACCCTAGGACCATCAGGAAGGAAGACCATGAGCGGAACTAGGGACCCTAACCAGAGAAGCAGTGACACCAGAGATGGAGGCAGAGGTGATGACATGGAGAGATAGAGCGGCTGAGGACTCTAGACTCATACAAAGAGAAAGGTTGTGTGCTGGTGGACAGGAGGCTGGCTTGTAGAATGTGCCTTTTGGTTGTTTACTCTATTATATATTCCTGTGTGTTTTTATGTACATCAAAAAACAGGAAACAGATACAAATACTGTTAATTGATGTTGCATGGAGGGGATTGTAATCATTGAAATGAAACAAAATACGATTGGTTGAGTGTAAAACCTATGTTCTGCCATGTAAACTATTCACAATAAAAACTTAAATTTTTTTTTTTTTTTTTAAGTAGAAGGGCTCTGAGTCCTTCCTTAGCACCACAGTCGCCAAACCTGACATCTACCTTGGTCTGCAGTCTCATCATTCATAGCCTGAGCCTTCCCCTGTCTAGACACTTAATGGCTCACACTTCCCTGGATATTCCAGCTCTGCCTCAAATCCTAGCTGTCCTAAGTGTAGCATCCTCTGCAAGAAATTGTCTCCCACTCTCAGCCCCTCAATAGCCACCCTCTCCAGGACTTGGCACAGACAGTGCCTCCTCTGGGAAAATGTACTGAACTCCTCTGTCCTTGGGCTGGTAAGGTGGCCACTCCATGCTCTCTCCAAGCCCACCACCCTACCCCAGCATTGCCACGGTCTGGGCTCCATCCCAGTTGCCAGTAAGTGTGTGTGGTTGGAAAAATGCAGGACCCAGAACAACTGTGGGTCAAAGTGAGTGCCCAGGGAGTGGTGGGGGGAGGCGGGGTGGGGGTCAAGCAACCTTTAGAAATGATCTCTTATCTCCCAGGACTGTCTTGATACTTATCTATAAGGTCTGAGTTGACTGTAGATAGATGAAATGGTAACAAAGACTCTTGGTTACTGAGTAACTCTGTCCTCTTTATAAGTCCTGTTGTTTCCCGCTGGCTTCCAGAACCTGCCTCTCCCGTCTCTCGGGTGCAGCTGCCATGAACACCTTCCTGCTCTCTGTGCTGTGTCTGCTGGGGGCCTGGGCTTCCCTGGCAAGTGGAGTCACTGTGCAGGTATGTCCTCTGTTGCCACATTGGCCCAGCGTTGCTCTGTCTCTCGAACACAGAGAGGAATCCCTCCTTGGGTTCTGGAGCGGAGAGACGTGTCTGGGGCCTGGCTCTTTCTCAGGGACCCCCTCTTCAGTCCTGCCTCACATACTTCCCCTTCAGACATGAAGGAGAAAGGACATCACATAGAGAGAAGAGAAGTAACCGTTGGAGAGGTGAATGATTAGCCTATTTTCTGAGTACTTGTATGTGCCAGGCACCTCTCCAAGATCTCATTTGTGGCCCTGGGTGAGATTAGCTCCATTTTACAGAAGAGAGACGCCGAGTCTCATAGAAGTTCTGTGTCAGTCCATGGCCACGTGGCTGGGAAATGACAGAGCTGGATATCAATTTGACTCCTCTGTCCTGTGTGCAGCCAGAGCAGCCATCTGGGAGCCAGGTAGTCACCCTGGAGGATCTGATGGATAGGGGTGCCCACTGAGTCGATGCCAGGGACAAGCCAGTCTGGCACTCACTGAGACCTGGAACCTTTTATTGCTTCTCAGCAACCAGCCAGGTCACAGGCTGGAGGTGAGGGCACTAGTCTCTGGCAAATAGGGAATGAACCCAGCGTGGGCATGGTCTCAAGAAACCAGGATTCCCTGAACCAGCTCTGCCTTTGTCTCTATTCATCAGCACAAGAGCTCCGCACTGAGCACCTATTGTGACTCCAACACTTCACGCCCATTTTCTTCATCCCTCATAGAATATGCAACTCTAGGGCTCTATCAGTGTCTTGGCTTTCCCACAGTGATAGAACAGAACTAGGTTCGGGCCCAGCGTCTGACTGTGAGACTTGAGCTCTGACTACCATGTGGTATGTGGAAGTAGAGCGTCTCATTGCCAGAGACACTACCTGAGAACCCCTGGGGCTGAGACAGGCTCATCCCAAGGGAAACAGCCAGGAAGCAGCCTGAACCTGTTGTCACCATCTGGACATGTTCCTTTCAGGATGGAGACTTCTCCTTTCCTCTGGAGTCAGTGAAGAAGCTCAAGGATCTCCAGGAGTTCCAGAAGACCAGGATTGAGACCCTCAAGAGGGGCAGAATGGTGGCTGGAGACGTGGTTGAACCCTTCCTGTGTAGCCACCCAGACTTTCCCAAAGAACTCAAGCCTCTCTGCAAAGAGCCCAATGCCCAGGAGATCCTGCAGAGGCTGGGTGAGTAGTCTCTTCTACAGTTGGTGGGGGTTGGCAATTCTCGTCTGATTGGTGGCACTTGAGAAAAAGATGTACTTTGATTGGGATTGGGATTCGGAAGAGGGGTTCTGCTCTAACTGACGAGACAGGAAAGCTCTGCTCCAATTGTTGGGCCTGTTTAAAGCACTTAGCTTTAATTAGTTGTAAGTTGTAGTGGGTCAATCTTGAAAGTTCTTCACTCTGACTGATGGGGTGGTGGCACCGAGTTTCCATTCCTCTGAGTACTTCCTGTTTGGTTAGAATCTCTTCTGCTCTGATTGGCTGACTTGAGTGGTCCATGACCCCAGGTTTGGGTGGACCTCTAGGCCAGAGGACGCTTGGGTCTCTTCCAGGGTTGGGTAGGGGAATGGCTAAGACCTAACTCAAGGGAGGAATAGGCATCCAGGGGGATGAGGGGGAGCTGACTCTCACGAACTTCCATCTCTCTTGTCCAGAGGCCATCGCTGAAGACCCCAGCACTTGTGAGATCTGTGCTTTTGCTGCCTGTGCTGGATGCTAGAGCTGCCATGGGCCTGGCTGCCTTCTTCCCTTTCCCGCAGGAGAGCCCACTCTCCTGCCCATGGGAGACTCAAACAACTTCCACTCCCAGCAGCTGAAGCTACCCAGTCCCAGAATGGAGTGTGTGAGGAGAGACACAGTCTGGGCAGGGGCTGGTGAATGGAGTCCCTGCCCCTTCCACCACTGAGCTTCTGGATGCTTCCAAGATCCAACCCAGGCCACAACAAATAAATGAGATCTCAGAATGCTCCTGGGGTTGCCTTAATTTTTTAGTCAATCCATTCAGCTTTGTTGATACCTCTGATGCTACCCTGCCCTCAGGACCTCAAGAGTCAGTGTACTGAGTGGAAGGACCCTGTTCTCCCATCCCAGGCTGACCCCTCACAAAGTCACAGAGGGGACCTGAATCTTCAGACCTCTAGTCAGGTGTGGGACGTGGAACTTCTGTGCTTTCCCATGATCATGAGTCACCAGTCACTAAAGCACTGGTGTCTGTCTGGGTTTGGATGTTCAGTACAGACACTCGACCAGTTATGAGATCAGCCCCAAACTCTTGGACATATCTTCAATGTCCCTCAGCATCTGGTCCTGCTCCCCCCCACTGCCCCTAGCCACACTGATCCCCATTTCCTTGGCTCCTGCTCACCTCTGTGCCTTCCTCTTCCCAAGTAGCTAACCAGGTACTCCTGCTTAGAGGAAGTGCTCATTCAGGATCCCTCCCCAACCAGGTGTGGGTCCAGCATAGAGGGAGGGTGCAGAGGGAGGCATGGGTTCAGGATAGACTTAAGAGGTGGCACTGGGGAGCCATGGAAGGACACAGGCATCACCACAGGCAGAAAATGCTTAGAATAGTGCTGAAGACAGAATAGATGCTCCATAGTATTGGCTGTTACTATTCCTCAGGGCACCTGGAAGCATGGGCTGAGAGGAGGAGCAAAGGTCTTCCATCAGGAGGTGGCCAGAGTGGGTGGAGCAATGGGTGACCTCCTCCCTGTGTCCTGAAGAGAAGACATGGGTTCAGGGTGCTGTGGGAGAAAGCAAAGGAACTATTTTCTCAGAAAGGGCCTGAGCAGAGTTGGCTCTGATGTCCCCAAACTGCTGTACTTCAGGTATTCCTGTCTGGTAAATGGAGAGAAAAGAATATCAACCTGACAACTTTGTTCTGAGTAGGAATGCACAATATAGGTGTTCAATAAATGCTGGTTTATCACTTTCCTCTCCACCAAAGCTACCCTATCATTCAGATTACAATTTAGCTGTCTTCTGCTCTTGGAAGTTCTTCCAGGCCCCATCTGAGCCCACAGGATGGGCATTAGCTACCCCTCCAGGTCACTTAGCTTCTTCACTGATTCCAGCCGGTTCTGGGATTATCCAGAAGGCTGGACCCCAGGTGGGAAGAGATGAGGGTATAACCATACCTGCTCCTGGGGCAGGCTTTGCCACAGGCCCCAGGATTCCTGGGACCCCAAGATCCTTTGCATTCTTTCCTGTTCTCTGGGAAAAGCCAAGGCACATTGAAAGACCAGCCTGGGGTGTCAGGGTGGTGTCTCAAGCCTCCTCCCTGACACACATTGTGCTCCACTGTGCCACACACATACCACTGTGCCACAGGCCCTTGGTATTAGCCAAATGAAGTTGGATCAGAATTTAGGGCTCAGTGCTTTTATATATGGGCTTTAGAGACAGGCAGTTGTTGTTGTTGTTGTTGTTGTTGTTGTTGTTGTTGTTGTTAGGTGCCATCAAGTCAGTACTGACCCATAGCGACCTAATGCACAGCAGAACGGAACACTGCCCAATCCTGGGTCTACCTCACTACTGTTGCCACACTTCATTCCATCGATGCTGCCACTTGACCAATCCATCTCATTGGGGGGGTCTTCCTCTTTTTCTCTGGCCCTCCACCTTACCAAACATGATATCCTTCTCCAGCGACTGGTCCCACCTGACAATATGTCCGAAGTATGAGAGACGAAGTTTGGCCATCTTGGCCTCCAAGGAGCACTCTGGCTCCACTTTTTCCAAAACAGATCTGTTAGTTCTTTTGGCAACCCATGCACTTTCAATATTCTCCTCCAACACCACAATTCAAATGCATCAATTCTTCTACGGTCTCCCTTATTTACTGTCCAGCTTTCACATACATGAGGTTATTGAAAATACCATGGTTTGGGTCAGACGCAACCTAGTCCTCAAGCTGAGGTCTTTGCTCTTCAACACTTTAAAAAGGTCTTGTGCAGCAGATTTGCCTAATGCAATACGGCGTTTGATTTCTTGACTGCTAATTCCATGAGTGTTGATAGTTGATCCAAGAAGAATGAAGTCCTTGACAACCTCAATCTTTTCTCCATTGATAAGAATGTTGTTTATTGTTCCAGTGGTGAGGATTTTTGTTTTCTTTACATTGAGATGTAATCCATACCAAAAGCTGTGCTCTTTTAATCTTCATCAGGTGTGCGAATAGGTTGTATTCTTTCACCATACTTATTCAACCTTTATGCTGGGCAAATAATCCAAGAAGCTGGGTTTTATGAAGTAAAACGTGGCATTAAGATTGGAGGAAGAGTCGTTAACAATGATATGCAGGTGATACAACCTTGCTTGCTGAATGTGAAGAGGACTTAAAATATTTACTGATGAAGAGACAGGTAGACCCTGGTTCAAATTCCAGCTCAGTCCCTGTGGCTGCCTCTGGATTGTCCACTCTGAGCCTCATATTCCCTCATCTGACAAATGGAGATCATTGTCATACCTCATTTTTCCTGGGTGTTGTGAAGGTCAAGCAAGTTCCCACACAGTCCTAGGTTCCCAGTGTGCTCCCCTTGAACTGAAATGGCAATGTGATGGCCACCCCAAGATGGTTGAGCTCAAGCTCAGGATTTAGGGGGAGGCTGACCCTTCTGCACCCCTGCCAGAACCCCCTTCTCTCTTTCCCTAGGTTGAGGAATGTGACCCCCAGTCTTGTGTGAGAGCCTAACCCAGGGCCACACTTCTTCCCTGCCAAGCTCAGAAAGCCTGCTTCCTCGGGTCCTTGCATGGATGGGACCAAGCCCCTTGCTGTCTTCTCTCCAGGACTTTGCATATGCCTGTGATTGTTTTCTCAGCTTTTGTACCTGGCTCCTTCCTGCTGAAGACTTTCCTCCCTGGAACACATTTTCTGGTGATTACATCCCTCCACCAAGCTGAACTGCATGAATACCAAGAACGGTGGGAGTAGTAAAGTGACTCTTGACTTTGCAAGGGCAGAAATCTTGTCTTGTTCCTCACTTGTTCCACACCCCAGGCTGGTCTTTCAATGTGCCTTGGCTTTTCCCGGAGAACAGGAAAGAATGCAAAGGATCTTGGGGCCCCAGGAATCCTGGGTCTTGTGGCAGAGCCTGCCCCAGGAGCAGGTATGGTTATACTCTCATCTTTTTCCACCTGGGGCCCAGGCTTCTGGATAATCCCGGATCCAGCTGGAATCAGTGAAGAAGCTGAGTGACCTGGAGGGGTAGCTAGTGCCCATCCTGTGGGCTCAGATGGGGCTCAGAAGAACTTCCAAGAGCAGAAGACATCCAGGTTGTAATCTGAATGGGGCAGCTTTGATGGAGAGGGTAGTGATAAGCTAGCATTTGTTGAGCACCTGAAATGTGAATGTCTGTGACAAGTACCCACCTTGGTGAAGAACAGAGTTTATTTAGTAAGCAGTTTATTATTGTTATCACCATCATTACTGCTAGCATCTGCCTCTTCCCACCTGGATGTGATTGTTGTTATTAAGTGCAGTTGAGTTGATTCTGACCCACAGTGACCCTGTACAGGGTTTCCTAGGAGCAGCTGGATGTGACTGTTGTTGTTGTTGTTAGGTGCCATTGAGTCAGTACTGACTCAGTGACCTTATGCACAGTAGAACGAAGAACTGTCTAATCCTGGGCCAACCTCACTACTGTTGCCACGCTTGAGCCCATTGATGCTGGCACTTTGCCAATGTATCTCTTTGGGGGTCTTCCTCTTTCTCTCTGACCCTCCACCTTACCAAACATGATACCCTTCTCCAGTGACTGGTCCCTTCTGACAATATGTCTAAAGTATGAGAGACAAAGTTTGGCCATCCTGGC
>NW_006408544.1:1117425-1141762 GCF_000296735.1 Chrysochloris asiatica | reverse complement strand
TGTTCCCATGTTCTGTTAGAACAACTGCCTCTTGGTCCCTGTACAGATTCCTTCTGAGCACAATTCTACCCCATCTTGGAGTCCTGTTGTGGGGCTGTAGGATAAGTACTGGGTTGCTAACACAAGGTCAGCAGTGCAATGCCACCAGGTGCTTCTTGGAAACCCAATACTTGGTCGCTGTGAGTTGGAACCAACTCAACAGCACTTAAAGCAACAGCCACCACCCAGTCTTAAACTGACCCCCAGTTCCAAACCTAACATCACTTTTATCCCATCCTCAATCTCAACTCTCTTCCAACAGTAACCCTTAACCAAACCACTCTTGAATTCTAACATGAACTTCTATTCCTAACTCCTACCCCCATTTTCCATGTTGTGTGTATTTCTGTAATACTCTCAAACCACATGTGTATAAGTCACTTTTAATGTGATGTTGGAAGCAGAAAATTTATGAATTTAGAAAATTTTAAAAATGGAAATATGTGAAGCATATAAGTTATATCATAAGCAACCTTATTAAGTTGGCTTTGAACTTGCATGCTGTGATAAAAGAAGATGCAACATATCATTTGTTGTTGTTGTTAAATGCCTTTAAGTCAGTTCTGACTCATAGTGATCCTGTATAGGGTTTCTTAGGCTTTTAAATCTTTGTGGAAACAGAAAGTCTCATGTTTCTCCCACAGAGCAGCTGGCAGACTTGAACTTCAGACACAATTCACAGTCCAGTGCTTATTGTGTGGAGCCACCACACTCCCCAACATATCATTGGCCTCTTGACATTAAGTGAATTATAAACAAACCCAGAAATGTAGCATATAGCTGAATTCCTATAAGGTGGCCTTGAGACATGAAGTTATAAACAACTTGCTTACCACATTTTAAAGGATCATTGCTGGAACTGTAGGATAAGAATTGGACTGCTAACTGCAAGGTTGCCAGTTCAAACCTACCTGCCACTAAGCAGGAAGAAAATAAGCTTGTCTTCTCCTATTTAGATTTACACACCCTGTACAGGGTCATGATGACTTAGATTGGACTCCATGGAGTAGGTTTGGTTTTTGCCATATTTTTATGCAAATATGCATGTGTTATACGTTTTTGTCAACCACACCCTCCCGCCACCCCATGAGGTATTTTCCTAAGTGTTTTATGTTCATTATTTACATGTTATTTGTAAATAATTAATAACACAGTGCATTTATGAAAATATCTCACAGGGGGAGGGGAAGGTTGGAAAAATAGAACACATACCTTATTTGAATAAAATACAATAATCCTTAACCTTAAAGAAAAGATACTACATATGACTAATCTCTGAAGTTAGAGAAAAATGTCATATCCTAGACCTTGTTATGCATTACATCACATGAGCCTATTGTGTGAGGCCAAGATGAGAAAATCATATATAAACCAGGGTTTTGAACTGGGTTTGACTCCTTGTTGAAATTTTGCATTTCCATCCCAGATATACTGAATCACAATCATTTTAGCAAGATGAGGATCGGTAACAATCACTGGAGGTCTTGTTAAGATATAGATTCTGATTCAGTATATCTGAAGTGGAAATGCAAATTATCTGAAGGAGTCGAAGCAGAATGAACTGGTTCGAAGCCCTGATATTAACCACAGACTTGAGAGCTGTCATGTAGAGAGGACAGTGGCTGATTTGCTCATCACTATTGTCCTCAGGCCTTAGCTATGGGACCTCCTAAGCATGAGCCATAGTCTAGTCTTCCTCCTGGGACTACTTGTTATGGGTAAAAGCCTGAAGTCCAAATATTTGGACTCTAGTCATTTGATGAATTTTACATTGTCATGATTCATTAGTTTTAATTGAATGTCTTGTGGTCTTACCTGTATGTCATGATTAACTTGCATTAAACTATAAGAGTATATGTACAATAAACTTCAGCATTTCTTCACTTAATTAAGAAATTAAATACCATAAGACATTATTCAATTTAACCCCAATCCTAAAATATATCTTAAAGCTAGTCTTCATTCCAATTTAACTTTAACCCCAGATCAATCCCACCCAAACTCCAAATCCAATCCTAGCACCAACCTAAACTTGATCATTACCTGAAACTCATTCCTGCTCCAGTTGTAATAATATCTACCCTTAATGATATCTCTAGCTTCACCTTCAACCCAACCTCCATCTACAACCCTTCTCTTAGTCCTAATGTATCTCTATCCTATCCTGAATCATCAAAACCCAATTCCATGTATGACCTTTTCCCTGGTTCTCACTGCTACCTTACACTCAGCTAGCAGATGCCAACCTATAACTCGATGAACTGCACTTGTATACCTCCAAGCACGTACACACACACACACACACACACACACACACACACACACACACACACACATTAGAAGGTGATGGGGGCCAGTCTAGCCTGAGGACAAGTCTGGGATGTTTCTTGCCCCTCCTGAGGGTTGGGCCACTGTGTTGTTCCATCTTTGTCAGGATCTGTGGGTGTGATTGATGAATGAATGTAGGACCCAGCCTAGCTATGGGTCAAACTGGGTTCTGTGGGAGCTGCCAGAGCTCTCTTGAGCTTTAGGGACTAATCTCTTATCTTTTTGGAGCCTAATCTGGTGCAACTCGAGTTGATACTGGGGCAGATATTCCTGGGTTACTCATAGCCCTGCTATTCTCCTTGGCATCCAGAACCTGTTTTTCCTCTCTCTTGGGCACGCACTAGTATCATAAACACCTCCCTTCTTTCCACAGTGTGCCTGTTCAGGGCCTGGGCTAACATACATGACAACACCATCCTGGCAGGTGGGTCACTGTATTATACTATACTATACTATACAGATGCCACATTGGCCCAATGGTCCTCTGAAAGAGGACACTTCTTCATGGCCAGGATGGGAGGATGCTCTTTTCCAGAGACCATTTTATCAGTCCTACCTTACACACCTTTCCTTTCAAATATACTAGAGAAAGGACACTAGGGAAAGAAGAGAAATCACTCACTAAGGAGAGATGAGTGATGATTCCACCTACTGTCTGTTGTGTGCCAAGTTCCTCTATCAAGACCTCACAACAGCTCTGGGAGGAGAAGATTATGAGCCCCATCATACAAAGAAGGGAAACGGAGCCTCAGAATCTGGATAAGACCCCAAGCCAGGGCTGAGAGGGAGGCTGACTCTCCTGCACTCCTCCCATGATTTACTTGTTTCCTCCCCTCAGAAGTTCTTCCAGAGTCCAGGATGGGACTCCCAGTCCTAGATGGGAGCCTCATCTAGGATCACACTTTTCCCTGCTTGGAGAGCCAGTGCTGTCCTCCCACATACGCAGATGCTGTTTCCATCATTCCTTCCAGTCATACAGTTGCTCTGGAAGGGAGAGAATCCCTGCTTCTCCTGCGGCTTTTGCATGAGCTGTGCCCTCTACCTAGGATTGTTTACCTGTGCTCTGGGCCTGCCTCTCTCTGTTCATCGTATAGGGAGGAAGAATTCAAGGGTTACTGCTCCCACCCCACCCATGAAAACTTTAAAAAAAATCTTTTTATTGGGAATTGAGTGAAGGTTTGCAGAGCAGATCATCAATTTTACATTCAACAAATCATACACTTTGGTTCATTACAACGATTGCAATCCCCTCCATGTACCATCAGTTAACAGTTTACCTTTATTCCTTTAAGTCCTACATTCCTCCCTGTGTCTCAAACTACCTTCATCTTTCCTCTGCTAACCTTCCCCTTATAAATTGCCTGCCCCATCACCCATGTTAACTTATGTCTACTCTCTTGTCGTTGTTGTTGTTAAGTGCCATCGAGTCAGTTCCTGTGTAGTGTTTCTGAGGAGTGGCTGGTGAACTTGAACTGTCATCCTTGTAGTTCAAACCAACCTAGCAGCCCAGCACATTAATTTTCAGTGCCACACCAGGACTCTAGTCCATGAATAATTTTCCCTCTCTGCCACCCCTGGAACCATCTTAGAATGTTTCTTTTATCAAGGAAAACTTAACTTTTTAAAACATTGGTCAATTACAATATTTATTATCCTTTTATGATTGATTAATTTCACTCATAATGTCCTGTAGGTTAATCCATGTTGTGAGGTGCTTTGAAGATTCATTGTTATTCTTCAGCTTTGTGTAGTTTTCCACTGTGTATATGTACAAAAGTTTGTTTAACCGTTCTACTGTTGATAGGCATTTAGGCAGCCTGCATCTTTTTGATGTGTCTCTTGTAGACAGCATATTGAAGGATCCTGTTTTCTTATCCATTTGGCTACTCTCTGTCTCTTGATGGGTGCATTTAATCCATTTACATTAGTGTAATTATCAATAGGTATGAATCGATTGTGTCATTTTGCTCTGTGTGTTTTTTGTGGTGTTGCTGGTTTCTTTGTTCCACCTAAATTTCTGTACTGAGTTCGTTTTGTTTGTGGGTTTTCTTTTCATTTCCACTGTGCTAATGTTTATGAAATCTTTCTGATTTTCCTTTTTTTAAAATTTTGATGTAAAGGTGTATTGATTTTCTTTGAGGCCACCCTGTAATTTAAAAATATTTCCCCATTTAAAACAGTCTGTTTTATCTTGAAATGTACTTGACTTCCTTTCCATTTGTAAGTTCTGTATCTACACTATTTCCTCTTTCTGTTTTGCAGTTGACATCATTATAAATTTCCCTGGTGCCTTATTTTCAGTCTTGTAAGGAGCTCTGGTAGTGTAGTGGTTACGAATCGGGCTGTGAACCGCAAGGTCAGCAGTTCAAAACTACCAGCGGTTCCGTGGGAGAAAGAGAAGGCGTTCTGCTCCCGTAAAGATTTACAGCCTCGGAAACCCTGTTCAGGGTTGCTATGAGTCGGAACCGACTCCACGGCACATAACAACCAACCAACCAAATTTGCTTTACTTTAAATACATCTGTCTCTATCTGGATTGAGTTCTGGGTGGTGTTGTTATGTATGTTAGTTACAGATTGCTGTCCGCTGTTGTTGGTTCTCAGTCCAAACAACTTGCTTTAGTATTTTTTTGTAAAGTTGGTCTGGTTATTACAAATTCCTTTAATTTTCGTTTACCTAGCAATGTCCTAATTTTGCTGTCCTATTTGAATGACAGCTGTGCGGGGTATGATTCTTGATAAGCATTTTTTTTTTTTTTCTTTCAGAGTTTTGTATATGTCATTCCATTGCCTTTTTGCCTGCCTGATTTCTGCTGAGAAATCAAAGCTTGGTTTTATTGTTTCTCCTTTTGTAGGTAGCTTTTTATTTTCCCTGAGCTGCTCTCAGGATTCTTTTCTTGTCTTTGGTTTTAGAAAGTTTGATTATGTTATGTTTGATAATTTTCTTTTGAGATCTATTGTGCTTCTTACATGCTTATTTACTCATCTTTTGTGATGTTAGGAAAGTGTCTTCCAACAACTCTTCAGTGATTTCCTCTGTGCTTTTTATTGTCTTTCTGATCCAGAATTCCAATCACTCAATAGTTATTCTTCAAATATTTTCATTCTTTTTTGGGGGGATTGTTTTGTTGTTGTTGTTAAATGCCATCGAGTCGATTTCAATGCATAGCAACCATGTATAGGATTTCCAAGGATCAGCTGGTGAGCTTGAACCACTGACTTTGCAGTTCAAATGACTTTGCAGTCCGATGCATTAGCCCACAGCACCACATCAGGACTGTTATTGTTGTAAAATGCCATCGAGTCTATTCCGACTCATAGTGACCCTGGATAGGGTTTCCAAGGAGCAGCTGGTGAGTTTGAACCACTGACCTTGTGGTTCAAACCAACCTTAGGGTTGAGTGCTTATGCTATGGTGCCACATGAGGACTCCTCTAGGACCTTCAAAAGATTGACAGAAGGATCAAGGAAGGCAAGAAGAACACAGAAAAACTTTAGAAGAATTCAGGAAAACACTATAAGAACAGACAACAGAAATGCAAATTTGGAAACAACACAAAACCTGCAATTAGAAATCCAGAAGATTAATCTACTCCTTTGCCTTTTTAATGCATTTTCCAGAGCTTGTCATGATCTGCACAATCAAAAGCTTTGCATAATCAATAAAGCACAGGTAAACATCTTTCTGGTATTCTCTGCTTTCAGCCAAGATTCTTCTGACATCAGCAGTGATATCTCTCATTCTATGTCCTCATCTGAATCTGGTTTGAACCTCTGGAAGTTCCCCTGTCAATGTACTGCTACTGTTGTTTTAAAATTATTTTTAGCAAAATTTTACTTGCATACGATATTAATGATATTATCTGATGATTTCCACACTCTATTGGGTCACCTCTCTTTGGAATGGTCAAAAGTATGGATCTTTTCCAATTAGTTGGTCAGGTAGCAGTCTTCCAGATTTCTTGGCATAAATGAGTGAATGTCTCCAATGCCGCATCAGTCTTTTGAAAGATTTCAATTTGTATCCCATCAATTCCTGGAGTCTTGTTCTTTGCCAATGCCTTAAGTACACCTTGGACTTCTTCCTTCACTATTGTTGGCTCTTGATAATATGCTGCCTCTTGAAATGGTTGACATTTCCTTTTGGTACAGTGACTGTGTGTTCCTTCCATCTTCTTTTCATGCTTTCTGCATCATTCAATATTTTGTCCATAGAATCCTTCAATCCACAAGTTAAGACTTGATTTTTTTCTTCAGTTCCCTCAGCTTGAGAAATTCTGAGGGTGTTCTTCCATTGTGATTTTAAACTGCAGATCTTTGCACATTTTGTTATGATATTTGACTTTGTCCTCTCAAGCTCTTGGAAATTTTCTATTCAGTTCTTTTACCTCCTCATTTCTTCCATTTGCTGTAACATCTTTATGCTGGAGGGCAAGTTTCAGAGTCTGTTCTGACATCCATTTTGGTCTTTTTCTGCTTTCTTTTCTTCTTAATGACCTTTTTATTTATTTCTTCCTGTATGATGTTTTTGATGTCATGCCACAACTCTTCTGTTCTGCATTCATTATTGTCTAATTCATAAAATCTGTTCCGGTGGTGATCTCTAAATTCAATTGGGATATGTTTAAAATCATATTTTGGCTTTCATGGACTTGTTTTAATTTTCCTCAGCTTCAACTTGAACTTGCATATGAGCAGTTGATGGTGTGTTCCACAGTCTGACCCTGACTTTGTTTTGACTGATGATATGGAGCTTTTACACTGTCTGTTTCTACAGATAAAATCAATTTGATTTCTGTGTATTCTATCTGGTGAGGTCAATGTGTATAGTCATCTTTTATGTTGTTTAAAAAGGTATTTGCAATGAAGAAGTCATTGGTCTTGCAAATATCTATCATGGGAGTTCAGTGATGCAGGTCATTGGCAATGGCTCTTTGGGGGTTGCTGCAAGTCTGATCCGGCAGAGCTGTCGGGCCTTTTGCCCTTCATCCTTCATTAAGGAAATAACCAATCAATACAGTATTCTCTTCAAACAAGAGCAAGTCCACAATGATGCCATTTGGTCAGCTGCCTGGGAAACAAACAAGAAAGAAAATTCGACATGGTGGTCACAGGCTCCCTAGATAACCTGGTGAAGGTCTGGACATACGTCCTGATGGGAAATATCTGGTCAACAGAGTCATACATGGAATCATCGATATTTTTGATATTTCAACCAGATAACTTCTGTTCATGCCAGAAGGCCATGCTATGCCCATTCGATCCTTGACCTTTACCCTGGATTCTCAGCTCCTCTTTACTTCTTCAGATGATAGCCAAATCAAGATCTATGATGTATAGCATGCCAGCTTGGCTGGCACGTTGAGAGGCCATGCATCCTCGGTACTGAATGTTGCATTTTGTCCTGATGATACTCACTTTGTTTCCAGTTAATCTGATGAAAGTGTGAAAGTTTGGGATGTTGGAATGAGGACATGTGTGCACACCTTCTTTGATCACCAGGATCAGGTATGGAGAGTAAAATAAAACGGGAATGGTTAAAAAATTGGGTCTGTTGGAGATGACTTGGAAATTCACATCTATGATTGTCCAGTTTAAACGTCAACATCTTCGAGCCTAAATGCTGCAGTGAGACTGTGCCGACTGGTCACAACATTCCTTACCATTCCAGGTCTGTTTAAAAGAAATGGAGCATTTATTGTAGCAATGGCTTACATTTTACAGATACAAGATATATCTGTGTTCATTGGGACTGCTGTTCATACTTGAACATAAAGTGTTATTAAATGCAAAGAAAAAAAAAATCTATCATGCGATCTCCAGCATCGTTTCTTTCACCAAGGTCATATTTTCCAACTCCTGATCCTTCCTCTTTGTTTCCAACCTTTGAATTCCAATCACCAGTAATGATCAATACATCTTAATTACAAGTTGATCAATTTCACACTGAAAAATTTGGTAGAATTCTTCAATTTCATCATCACTGGCTTCAGTGGTTGGCTTGAATAAACTTGAATAATAGTATATTAACTGGTGTTCCTTGTAGTCATATGGATATTATCCTATCATAGACAACATTGTATTTCAAGACCGATCTTGAAATGTTGTTGTTGTTGTTGTTTTTGACGATGAATAGGATGCCATTTCTCTTTAATTTGTCATCTGGCATAGTAAACCCTGTGATTTTCAGATTGAAAGTGACCGATACCAGTCCATTTCAGTTCACTAATACCTAAGATATCAATATTTATGTATTCTATTTTATTTTTGACAACTTCAAATTTTCCTAGATTCTTACTTTGTAAATTCCTTGTTCTGATTTTTAGTGGATGTTTACAGCTGTTTCTTCTCATTTGGAGTTGTGTCCCAACAGCAAATGAAGGTCCAGAAAGCTTTACTCCATTTGCATCATCATAGTCAACACGATTCTGAGGAGGCAGCTCTTTCCCAGTCGTATTTGAATGACTTTCAATTGGAGGGACTCATTTTCCAGCACTGTATTTAACAATATTCTGGTGCTTTTCATCATGTTTTATATTCAATATTCTGTTGCTATCTGACGGTGTTTCACTATTGTTCGTAAGGTTTTCAGTGACTAAATATTCAAAAGTAATCTGTCTCTCCTTCCTAGTCTGTCTTCATCTGGAAGCCTATATGACACCTGTTCATCATGGGTGACCCTTCTGTTGTTTAAAATACCAGTGGCATACTTCCAGAATCACAACAACACACACACCACCGCAGTACAGCAAACTGACAGATGAGTGTTAGATAATCTCCCCATATTGTTTTCACACCTTGTTTGGAATGAATTCAAATGTGGATCTCTTTCAGTTGGTTGGCCAGGAGATATCGTCTCATTTTCTTGATGTAGACAAAAGAGCACCGACGGCCTTGAATCCATGTGCTGATACATTTCAATTGGCATTCTGTCAATTCCTGGAAACTTGTTTTATTCCAATGCTTTCAATGCACCAGGTCTGTTGCTTGTATGTGTGTTGATTGTGGATCCAAGAAAAATGAAGTCTTTGACATATCAGTATTTTCTTTATTTATCATGATGTTATTTATTGGTACTGTTGTAAGGATTTTTGTTTTCTTTACATTGAGGTGCAATCCTGAAGGCTGTAGTTTTTTTTATCTTTCAGCAAGCAAGGTTGTATCATCTGCATATATCAGGTCATTAATTAATCTTCCTCCAATTCTGATGTCATGCTCATCTTCATATAATCCAGCTTCTCGGATTAATAGCTATGATTATGAGATTTGGGAATTCTGGGCTAGAAAGATGTACTTCATGGGAGGAGTCAGAAGGGGGGCTTTACTCTCGATGACACTGAGGCACTCTGATGGGATCGGTGAGATGGATGCGTTCCAGTGGTGTCACTCGTCGGGGGGTGGGAATGAGGTCTGCACCAGCAATGTCAGAGGAGTGACTAGAGGATGGTGGCAGCAGGCAGCCAGTGATGCAGGGCAAGGGCAGCCAAAGCAAGTGCTGTCACAAAGTTTCATGTACCTGTCACCAGGGTTGTAGCTCATTACCACCACCAGCCCTCCCACCCCCTCCCACCTCCTCATCCACCTGCCTGTCATGGTTGGTGGGGGTGGGGGTGGGAGAGGTCGGCCACGGCACCCACCATTGGGTAAAGAAGAGATTCTCTGCCTTGGCTAATAGGAGAGGGGAGGAGCCTCAGGAAGCCATAAGGGACAGGACCAGCAGGAGCAAGGGTATTTGTCAGCTGGCTGCTCATGGTGGGGTGTGTGTGTGACACTGTGAGTCAGTGCACTGAGTAATGCCAACCCCAGTGATACCACTGAAGAGCTCTGTTCAGTCTTAGAAAGTCCTTCACTCAGACCAATGCCATGTGGACAGTGAGTCCCATTCATCTTGTCTTACAGACTTTTCTTTCTGGTTAGAATTGCGATTTTGATAGGCTGGCTTGAGCAGTCCATGGCCCCAGTTTCAGGTGGACAGTGCAGCCAATCAGAGACAGACTTGCTGGGTCTCTCCTGGGACTCGAGGAAAGAGATGACTAAGCTCTAGTTCAAGGGCAGCAGGAGCTTTCAGAGAAGACGTACTGCTTCTCACAAGGCCCCATCTCTTTTATCCAAAGGACCTTGGGCCTGGCTGCCTTCTTCTTTTTCCCACAGGAGAGCCCCCTTTCCTGCTCAAGAATCACTCATGAGACACTCAGTCCAAGCAGTACACCCTCCCCTCCCCTCTCCTATTAGCCAAGGTAGAGAATCTCCTGTTTACCCAATAGTGGGTGCCATGCCCCCCCCCCCCCCCCAGTCAACCATGACAGGCAGGTGGATGGAGAGTGTGAGGAGAGACACAGTTTAGGCAGGGGCTGGTAAGTGGAGGCCCAACCCCTTCCACCATCCGCGCTGATGGGTGTTTCTAAGATGCAACTCAAGCCACAGCTAATAATGCAGATTCAAGCATGTTCCTGACGTTGCTTTCATTCCTTTGTTAACCCACGAGACCACACATCCATCCTTTCATCTTTGCTGATGCCTGTTCTGCTACCCTGACCTTCAGAGAGGTGGTGAAATGTTGGCTGGTGTGAGAACTTAATATGTGCAAAGTGCCTAGAATAGTGCTAAGGACAGAGTTGTTGTTGTTAAGTGCCGAGTCAGTTCCAACTTATAGTGACCCTGTATAGGGTTTCTGAGGAGTGGCTGATGGGTTTGAGCCATCAATCTTGAGATTCAAACTGACTTTGTATAGTGCCACACCAGGGCTCCTGTAGATGCTCATTAAACATTGGTTTTTGTTATTATTATTCCACAGGACATCCAAAGGACTGGGCTGAGAGAGGAACAAAGGTCTTCCATTCAAAGGTGGCCAGGATGGGATGGGGCCATGTGTGCTGAGGAGAAGGCTGGGACTTGTGTGGGCCTTCTTTGCCAGGCTCTGATGATCTACTTGGGGAGGGTGAACACAGTTTAAATTTCTCTCAGCCAGTCCTGTATCCCTGCCTCTTCCAGGAAGCCTTCCTGCCTTGGCTCAGGAGACAGAAGTTCTTATTCTGCAGCTGGGGCTAGGCTTGAGGTAAAATTGGAGGTCAGCTGGATCTGGGAAGCTCTTAGACTCTGATTTTGGGTGATTCATTGCCCTTCCTGGACTCTGTTCTTGTTCATATGTGAAATGAACCAACTCTCCAGGTTGTAGAGACTTTAAGAAAATTGCCAACAACAGTATCATTGTTCTAGGAGCTCTGGTAGTGTAATGGTTATGAGTCAGGCTGCCAACCTCAAGGTCAGCAGTTCAAACCCACTTTTTCTGCAGGAGAAAGATGAGGCTTTTTGTTCCCATAAAGATTTGCAGCCTCAGAAACCCTGTGCAGGGTCGCTATGAGTCAGAACCGACTCCATGGTACTTAACAACAACAACATCATTCTACCTTTCTCCCTGTCCTACTCAGACTCCTAGGAAGCTCTACCCCTGTTCCCAGGATGAACAAATGGGCACATGTCTTTGTGTGTGAAATCTTTATTCAGCAGTAAGGCTACCTCAGGGGATAACCCCTCCTTAGCCCATGTGTCCAGTAATTTGTATCAGGCCCAGCTTCCATGGCTTTAGGAGGTTTGAGGTGAACATGGTGGCCAGTGGTCCTCACCCGTACTTTGATGGGGTGGGAGTCAGTGAGCTTGGTGGGGAAAGTGCCCAGTGTGGGGTCTGTGTGTCCAGGATCTTGTCAGCGGCACCCTGTGCAGGCCACATTCACGCACAGCTCACAGTCATCTGTAGAGATGGTCCCTGGGCAGGTGGAGAAAAATAGTCAGTGAATCTGACCTGAAATCAGGCAGCCAGAGAGGATCCACTTAGGGCAGGTGCTGGGGCAGCTTAGAGCCAGGAACTTTAGGAAGAGAATTGTTGTTGTTGGTAAGGACCATAGTGTGTGCGTTTTCAGCTCATAAGGTATAGGGTTTCAAAGGAACAGCTGGTGGGTTTGAACTGCCAACCTGTGGTTAACAGTCCAAGGCTTATCCTACAGCACCACACCAGGACTCTAATAAGAAGGAGAATTTGAAGGTTCAAATTCCAAGTTCTCTCTTAACTAGTGTTTACTTGCCAAAGTCTCATAAATTCTCAGTGGCTGAGTTATTCCTGTCAAATGGAGAGAAAAGAGTAACAACTTTGTGAGGAAAGAATGTGTACAATAAATGCTGTATAAATGCTAGCTAATAGCTCTCTGCTCCTGGCCAAAGCCACTCCATCCCTTAAATTTCAGTGTAGATGACAATTCCTTTGAGAAGCCTTTCTAGAGGTCTTGTTCCAACCAAAGATATGATACCTGCCCTCTGTGTTTGGCATTGTAGTCACTTTCTGTGTATGGGTCTGTTCCTGCCATTACTGAAGTCTTTGAGGTAGGTTCTCAGTCTACCTGACATTCAGTACTAAGAGCAGGAAAGTCCTTGTGAGGACAGGGGCTGAGTTTCTTCATTCTCCCTGACCTCAGCCACTAGGTGTTCAATAGCAGAGAGGAGTTGGAGGAGTTGGGTTGGAGGAGGAGACCAAAAATGGTCAAGGATCAGGAGGCGGTACGAGGGGCTCTACCCCTCTCTCCCAGTATCAGGTAGGAAAGTCAGCAGGGATAGCCAACACTTACTCAGGGCTCTGAAGATGCTGGCAGCTTCCTTGGAGGTGCAGACAGGCTGCAGGTCCAGAGGTAGGTCTGGGTGCTGGCACACAGAGGGCAAGAGATTCTGGGTCTGCGGGCGGGACCTGGGCATTTGCTGCCCCTCCAGGTCACTCAGCTTCTTCACAGATTCCAGCTGGACCTGGAAGCCTTGGTACTAGATGGGGAGGATGGGAAGAGATCAGAGCATATCTAATCCTGGGCCTGACAGACTCCATCCACCACAGGACCTGGGATTCCTCTGCTAGAAAGGCCAGGCCACATTGAGAGACCTGCCTGGAGTATTGGGATGGTGGCAGCTGACTTTTCTTCTCAGTAAACATCACTGAGACATCAGAATGACATCAGATCAAGGCTGGGGCTCAGTGGTTTTATGCATGGCTTTAGAGATGAGCAGACTGTGGTTCAGACCCTGTCCCAAATGACTGCCTGGGTCTTTCATATTCTGAGTCTCAGATTCCTCATCTATTAAATGGTATTCATCATACTCCTTGGGTGTAGTGAACTGCAAGCAAGTTCCTACACAGTCCCAGGCACCCAGTGTGCTCCTCTTGAGCTGACATGACAATATGATGATGCCTCCAAGGTGGCTAAACCCCAAACTCAGATACCAGGGAGCTACCTGTCCAGCATCCTTCCAAGGACCCTTCTCTCTTACCTGGAGGCCTGCCAGAGTCAGACATGTGACTCCCAGAGCCACTTGCTTCCCTGCCAAGCTGGGAGAATCAGCACCTTCCTACCCACACAGGTGCCACTGCCGCCATGATGCCCAAGACTGCTTCCCATCCTCTGTTCCTGGCTCCCTTATGCTCATCTCTAAGGAGGAAGATTCTGACTCATGGCAATTCTATATGTGCAAGAGTTACCTCCATGGAAATTTTTTTAATGTTGACTACCTCTTCCATTTGGCTGAGCTGCTGGGGCACAGAGGGGACCTCCTCCCCACTTGGCTCATCAAGGGCAAAAACCTCATCTTGTTCCTCATTCTGACCTCTGTGATGAGACCGACTTTGGTGGAGAGCAGTGCTCATAAACAGTAGTTTGTTATTGTCGTCACCATCATCATTGCTGTTGGCATTCCACCTGCCACCACCCTCCATCTGTCTTGGTTCTTGGGGTGTGATTGGGTGTTGGGTTGAGCACTGAGCCATGTGCTCTCCCTGCTCCCCATAGAATTCCCAGCATTCCCTCTTAAGCCAAATACCCCAACTTGGAAACCTTCAGTCTAAGGATAGTCTGGCCCAAGCAACGCACCTTGATATAGACTGACTGTGTGCTCTGCAGCAGAACCAGGAGGACTATAGTCACTCCTGTGAGGCTCCCTGATACTGTCCAGCTGCCCATCCTGCTCCTTTGTGTTCTCACCGCCACTGTCCACCTGGCTCCCACCTGCTCGCCCGTCTAGCTGCTCCTTATAGACCAGGTCCCAGCACCCTGATCACTCATTAACTGGACTGGGGTGGGGTTGACAGATGGCTGACTGACAAGGCCAAAACTAATTCCAGGGAGGGGTTTGGTGGTACTACAGGCGTGGCAGCCCAGAGCATACTGGGATTTGTTGTATGACAAAGGCTTGCTGTGTTCTGTGTTCTGGGCTCTGTGCTAGGACCTTGTCTGCCCACTACTTCTGTTTGCTGCACATGACAACTGTAAAAGTGGAATGATACAGTGACCACTTTACAGACAGGGAAAGTGAAGCACAAGAGGTGAACTGACTTGCCCTAAATAACAGAGCGAGTCAATGATAGAGTGGGGACTCCAGCTTTGAACAAAGACAAAGGGTGTAGCCAAACAGGCTGACCCAGGGTTAAAGTCAGACAGATACAAGGCTGGGCTGGGCTCAGGATTTTCTGTCCCCAGAACATGTCTCTCTTACCCATTCTCCCAAGTTCCATTTTAGGGCCATCTCTTAGATTGCTCCTTGCCCAGGCCCTCAACCTGCACAGACTTATTATCTTCCACTAGTGCCTGGGCACCCTCGTCATGATTCACCTACTGCACCCACTTATACCCTCCAGAAGCCAATAACCTAACTCAGCAACAGGAGTAAAGATCACCAATTTTGGAGTCAGATTGACCTAGGTTGAAATTCTGGTCCCACTGAGGCTATGTGATCTTGGATAAGTCACGTTAACTCTGATGAAATCTTCATTTCCTTTTTCAAGCAATGAGCATAATCATAGAAGCCAGGACATAGGGTTGCTATGAGAGTGGTAAGGCTCAGGTGGGCCCGAGCCTGCCTTTATCTCCTGAGTAACACATGCTGGAGTAGATCCCTTAGAGTATTGTCACCTTCCATGGTGGTAATGCATAACCCAACACCTAAGTGGATGCAAGTTATGTCAGGGAGAAGAGGCCAAAGTCCATGAAGGAGTTGTCACTATTGCCAGCCCAGGCAGCTGTAAACAGTTGTCAGACATAGAATCTAGCATGTGGTAGGCACCGTATACATAATGATGAAGTTCTGAGAGACCATCTTGACATTCATAACTCCATCCTCCAACTTGGTGGCTAAAATTTGATGTCACCTAGGTCCTAACACCAGTCCTCATTATATATATATATATCCTGATCTCATCTCATGCTGCTATAAGACATTCTAACCACCTGCAATTCCCATCTCCCTCTCTCTTATCTTGGGTTTAAATGGAAGAGGCATGAGTGAACTTTGATATTTCCAATGACTTTCCTTGAATCCATAGTTCAGTCTTTGCTAGGTTTAGAGTATGAAGATATGGTTCTACTCTCATATGCTTTCTCATCTCTAAAATGAAGATAATCAGATAACATATCTCTCATTTATTCAACCCTCATTATATGCTAGGCACAATGTTAAATATGGGTGTAATTAATTTTAGTCCTATAACCAGTTTTAACCATTTGTCATCCTGTCGATTCTGATTCATGGCAATTCTATATGTGCATAGTAGAACTGCCACCACTCATGGGCCAGTTTGTCATACTGTGTGGCTTGCATGTTGCTGTGATTCTGGAACCTATGAGACTTGTATTTTAAATACCAGCAGGGTCACCCAGGGTGGACAGGTTTCAGCTGAGCTTCCAGATGAAGACAGACTAGTAAGAAGGAATGACAAACTTTTGAATATTTAGTCACTGAAAACCTTATGAATAGCAGAGGACCATTGTCAGCACCAGAATATTGAACATGATGAAGAGCACCAGAATGTTATCTGATATAGTGCCAGAACCTTCAACCCTCAGGTTGGAAGGCACTCAAAATGCAACTGGAGAAGAGCTGCCTCCTCAAAGGAGAGTTGACCGTGATGACATGAATGGAGTAAAGCCCTCTGTACCTTCATTTGCTAATGGGGCACAACTCAAAATGAAGAGAAACAGCTGTCAAAATCCATTAATAATCAGAACAAGGAATATATGAAGTATGAGTCTTAGGAAAACTGGAAACTGTAAAAAATGAAATGGAATGCATAAACATCAATATCTCAGGAATTAGTGAGCTGAAATGGACTGGTACTGACCACTTTGAATCTGACAGTCACATGGTTTACTATGCTGGGAATGACAAATTGAAGAGGAATGGTGTAGCATTCATCATCAAAAAGAACATATCAAGATTTGTCTTGAAGTACAACACTGTCTGTGATAGGACAGTATCCATACTCCTACAAGGAAGACCAGTTAATACCACGATTATTCAAATTTATGCACCAACCACTAAATCCAGTGAGGATGAAATTGAGGAATACTACCAACTTCTTCAGATGTATTTATTGATAATTACAGGCGATTGGAATGCAAAGGTTGGAAATGAAGGATCACACTTATGGGAAAACATGGCCTTGGTGATAGAAATGATGCTGGAAATTGCATGATAGAATTTTGCAAGACCAGTGACTTGTTCATTGCAAATACCTTTTTAAAACAACATAGAAGATGACTATATACACTGACCTCACCGGATGGAATACATAGAAATCAAATTGACTACATCTATGGAAAGAAATGGTGGAAACATTTCTTCATCAGCCCAAACAAGGCTAGGGGCAAACTGTGGAACAGCCTACCAATTGCTCATATGCAAATTCAGGCTGAAGCTGAAGAAAACGAAAGCAAGTCCATGAGAGCCAAAATATGACCTTCAATATATCCCACCTGAATTTAGCGATCCTCACCATAACAGATTTGATACATTAAACACTAAAGATGGAAGACCAGAAGAATTGTGGGATGGCATCAAGAACATCAGACTGGAAGAAAGCAAAAGTTCATTAAGAAGACAAGAAATAAGGAAAAGACCAAAATGGATGTGATAAGAGACTCTGAAATTTGCTCTCCAGCTTACAGATGCTACGGCAAATGGAAGAAATGAGGAGGTAAAAGAGTCAAACAGGAAATTTCAAGGTCAGCTTGAGAAGACAAAGTTAAACATTATAATGAAATGTGCAAAGACCTGGAGTTAAAAAACCAAAAGGGAAGACTATGCTCAGCATTCCTCAAGCTGAGGGAACTAAAGAAAAAATTTAAACCTCAAGTTGCAGTATTGAAGAATTTTATGGGCTAAATATTGAATGATGCAGAAAGCATCAAAAGAAGATGGGAGGAATACAGTCACTGTACCAAAAAGAAATGGTTGACGTTCAACCATTTCAAGAGGTAGTATATGATCAAGAGATAATAATCCTGAAGGAAGAAGTCCAAGGTGCATTGAAGGCATAGGCAAAGAACAAGGCACCGGGATTGATGGAATACAAATTGAAATATTTCAACAAACTGATGTGGCACTGGAGGCACTCACTCATCTATGCCAAGAAATTTGGAAGACAACTACCTGGCCAATGGACTGGAAGAGATCTGTATTTGTGCCCATTCCAAAGCACCAACCACTAAAACCAGTGATGATGAAATTGAAGAGTTCTACCAACTTCTTCAGTCTGAAATTGATCAAATGTGCATTTAAGATGTATTGATAATTACTGGTGATTGGAATGCAAAGATTGGAAACAAAGAGGAAGGATCAGTACTTGGAAACAATGCTGGAAATCACATGGTAGAATTTTGTAAGATCAATGACTTGGTCATTGCAAATGCCTTTTTTTTAAGGAATGCAGAAATTATCAGACAATATCATTGATCTCTCATGTGAGTTAAGTTTTACTAAAGAAAATACAAAAATGATTGCAACTATATATTCACAGGAAACTTCCAGAGGTTCAAGCCAGATTCAGAAGAGGGTGTGGAAATGAGGGATACCATCTCTGATGTCAGATGGATCTTGGCTAAAAGCAGAGAATAACTGAAAGATGTTTACCTGTGCTTTATTGACTACACAAAGGCTTTTGATTCTGTGGATCATGACAAGCTATGGACAACATTCGAAGTATGAGTATTCCAGAACACTTAATTGTGCTCATGAAGAACCTGTATATAAGACCAAGAGGCAGGTGTTCGACAGAACAAGGGAACATTTTGTTGTTGTTAAGTACCATTGAGTTGGTTCTGACCCATAGTAACCCATATAGGGTTTCCAAGGAGCAGCTGGTGAGCTTGAACCACTGACCTTGTGGTTCAGACCAACTCTTCAGACCAGAGCACTAGCCCACAGTGCCAGCCCAGGATTCCATAGAGTGGTTTAAACTTTGGAAAAGTGTGCACTAGAGTTGTATTCTTTCACAATATGTATTTAATCTGTGTGCTGAGAAAATAATCTGAGAAGCTGGATTATATGAAGAAAAATGTTGCATCAGGATTGAAGGAAGACTCATTAACAACCTGCAATATGCAGATGATAAAACTTTGCTTGGTGAAAGCAAAGAAGACTTAAAATACTTACTGATGAAGATTAAAGACCACAGCCTGATATGAGTTGCATCTCGGTGTAAAGAAAACAAAAATCCTCACCACTGGACCAATAAACAACATCTACATAAATGGAGAAAAGATTAAAGTTGTCAAAGATTTAATTTGCTCAGATTAACCATCAACACTCATAGAAGCAGAAGTCAAGAAATCAAATCACTTGCCTCTCCTTTAAGGCGTCATTTCTACCATACATCCTCTCCATGGAGCCCTCCTTAATAAACCCTATCTCTACATTTTTTTTACCTATACAGTCTAAACATTCTGATTTTTCACCTGTATAACCTAAATGTTCTGATTTTCTACCTGTACAGCCTAAGCATTCTGATTTTTTACCTGGATGGCCTAAACATTCTGTTTTTTTTACCTGTACGGCCTAAACATTCTGATTTTTTACCTGTACAGTCTAAACATGATCCGGCCATTCTGTCTGGAATCATCCGTCACAGCTGGGTTTGCACAACAGACCTTGGGCAAATAACACAACCTTTCTGAGTCTCATTTTCCCATTTATAAAAAAGGGGCCCAGTTTCCAGATTTTGAAGATTTCATGAGACTGAGTGACTCCCAAATCCATGCTCTTTTCACCAAAGCAAACTCAATCCCATTGGCCCCCATAGCAAGGTGACAAGAAACAAACTCACTGGGTTAGTGGACCCTAAGGTGTAGACCCTTCCCTTCTTGCTCCTCACGGGTCACTTCTTCCCTAGAAACAAGGTGTGACTTTCCCATCGGCCTAACATGCTCAAGTTCATAGTTCAAACCCATCTACTCCTAATCTCTCCAGGAATGATCCACCATCTATCAAAGCAACCTTGGCTACAGACGTAAATTCCCACTGACACTCCCTTTCAACCCATTGTCAGCTGATGTTTATCAGGCCATTTCCTTTTTTATGAACATGGGAAGTAGACATCAGTCTCTTTGTGGAAGCCTCAAACATGGATGTGACAGGTGGATGATGGTTTGGGCTGTTCCTTTTCAACACTAGCTTCCCACGTCACTGTACCCAAGAGACCATGACTCTTACTGCCCCATTATTAACCATTTCCCCAGGAACGATGCCATTGTGGAATATTCTCTTTCTGTAATAAATATTTCTCTCTGCTTGGCTTCTTTAACACACTTTCTAGATTTTCTGCTAGTTTCATTGGCCTCAGAGTCTCAATTTCCTTAATTTTTGTTTTTTAACTTCTTTTCTTGACTTCTAAATGTTAGAAAGCCCCAGGGGTGCCAGAACTCAGTCCTTGAACCCTTTTCCCCACTATCTACAGTCACTTCCTTGGTGATCTTATCTGGTCTTAAGGCTTTGAATGCCACTGAGAGCCTGATAACTCCCTAGTCTGACATCTCCCCTCAGCTCCAGACTCATTTTACCTACTGGCTTCCTCAGCATCTTCTGTAACAATTGATAATGCAACCATTCACCCAAGTGCTCAGGTTACAATCTGAGAGTCATCCTTGATGCCTCTGGTTTTTCTATTTGTCAAATTGATTTCATTAGCAAATCCTGCTGCGTCTATCTCCACAATATTTCTCGACTCCAGTTATGTCTCACCATCTCCACTGCAACCACCAAGGTGAATGCTATCATCACCCTTTTCCTGGATCACTGCAACAGCTCCAAAAGGATCTCCCTGTCCCCACTCTGGCTCTTCTATCTCACACCATGTCCTTCTCCTGCACAACTCTACTAACAGATTATCACTTCACTCAGAATAAGATCCAAAGACTACTGCTGGTCTACAAGGTCCTTAACTTCCTGGGTGCCAGCACAGTAACTTCCTTGCTATCCCTGGAACATGCAGAACCTGCAAAACATATGCTTACTTTGGGGTCTTGGCTTTTCACACACATATTTATGGTTTACTCTTCATGTCACCCAGATCTCTTTTCAAATCACTTCTGCCAAGAGATATTTCCAGATCATCCTACCTGAGATAGCATCTTCCATCCCTCTTTATTCCCTTAATTTGTTTTTGTATGTTATTATTGTTAAGTGCTGTCAAGTCGGTTCTGACTCATAGTGACCCAGTACAGGGTTTCCGAGGAGTGGTTAGACCGATGAAACATGTCAAACCAAAATCTTGATGCCTCCACCTGCTTTGCTCATTCTTGTTTTCTATCCTGGTAAATGGCAGCATTGTTTGACTTGGACAAACTTAGCATTCTTGATGACTTCACTCTTTGTCCACTTTTTACAGCCAGCTACCAGGAAATCATGAGGAGTCTAAGACCTTCTCACCATATCTACTCTGATCTCCCTATCCAAGCCACCAGCACTGTTCTGTGAGTAAGCGGTTAGTGAGTTTGAACTGCCTATCTTGCAGTTCAAACCGACCTCGTCCAGTGCTCTATCCTACAACACCACACCAGGACTCCTTGTTTTTGTATTTGTTGTTGTTGTTAAGTACCATTGAATCGGTTCTGACCCATAGAGACCCTGTATGTATAGGGTTTCATAGGAGCGGCTGGTGAGCTTGAACCACTGACCTTGCAGTTCAAATGGCTTTGCAGTCTGGAGCATTAACCCACAGCGCCACACCAGGACTCCTGTTTTTGTATGTTGTTGTTGTCAGGTGCCATCGAGTCCAAACCGACTCATAGTCTGAACCGACCCCATGCACAGCAGAACGAAACAATGTCCAATCCTGGGCCAATCTCACTACCACTGCCACACTTGACACCATCAATGATGCCACCTGGCTGATCCATCTCATTGGGGGTCTTCTTCTTTTTCTCTGACCCTCCATCTTACCCAGCATGACATCCTTCTCTAGCCACTGTTCCCTCCTGACAATAGTCTGAAGTATGAGAGACAAAGTTTGGCCATCCTGGCCTCCAAGGAGCACTCTGGCTGCACTTCTTCCAAAACAGATCTATTGGTTCTTTTGGCAGCCCATGGCACTTTCAGTATTCTCCTCCAACACCACAACTCAAAGGCATCAATTCTTCTACGATCTGCCTTATTCACTGTCCAGCTTTTGCATCCACATGAGGCTATTGAAAATACCATGGCTTGGGGCAGGCACACCTTAGTCCTCAAGCTGACATCTCTGCTCTTCAACACTTTAAAAAGTTCCTGTGCAGCAGATTTGCCCAATGCAATACGTCGTCTGATCTCTTGACTACTGCTTCCACGAGTGTTGATAGTTGATCCAAGAAGAATGAAGTCCTTGACAACTTTAATTTTTTTCTCCGTTGATAAGAATGTTGTTTATTGGTCCAGTGGTGAGGATTTTTGTGTATAGCACCTGTTTTTGTATAGCACCTGACAAATACACACATTTTATTTCTTGTATTTCTTTCTCTGCTAGACTGTTAGCTCTGTTAGAGCAGAAAACGTATCTGTTTTGCTCTCTCCAACCAATGCTTGGCATATAATTGGTGTTACCGACTACTTGATTAATTGAATACATGAATATGATTTTATCTACCACTAGATGTGTGACCTTGGAGAATTACCTACTTCTCTGACCCACAATCACCTTATCTAGTATCTTCTTCTCTATAGTAAGGGCCTGATGCAGGGTGCATATATATATTTTTAAATGTTAGTTATTATAATTTTCATAGTTGTGAAATCATGTATTTGTGAAATACTGAAACTTTTTGTGCCTTGTGTGCATAACAACTCCTAGGGCACTTCATCATTTAATCAGTAAATATTTACTGATGGCCTAATAAGTTCCAGGCACCCCTGTAGGCACAAGAATACAGCAACTAACAAAATAGACAGCTACTGTGCGCAGAACAGTGCGGGTGGCTTGGATAGGGAGATCAGAGTAGATATGGTGAGAAGGTCTATGAAGTTAGACTCCTCGTGATTTCCTGGTTGCTGGCTGTAAAAAGTAGACAAAGAGTGAAGTCATCAAGAATGCTAAGTTTGTCCAAGTCAAACAATGCTGCCATTTACCAGGATAGAAAACAAGAATGAGCAAAGCAGGTGGAGGCATCAAGATTTTGATTTGGCATGTCAAATTTGCTATGCCTGTTAAACATTTGTGCAGCGATATGGCCAGAGATATACATTTGATTTCATTAGGGTATAAAATCCTGAGACTGGGTCATCTAAGGAGTGACAGCAGATAGAGAAGAAGAGAGGTCCCAAGACTGAGCTCTAGGGCACCACAACATTTGGAAGTAAGGAAAAGTAGGAGGAATCAGGAAAGCAGATGGATCAGGACAAGAGCGTGTTCACTTGGTTTAACGTTGCAGTCAGATCTAGAAAGATGAAGACAGAGCTGCCCCTGGATTTGGCACCATTGAAGTCTCTGGTTGTATAAACAAGATCAATTTCCAGAGAGAGATAAGGCCAAAAGCCTGATTGGTATAGATTCAGGAAAGGATAAGAATATAGGAAGTAGAGTTGTAGAGGATGGAAGTCTGCAGTCAGACCTAGAGCTTTTAACTATCACTTTAAATTAAAGGACAAAACAGAAAGATGACACATTTAAAGATGGATCATTGATTGGGTTTAATACTTGAGAACAGTATGTCTAGAAGTTGATGCATAAGGAACTGTATAAACTATGTGGTGGATTTCCCAAAAGTCTACTAAACAAAATTTTGGCAATTTCCTGGAGAGGTGGGTGACCTAATGGTCCTGTTTTAGTTTGGGCTACCAAGAAACTCAGAACCAAATTTGTGCCCCAACTGCAGAATTCAATTGTTGTCTTCCCCTTTGATTAATTTCCCCAGTCAATCTATATTGTAGAGTGATGTGGTACTATAGGATTTGCACTGGACTGCTGACCACAAGGTCAGTAGTTCAAAATCACAAGCCACTTCTCAGAAACCCTATACAGGGTCGCTATGAGTTGGAACCAACTAGATGGCACTTAACAACAGCAACAAGAACAACCCATAGTGTAGAGATCTTACTCTACACACCCACATCTCACACACACACACACAGTCTCTCCTTAAGATTTGTCATCTTTCTGTTTTGACTTGAATTTAAAGTGATAGTTAAGAGACTTCCATTCTCTGTGGCTCAACTTCTTATATTCTTATCCTTTCTAGAACCCACATTTTTGTTCCTGAACCATCTGTCTTCCCAATTCCTCCTTACCTCCAAATGTTGCAGTATCCTAGAGCTCAGTTTTGGAGTCCTGGTGTGGCACTATAGGATAAGCACTGGACTGCTAACCACAAGGTCAAGGATTCAAACCCATCAGCCGCTCCTTGGAAACCCTCTAGGGAGTTGCTATGAGTCAGAACTGACTCCACAGCACTTAACAATTCCTACCTCACCCCCACCACACACACACACACACACACACACACACACACACACACACAGGGAGGGAGAGGAGAGAGAAAGAGAGAGAGAGAGAGAGAGAGCGCGAAAGAGAGCACAAGCGCGAAGGACAGCCTCTGGGGATGGGGGTTGGGGTTGTTGTTGTTGTTAAGTGCCGTCAAGTCGGTTCCGACCCATAGCGACCCTGTACAGGGTTTCCGAGGGTGTAAATCTTTACGGGAGTAGAA